>NW_006494608.1:2146104-2174610 GCF_000325575.1 Pteropus alecto | reverse complement strand
CCCTGAGATTTGTACCAGGGCTTTTGGGATTAATTTTTTCATTCAATAAAAAAGGAAATTATAACACAAAGGGTGTGGGGGCAGGGAGTTTGGGGGAACTGGTTGGAGGGAAGGTGAAGATCAGTGATGCTCTTAAATTTAATCTCCACATCACTCGTTACTTTGTTTTTAAATAAAGAAGCCTAGGAGACATACATAGTAATATATTCTATAATAAAAGAAATATAATGTAAAATTTATGATAAAATTTTAAGGTCAGTTTCACTAGCAGAGCACTGAAGTACGCCACTTCCACACTCATCTTTTGCACATTTAGAGGTTCTTTACCAATAGGCCAGAAATAATACCATCAATGAAATTATTTTTCATGCCTGGCCTAGAGCAACTTTTGTGATTTTTGGAAAATTGGTTGGTCCAACAATTTAGAATTCATACTCTGGCACAAAGCTATGCACATTACAGTTATGTTATACTTGTTATTCCTTATAGAGATAAATCAAATAAAGTCATTGAATTATGTCAAAATTTAAAGAACACATACTTAATTGGGATAAATATTTTGTTAATGTTTAATTTCATAAGAATATGTACTCTTAGGCAATAGATATTCAAGAATATTTGGAAGTTCAACTACAGAACAAGAATACTTTAAATTTCTAATTACAGTAACTAATAGAGTTGATAGAGAAACCATAAACAAACATGAACAATTAATTTATGTTGTGTTAAAAGTTCTCATAAATAAGGTCATTATCAGCTTAAAATATACTATTGGTGTAATAGTTCAAAGAAAATAATTTCTACCAGAATAATTTCTACCAAAATAATTTCTACCTGGCAATGTGAATCTTATTTTATTTTCAGAGTATTACAATAAAAGTATTATAATTAGCATTTAAAATTTGATTCACCCTTATATTTATGGTCAGTTAATTTTCAACAAGGGTGCCAAGATAATTCAATGGGAAAGAATAGTCTTTTCAAGAAATGATGCTGGGACAACTTTTACCACATGTAAAAGAATGAAATTGGACCCTAAACTCACACCACATACAAAAATTAATTCAAAATGGATCAGAGACCTAATGTAAGAGCTAAAACTATGAAACTATGAGAAGTAAATGCAGAAATAAATATTTTCAACATTGGGTTACACAAAACCTTCTCAGATGAGACGCTAAAAACACAAGTGACAAAAAGAAGAACAGATAAATTGGATTTCTCAACATTAAAAAGCTTTGTGCTTCAAATGACACTATTAAGAAAGTAAAAAAGACAGCCCATAAATATTTACAAACTATATACCTGTTAAGGGACTTGTATCTAGAATATATAAAGAACTCTTACAACTCAATTATGGAATGAAAAGTAACCAGACTTAAAAAAGGTTAAAAGATCCAAATAGTCATTTCTACAAAGAAGATATATAAATGGCTAAAAAAGATATGAAAAGATGCTCAACATCATTAGCCATTGGAAAAATTCAAATAAAAACCACAATCAGATACCACTTCAAACATAAGGATGGCTATGTTCAATAGACAGATTTTGTCAAAGAGGTGGAGAAACCAGAATCTTCATACATTACTGGTGGGAAAGTAAAAATGGTACTGCCACTTTGGAAAACAGTTTGGCAGTTCCTGAAAATGTTATACATAGAATTACAATATGATGCAGCAATTTCACTCCCATACATACACCCACAAGATATGAAAACATATTTCTCTGTAAAAACTTATACACAAATGTTACTAGCAGCATCATTTATAAAGGGCAAAAAATGAAGACAACCAAAATGTCCACCAGCTGATGAATGCATAAACAAAATGTGTCATATCCATACAATATAGTAGTTGTCCGATAATAAAGAGAAATGAATTTCTCATATATGCCACACATGGATGAACTTTGAAAATATTACGCCAAGGGAAATAAACTTCAGTTTCTGTCTCTTAATCGTCACCTAAAGCGCAAAGCATGCAGTATTAGTATCATTTAACAGTCAAGGTAAGTAAAACTCAAAAAGATTCGGTTGTCTCTGGCTACATAAACAATAATGCAAAACTGGAATTTTAATCCAAATATGTATCTTAAACACAAATAAAAATACTTTTTTAAGAAAGTGTTTCTTGATCTATATCCAAACAATCCCTTCCTTGTCTTTATTGTGTCCTCAGTGAACACACAAATACTATCCTTCTTTCCTTTTCCCTTTCTGTATTGGTGCTTGGCCTTCTTCCCAGTGTCCTGGGCATAGCTAAAAATTTCCAATGGAAATCAAGGGAATTTAGAGCTAGAAATAAGCTTTAAAAATTAGCTCAATCCCTCACACACACACACACACACACACACACACACACACACACACACACTTTATTGATGAAAACTGAAATTTACACAAATCAAATGTCTTGTCTAAGGTCCTACTCTTACTTTTTCAAAGAAGTCCCGTTTACTTTGCTTCCCATTCAGAACTCTTTACATTAGACTCATGTTTTGTAAACTCACTAGTCGTACTCAAAAACATTCCAAGGGGTACATATATATAGACTAGAAAGTTTTGAGGAAATCAGGTTTCAGATCTTCAACTTCCATATTTCTAAATTTGTCTTCCTGAGAACTTCTTGTGTTCAAGGTATCCTGCTGGTTCTCTTTCTTCAATTTTACAAAACAAAGACGCAATTCTCACTCATTCTCTCATACTAATGGCACGTTGCTCAAAACTGTAAGAACAAAGGCAAACCAAGCCATTATTCAAAATACTGGTGTGAGGAAGTCTTTTAATCAAGAAAACCTGTCTCATAGTAAATAATATTCTTCTGTGGACACATGAACTAATAGGGGGTACATTAACTAATGTTTAGAAATTATTAATCAAAACATGAACTATACCTGCTATTTTAATCAATTGTCTATTACGGATAGTTAAAATTATGACTCAATCTAGGAAAAATTAACATAAATTATTTATATACATATTTTAAAAGCAGGATATATGACAAGGTGATCAAAAAAAGACTTTAAAGCAAAAAAGTATGTTAGCATATTACATTAAAAAAAGTTATGTGAGAGAACTAGAATGGAAATACGAATTCAAAGAGAAAAATGGAGCAATGTAAAATGCTACCAATTGGAGGTTGATGTCATGTTTCTAAAAGAATGATAGTGGGCATCAAATAGTTATTGTTTGAGAGTCTTTTTGATACACACAAGGGTGATATAATCCTTTTATTTTTAAATGTTAAGATTTATAACATGAAAGAAAAGTGAATCCCTTTGCAACTATTGAAATTTATAATGAAAAATTTTAAATGCCAACATAAAAAGGTATGAAGGGCTCTAAATTTTAGGAATTACAAGCAAAAAAACCTGAAGGCCAAGATCATTGGCAATCCCCAATAAATATTGATGACTCATAGTAAATCAATTACCATTGTAAAAAAAATTTTTTTAATAAACGCGTCTGCTAATATTTAACTCAGGACTATCATTTTCATGCATAAAAGGAAGCACATTCTCATTGTTCTTTTAAAAAAAGATTTTGAAGTTATGCAATATTAGAGATTTTTGACCTCACCCCTAAATTTTGCAACCTTTTCTTACAAAAATTCCCCGGGCACCCAGGCACCAGGCTGCTGCATATGGAGGCTTCTGCTTAAAACCCTTCAATTGCTCCTGACTGCTTATATGAGAAAATGCTAACATCTTCACTGTACTCACATTACTCTGCATGATCTAAGTCTCACTTATTGTTCCATCTTTCTATCTCTGCTCAAACTCTGCACTTCAGTCATAAGAAACTTCTTTTCAGTTCTTCGAAGATCCTAGCATTCAACTTTGAGCCTTCATATGGGCTCTCCCCAAATTTGGGATACTCACTTCACCTCCTACCTCTCAACTAGGTCTAATTTTATATATTCAAATCTCAATTTAGATATCACTTGAAGCTTTCTTTGATACCCCTCACCACCGCCACGACTAAGATTGGATTAAATGCTCCTTTTTGTTTTCAGTGAATAGTGTCCTCCCCCATCAGGCATGTACTGCAGTCATTTCTTTCCTCATTTGTATTTCCCAGTAGACTATAGGTTCCAAGACAGTAGGGACAATGTTTACACGCCATCATATTCTTAAGCTTGGCACAATGTATGGTACCTGTTAGGTGCTTAAGGAATATTGAGAGAATTAAAAAATGGATTGATTTTGCAGATTCATCAATTAAAATACATCTGTTGAAGGTAACAACTACTCTTAACAATCTTAAGTGAAAAAAGGAATTTACTGGAATGGTGTAAAGGGTTCATGAATTGACAGGAAGTTATAGTGGGAAACTTGAAATATAGGTAAAGACCCAGGTAACTCCAGGAAGTCAGGAAGCTGGAAAATGTTAGGAATACCCTGGGCAGAACACAACTACCTCTGTTATAGGGCACTGCTGCCACCTCTTGGGGATTCCATCTCAATGCCGTTGGAGATAATCTCTCTACTAAGGTGAATTGTATCTCAACACTTTATCTTTTCGTCACTTGGTCAAGATTCAATTTTCTGAAAAAACGATCATTGGCTAAAGATCATGTGCCTATGCCCAGGCTGCTAAAGGTGAGGAACATCGGGATATGATCCCTCACACTTCCAGAGTGGAAAGGAGGGCATGTTTCTCAACAAGACAGTGGAGAAATGCCCTAAAACAGGAAGAAGGGTTTGATACAGAGCATCCAAGAAAGTACAGCTGTCTGTTACAGCTGTCTAGAACTAAAGCAAAATATGTGTTCCCACACAGAGCAGTCTGTTTTAGTGTATTTAGGGCCTCTAGAATGGCTTAAAAGGTAATTAAAACATATGAATTTAGTGTGATGGTTTAGAGAAACATAATCTTCATTCTGTAGTCAAATGGAATATTCAGTAATTCAGATGTGGTTATGCTAAAAGTTTTACTTAATGAAGTGCTCAGTTAAGGATAGAAAAAATTACAAAATAAACAATAATTGAAAAGAAACTTAAAATACTTTTGGTTGCATTATGCAAAAGTTACTTAGTGCTACAGTATCAATTATAGCATACAATTCTACCTTTCTGTGGAAAATGGACAGAGCCTAGAAATATAAAGGACTTTGAAAATCACTCAGCAAATTTTAAAAATCCTGTGTGAATTTTGAGGAAACCTTATGGTATTAATATATAGTGAGAAGCTAATAAGAATGTGGGTTCATATAAGCAAGATGAAGAGTTTTTCTGAGATGTGGAAGAAACGAAACATCTAAGAATATTAAATAGAAGTTTTTAATTGCCTTAAAAAATATCCCTTGTGCTCCATCTTTTTAAATCTCTCCTACTCTTCTTAAATCTCTGGTAATTGCTGATTTTATTAAAATAATTAAAAATTTTTCAATTATAGCTGACCTACAACATTGTATTAGTTTTAGGTGTACAACATAGTGATTAGATATTTATTTAACTTATGAAGTGATCACCCCGATAGGTGCAGTATCTATCTGACACCATATATAGTTATTACAATATAACTGACTATATTCCCTATGCTATACTTTACATCCTTATGACTGTTGTACATCTTAATCCCTTCCCCTTTTTCATCTAGCCCTCAAATCTGCCTCGCATCTGACAACCATCAAAATATTCTCTATATCTAAGAGTTTGTTTCTGTTTTGCTTGTTCATTTAGTTTGTTTTTAAGATTTCACGTGTAAGTGAAATTATAAGGTATTTGTCTTTCTCTGTCTGACTTATTTCATTTATCATTATACCCTCTAGGTCCATCCATGTTGTTTCAGAAGGCAAGGTTTCATTTTTTTCTCACGGCTGAGTAATATTCCATTGTATATGTATACCATTACTTCTTTTTCCATTTGTCTATCGAGGACACTTAGGTGGCTTCCATATCTTGCCTATTGTAAATAGTGCTTCAGTGCATATATATTTTCCAATTAATGTTTTGGTTTTCTTTGGATAAATACCCAGAGGTGAAATGGCTGGGTCATAAGGTAGTTCTATTTTTAAGTGGATTGTTTGTGGGGCCTTTTTGGTGTTAAGTTGTATGAGGTCTTTATATATTTCGGATATTAATTTCTTATTGGATGCATCATTGGGTGAATATCTTCTCCCATTCAGTAGATTGTCTTTTCATTTTGCTGATGGTTTCTTTTCCTGAGCAAAAACTCTTTATTTGATGTATCCCACTTATTTATTTTTTTCTTTTTTTCCTCCTTACTTGAGGAGACATATCCAAAAAAACTATTACTAAGAGCACAAGGGTTTACTGCCTATGTTTCTTTCTAGGAGTTTTATGGCTATGGATCTTACATTTAAGTCTTTAATCCATTTTGATTTTATTCTTCTATATGGTGCAAGAAAGTGTTCCAGATTCATTCTTTTGCATTTGTCTGTCCAGTTTGCCAACAATTTATTGAATATACTGTCTTTATCCATTGTATATTCTTGCTTCCTTTGCCATAGATCAATTTATCATTAATCTATGTGTCTAATTTTATGCCAGTACTATGCTTTTTGATTATTACAATCTTGTAGTATAGTTTAATATCAGGTAGTTTGACACATCTAACTTTGTTCTTCTTTCTCAAGATTACTTTGGCTATTTGGAGGAGTCTTTTGTGGCTCCATAGACATTTTAGGAATGTTCTAGTTCTGTGACAAATGCCATTAGTATTTTGATAGAGATTGAATTGTACATTGCTTTGGGTAGTATGGACATATTTGTGCATATTTCTTTTTCGTTCCTGGTTTTTCAGGTTTACATTGGAATTTTTTTTCTTTTCTGATTGTTATGGTGAAGACTTCTAATACTATGCTGAATAAAATTGGTGAAAATGGACATCCTTGTCTTATTCCTGATCTTAAGGAAAATGATTTTCACTTGTCCTCATTGAGTATGGTGTTAGTTGTGAGTTTGTCATATATGGCCTTTACTACGCTGTGGTATGTTCCCTCTATTCCTTTTTTGCTGAAAGTTTTTGTCATAAATTAATGCTGGGCTTTGTCAAATGCTTTTCTGCATCTATTGATATGATCCTATTATTTTTATCCTTCATTTTGTTTATATAGTTTATCATGTTAATCGACTTGCAGACATTAAACCAGTCTTGCATTCCAGGAATAAATCTAACTCGATTATGATGTATGATTCTTTTAATGTATTGCTGAACTTGCTTTGCCAATATTTTGTTGAGGACTTTTGCATCTATGTTTATCAATGATATTGGCCTATAATTTTATTATTATTTTTTTTTTGGTAATATCTTTGTCTGGTTTTGAAATCAGAGTAATGCTGGTCTTGTAGAATGAGCTTGGTAGCCATTCCTCCATCTTCAACTTTTTGGAATAGTGTGAGAAGAATGTGTTAATTCTTCTTTGAATGTTTGGTAAAATTCACCTGTGAAGCCATCTGGTCCAGGACTTTTTTTGTTGGGAGTTTTTTTGATTGCTGATTCTATTTCATTAGATACTGCTCTGTTCAGATTTTCTGTTTCTTCTTGATTTAATCTTGGAAGATTGTATGTTTCTAAGAATGTGTTCATTTCTTCCAATTTATTGGCATATAATAGTTTGTATTGTTTTCTTATAATCCTTTCTATTTCTGTGGTGTCTGTTGTCACTTTTCCTATTTCGAATTTTATTCATTTGGGTCATCTCTCTTTTTTTCATGATGACTCTGGCTAAAGATTTATCAATTTTGTTTATCTTTTCACAGAACAAGCTCTTGGACTCATCGATCTTTTTATATACATTTTTAGACTATTTTCTTTATGTTTGTTCTGATCTTTATTATTTTCTTCCCTCCACTCACTTTTGGCTTTCTTTTAATTTTTTTTCCAATTCCTTACACATAAGGATAGATTGTTTATTTGAGATTTTTCTTGTTTTTTGACATAGGCCTGCATTGCTATGAAGTTTTATCTTAGAACTGCTTTAGCTGTGTTCCATAGATTTTGGATCATTGTGTTTTCATTATCACTTGTCTCAAGGTATCTTCTGATTTCCTCTTTGATCTCATCATTAACCCTTTCATTGTTTAGTAGCATGTAATTTAGCCTCCATATATTTGTGTGTTTTTCAGTTTTTTTCTTATAATTGATTTCTAGTTTTATACCATTGTGATCAGAGAAGATGCTTAACATGATTTCAATCTTCTTAAATTTATAGAGACTTGTTTTGTGGCCTAACATATGGTCTATCCTGGAAAATGTTTCAGATGTACTTGAAAAAAATGTATATTCTACTACTTTGGCATGAAATGTTCTAAAAATATTAATTAAATCTATTGGTCAGATTTGTCATTTCAGGCCTCCTATTTACCTGTTGATTCTATCTGGATGATCTATACATTGAAGTCATTGGGAGTATTAAAGTTCCCCAGTATGACTGTAATACTGTTGATCTCTTCCTTTAGGTCCATAAATATTTGCTTTATGTATTTAGGTGCTCCTCCATTGGGTGCATAAATGTTTATAAGGGTTATATTCCCTTGTTGAATTCCCTTATCATTATGAAATGTTCTTCTTTGCATATTGTTATAGCCTTTGTTACAAAGTCTAGTTTCTCTGATATAATTATTGCTACTCGAGCTTTTTTTTTCATTTCCATTTGTGTGAAATATCTTTTTCTACCTCTTTGAGTCTGTTTATATCTTTTGATTTGAAGTGAGTTTCTTATAAGCAGCACATGTAAGAGTCTTGTTTTCTTATCCATTCAGCCACCCTAGGTCTTTTGTTTGGAACATTTCATCCATTTGCATTTAAAATAATTATTGATAGTCATAAAATAATTATTTATTGTCATTTTAGTATTCATATTTTTAATCTTTTTTCTTCTTTTTAAAGAAGTCCCTCTAACATTTTTTTGTAATACTGGCTTGATGGTGATGAACACCTTTAGTCTTTTCTTGTCTGGGAAGCTGTTTATCACTTCAATTCTAAATACTAGGTTTGCTGGGTAGAGTAATCTTGATTGTAGATTTTTGCTTTTCATCACGTTGGATATTTTTGCCAATTTCTTCTGGCCTGCAAAGTGTCTGTTGAGAAATCAGCTACGGTCTTATGGGAGCTCCCTTGTAGGTAACTAACTGCTTTCCTCTTGCTGCTTTTAAGATTCTTTCCTTGCCTTTAAGCTTTGGCATTTTAATTATGATGTGTCTTGGTGTGGGCTTCTTTGGATTCATGTTCTTTAGGACTCTTTGTGCTTCATGGTCTTGTATGTCTATTTCTTTGACCAGGTTGGAGAAGTTTTTTGTCATTATTCCCTCAAATAGGTTCTCAATCCCTTGCTCTTCCTCTTCTCCTTCTGGCACCTCTATGATATGAATGTTGGTATGCTTAATGTTGTCTCAGAGGCCCCTTAAACTATCCTCATTTTTAATTTTTTTTTTTGTTTTGCTGTTCTGATAGGGTATTTTCTGCTACCTTGTCTTCCATATTGCTGATTTGATCCTCTGATTTATATGATCTACTGTTGAAGCCTTTAATGTATTCTCTATTTCAGTTATTGTAGTCTTCATTTCTGACTGGTTCTTTTTATGGTCTCTAGCTCCATTTTTATGTTTGTTATCTTTTTGTTAAAGTTCTCAGTGAATTTATCTACTCTTCCCCTAAGTTCATTGAGCATCCTTATAACCAGTGTTTTGAACTCTGTATTGTGTAAATTGCTTCTCTCAATTTCAGTTAGTTTCTTTTCCAGAGTCTTTTTTTTTTTTTTTCATTTGGGATATGTTTCTTTGTCTTCTCATTTTGGCTGATCCTTATATTTGTTTCTATGTATTGGGTGAATCTGTTATGTCTCTGAGTCTTGGCACAATAGCCTTATGCATTAAATATCCTGTGGGGCCCAGTAGTGCAGTCTCTCTGATCACCCGAGCTGGGTGCTCCAGGGATGTCTCTTGTGTCTGTGTATGCCTTCCTGATGTATTTGAGCCTTGATTGCTTTGGAATATCAGTGAGAGGGATTAACCCTCAGGCTGACTGGCTGTGACGACTGATCTTGACTACAGCAGAGGAACTGTTATGCGATGGCTGACCCTGTGGATCCTGAATTGCTTTAGTGGGGCTCTGATGCCTGCTGAGTCCACCCTAGGGTGTGTTATTTGTGGGAGTGGTTTGGGTGGTGCTCTGGTGTGATTTGAAGCTGGCCACTGGGCCTGTTGGTTCTGGGGTCTCTTGGGAGGGGCTCTGGTGCTGGCTAAAGTCAGCTGCTACCTGTGCTTGGTCTAGAGCCACCTGGTAGGAGAACAACGTGATCTTCAGATGATTGCCACCTGTGATGGGCTCGGAGGTGCCTGGGAGAGGTTAAGCTGTGAACCAAGGCCAGCTGCCACTAGTGCCAGGCTTGGGGCAGCTTAGCAAGAGGTATGGAACACACCAAGGCAATACAATACTTATTTGGGGTTTGTGAACCTTTGAGAGATTTTAGGAAAGTATGAAGTATGAGTAGCAACAGGCCATTTGTGTGTAAAAGCTTGGGCCAGGCATTTGAGTAGAGTGAGACAGGGTCTCAATGAATCACCAGGGGGAGGTGAACAGTATTAGCCAAGTTAACAGAAAGTTTCAATTTGGCATCTATCTGCTTGCAGGCTAAGTCGGAGGGTGCTCAACAAAAGAACAATGGCACCTGCCAGCACTTTTGTCCCTGGGGTGAGCTGTCCTGATTCTTGCTCCTCTAGCCTTCACCTGATTCTAGTCAATTTAGTCCTCTCTGTATGTCCCTGGTGCTATTTGAGCTGCCGTTCTAGTGCTGGAGCTCAGAGAGAGTGAGGCTATGAGTGAGTAAGTCTATATATGGGCCCTTTAAGAGGATATCCTGTAACTCTAGCCCTCCATCTTACTCAGCCACAATCTCCACTGGTTTTCACATCCAGAAGTTATGGGGACTTCCCTTCTCAGGACTGAAGCCCTGGGCTGGGAACCCTGGTGTGGGGCTGAGACCCCTCACTCCTCAGGGCAGTACCTCCCAGCCAGATATTTCTCCTATTTCTTAACTGCCACACTGTGGGTGTGGGGCCTTCCTGCTTGGCATCTCTGCCCCTCCAACCAGTCACCACGTGGCTTCCTCTTTATATCCTTAGTTACAAAAGTTCTTCAGTTGGTTTTCAATTATAGCTGTTCTGTAATTTAGTTGTATTTAGATGTGGTCATGAGTGGAGGAAAATGCAATGTCCACCTACTTGACTGGAAATTGCTGATCTTTTAAACATTGCTATACTTTTACCTTTTCCATAATGTAATTGTAATTATAATTACATGGTACTTAGTCTTTTCAGATAGTCGTCTTTCATTTAGTAATGTGCATTTAATACTCATTCATGTCTTTACATGGCTAGATAGCTCATTTCTTTTTATCACTGAAAAATATTCCATTGTATGGATGTACCACAGTTTACTTACCCATTCATTTATTGAAGGTCATCTTGGTTTTTTTTTTCAATTTTGAGCGATTATGAAGAAAGTTGATGTAATTGTTTGTGGACTGGTTTCTGTGTAGACAGAATTTTTCAAATCAGTTTGGTTAATATCTGGGAGAGCAATTATTAGATAATGTAGTAGGGTTATGTTTAGACTATTTTTAGCTTTGTAAGAAACTGCAAAAGTGTCTGTTGCATTTTTAATTTCCGCCAGCAATGAATGAGAGTTTCTGTTCTCCACATTCTTACTGGAAACAGGTGTTGTCAGTATTTTTGGATTTTAGCAATTCTAATGAGTATGTAGTGGTATAGCATTGTTTTAATTTAAAGATCCCTAATGACAAATGCTATTGAGCAATTTTTCTTATTTATTTGCCATGTGTATATCTTCTACGATGTATTTTTTTTTCAGACCTGTTGCCTATTTTTTTAAAATGGATTGTTTTCTTATTGTTGAGCTTTAAGTGTTCTTTGTATAGTTAGATACAAGTCCTTTATCAGATGTGAATTTTGAAACTATTTTATGTCTGGCTTAGGCTTGTGTTTGAATTTAATTTGCAGAACAGATTTTCTAATTTTCATAAAGTACAACTTATCAAGTTTTTCTTTCATGGATTATGCTTTTGGTGTACCTAAAAATTCATTACCAAACCCCAGGTCAAATAATGTTCTCCTGTGTTTTTACTGGAAGTTTTATAGCTGTGCATTTTCACTTAAGTCTGAGATCCATTTTTAATTGATTTTCATGAAAGTTGTACAAGAAGTTTATTATAATATTTACTTTCTTTCACTTCATTGCTAGTATTTAGAAATACAACTAATTTTTCTATATTAGTAGATTCTTTAGGATTTTCCACAAATATGATCAGGTTATATTTAATAAAGTGTACTATTTCTTACTTTTCAATCTGCATTGCTTTTTATTGACATTTCTTGTCTTTTTTAGTAGGTTTTGTCCTCTAGTAGAGTATTGAATAAAAGTGTTGAGAGCCAACATCCTTACTTCTTCCTAATCTTAGGCAGAAAACATTCAATCTTTCACTATTATGTACTTTTTTTTAACAGATAATCTTTATAAGTTAGATTAAGCTTCATTTTATTCCTTGGTTGCTTAGTTTATCATTAATGAGTGTAAATTTTCTAATTGTTTTTCTGCATCTATTGACATAAAATTGTGTTTTCTTTTATCATTTATTTCACCAAAATAGAGAAACACATTAAGATAACCATAGTTTTTTTGTTTTTGTTTTTCATCTGTTAATGCGATAAATTGCATTGATTGCTCCTCAAATGATAAACTAACCTTGCATTCCTTAAGTAAGCCATACCTAGTCAGCTTATATTATCATATTTACACATCATTAGATTTGCACAGGGTTTTTGCACCTAAGTAAATGAGGGATATTAGTTTATAAACTTTTTTTAAAAGTGTTTTTTCAGATTTTGATGTTATGGATATTCTGACTTCTTAAAATAAAAGGAATTATCTTCTCATTCTCTATTTCTGGAAATAATTTTTATAAAACTTTTATTTTTTCCTGAATACTTGATAGAATTGACTTGTGAAAGCATCTGAGCCTAAAGCTTTCTGTGGGAAGATTTTTGACTACAAATCGATTTCTTTAATAATTATGCCTTATATCAATTTTGGTTATTTGTATAATTTATTGATGTAAAGTTCATAGCATTATTTTATTATTTTTCAATGTGTGCTTCAGTCTCCCCTCTTTCAATATTATTATTTTTAATTTATGTGTCTCTCTTCATTTTTTACCCGTTTGGCTAGTAGCTTATTATTTTCATTGATCTTTTACAAAGATCCAGTTTCTGCATGTCTATTTTCTATTTCATTGATTTCTACTCTTATCTTTACTGTTTCTTTCCTTCCACTTACTTTGGGTTTAATTGACTCTTCTTTTACTATCTTCTTAAGGAGAAAGCATAGATTATTGACTTCATTTTTTAAAAGATAAGCATTTAAAGAGAGTAAGGGAGAGGGGGAAGGTAGATGGGGTATAAGAGGTCAAATATATGGTGAAAGAAAGAAATCTCACTATGGGAGATGAACACAAATGCAATATATATGCGTCTTACTGTTTTAATATATACATATAATATGTATATATGCCTTACTGTTAAAACATACATTTGAAACTTACTGGATTTCATCAACCAATGTCACCATAAAAATAAACAAATAAAATTTTTTAAAAAGCAAAAGAATAAATAAAAGATAAGCATTTAAAATTATACATTTCCCTCTAAGCTCTGCTTTAGCTGCATCCCGCAAATTTGATGTATTGTGTTTTAATTATCAGTTGATTCAAAACATTTTCTAATTCCTATTGTGATTTCTTTATCAGTTAATTACAAACGTGTTGATTATCCAGACAGACTCTTCACATGGATATTTTGGCTACTAGTTTTGAATTTAGTTACATTATGGTCAGAGAACATGCTCACTATGATTTTATACATTTAACTTTATTGAAAATTTTTTATGGTCCAATATATGGCCTATTGTAGTAATTATTCTATGATCAATTTAAAAAATGTGTGTTTTTCTGTTGTTGAGTATAGTATTCTATGATAAGAAAAAAGTGTTCTATAAATGTCATTAGATCATTTGGCTTATAGGTCTTGTATGTTCTCATAGATTTGCCACTTAATCTATCAGTTACTGAGTTGAGTGAAAGCTCCAAATACAGTTGAAAATATTTTTAATTTTTCTTTAATTCTATCAACTTTGCTTCATGTATTTCGAAATCCTGGTATTAGGTACATACACATTTGGAAATCTTACCTTCCTGATAAACTTAAGCCCCCATTCATTTTTTTTTTTCATACTGAAATGTTCTACTTTATATCTGGTACAGTCTTTGTTCTGATGTTTACTTTGTCTGTTTTTACTAGGGCCATTCTATCTTTCTTTCTTTCTTTCCCTATTTATTTCTCTCTCTCTCTCTCTTTTTTTTTTTTTTTTTTGGTGCAGGCCTATGCAGGTGGTAGGCTGGAACTGAAGGGAGAAGGGAGAGGGGGCTGGATATTCTCCACAGGCAAAGCCAGTGGGACCAAGGACATTCAAAGTTGCCTGCAAATGTGTGTGTGTCTGTGCATGTGTGTGGTGTATGTATAGTGGGGATGTGGAGATTTCCACATGGAGATCATGTGGAGTTTGAGTTCAGAGGCTTTTTGGGGAGTGTATATGCGTCCTTGGAGTGAAAGGGGGTTATCGTGTGTTTGTGTTTACCTGGATGGAGGGTTCAAGCCCTCATGTGGATCCTAAGGATCCTGTGACTGACCCCACAAAGCTAGGCTCTGAATCTCCATTTTGCTTTACTCCTTGTCCCCAGGTCTAGTGCCTCTTTGTCCTTGAAGACTTAATTTCAGAGTCACCTTCCCTGAGCCCTCAGTTCCCCCCCAGCAAGCCCTGCCTTCTCCCCAAAAGCCACACCCCCTCAGTGCCTGCACCCTTTCCAGCTTTCTTATAATCACTGTCTGCAATGTTATATATTTTCCTAAACTTTTAACCTATATGCATCTTTATATTTAAAGCAAGTTTCTTGTATATAACATCTATTTTTGTCTTAATTTTTTAATCCAGTTTGATAATCCTTACCTTTCAATCGGAGTGTTTAGTCTATTTATATTGAATATATTCCATTTTATCTCCACTATTTACTTATTAGCTATACATCTTGTGTGTATGTGTGTGTGCTTGCTCTAGGGCTTTCAATATGTACTTTTAACTTAGCAAAATCTACCTTCAAATAATACACTACTTCAATTATTGTGTAATAATATATTTCCACTTCTCCCTCCCATCATTTGTGCTGTTTCTGTCACAGGTTTTAATTCTACATGTGCTGTAGAACCTCAAACATATTGCTATTTCTTTTGCTTTAAATAATCAATTATTCTTAAAATTAAGTTAAAAATCTGTTATTATTGCCCATATATTTATCATTTTTGAAGGTCGTCACTCCTCTGTGTATTTCCAAGATTTTCTGATATCATTTCCTTCAGCTTGTAGAATATCGTTTAATATTTCTTGTAGCTCAGGTCTGCTGACAACTCAGGGTTTTTTTTGGTTTGGAAAAGATTTTATTTTGCCTTTATTTGGAAAGGTAATTATTTTAAATGGCATTTTTTCAATATGGTATTCAAAATTGAAACTCTTCCTTTTATCATTTTAAAAACACCGTTGCATTGTGTTCTGACTTACATAGTCTCTGTTGAGAAGTCTGATATTTTTCTTTTTTTCGGTAACTTTATAAGTGTTTTCTTTAACACTGGTCAATTTAATCAATATGTGCCTCGTAATGGTTTTCTTTGTGTTTTCTTGCTTGACTTTCATTTAACTCTTGGATCTGTGGATTTTAAAATTTTAATCATATTTGGAAACTATGACTATTTCTTCTTCAGATATTTTTTTCCACATCTTCTTCTTTCTTCTGTCCTTTGGGACCTCAATTATACATATGTTTGACTCCTTGAAATTATCTCATAGTTCATTGGAGCTCCATTATTTATTTTTCAGTTTTTTTCTTCTATTTTTTTTCAATGTGAGTGATTTCTATTGTTGTATCAAGTTCACTAATCTTTTTATTCTTGGTACCTAAACTGCTAAACTTAAGTTCATACAGTAAAATTTTTATTTCACATATTATAATTTTTACCTCTGGAAGTCTCCTCTTTTATTCCTTCTATTTCTTTCTTTATTATTTTTGTTTTCTTTTAAATATCTGAACATTTTTATTTAGCTATTTTCAATTTCTCATCCGTTCATTCTATCATATCTGTTATTCCTGGTTAGGAGTCATATTTTCACCTTCTTCATTTGTCTAATAATTTTTGACTAGAAGTTGAACGTTATTAAAATTATGCTGTTGAATATTTGGATTTTGTTGTCTTCTTTTAATGAATGTTATATTTGCTTGGCAGGCAATTCAGTTACATGGGGATCAGCTTGATCATTTCAAGGCCTACTTTTAAGCTTTGTTACAGCAAATCTAAAGTAGCTTTTATTCTAATGCTATTTTAGCCCCACTACTAAAACACAACATTTTTTGGTTCTCTATCGAATGCCCTGGGTTTTTCATATGTTATCTTTACTCTGGTTAGTAAGAAATCAAATGTCTCTAAGCCATATGTGAGTTCTAGGACTTTTTTAGCTCATAGCTCCCAGGTTTTATTCTTTGCCCAGCCTTATGTAGTTTTACCTTATATAGATGCAGAGTAATATTCTGCCAAATAAGGGAATCCCTATGCAGATTTTTGGATCTCATTTTCTGCCTATCTCCCTCCTCTTTGATATTCTGTCCCACAAATTCCAACCACCTCAGCATTCCTAAGTCTTTATCTCTGGCTCGGCAACTCAGTGAGATCTCCCAATGATGTTTAGATTTTTCCTCCCTGTGCTGTGGTCCAGAAATTGCCTCCAAGGAATAAGCCACAGCAATCAAAAACCATACCTTGTTGGTTTCTTTTCTTTAAATAGCTGAAAATAAATGGCTTCAAACATTTATTTCCACACATTTTTATCTAGTTTCTAGTTGTTTACCGCAGGATGGTAAACCCCAAACTGATAATCCTTTCATGAGTGGAAGCAGAAGTCTATTGCCTCATTCTTAATTATGAATGGATAACCCAGGAATAGCAGACATTTGAAGACCACAGAATGTAAGATATACTTAAAATTTCAAAATAGAATATAAATGCTACAACTTGATATAAAATAATATAATTGTATTAATTTGATAGTACTGCTGTTACAAAGTACCACAAACTGGGGGACTAAGATAACAGAAATGTATTGTCTCACAGTTTTGGAAGCTAGAAATTTGAGATCAAGTTTTCAGTAGGATTGATTTCTTCTGAGGACTGTAAGGGAGAAACTCTTCCATACCTCTCCCATAGTGGTTTGCTGGCAATCTTTGGTATTCCTTGGTTCTGCTGCATCACCCCCATCACTGCCTTCACCTAGACGTATACCCTGTGTGTATGTTTGTTTCCAAATTTCCCCTTTTGAAGACATCAGTCACATTGGATTAGGGACCCACCCTACTTCAGTATGATCTCATCTCAACTAATTATATCTGCCATTACCCTATTTCCAAATAAGGTCATGCTCTGAGGTACTGGAGGTTAGGACTTCAATATATAAATTTTGGGAAGGGGAGACACCAATCAGCCCATAATAATAATTAAGGTGCTACTGACAAAATTTGTGAGATGGGAAAAGAACAGAGAGATAGAAGAAAAGGTGGAAAATACTAACATCTTGATTTTACAGAACAGGAAGGGAGCCATGAGATATTGACAAAAGTTTATGAAATAGAACTTTTGGGTATATTATTTAAAAGTTATAAAGGTAACCAATAATACAATTAGCAAACTGAAATTCTTACAGGAGTGAAACAGGTAATATACATGAAACAAAAGACTCAAGTATTGGTGTATGTGTTTACCTTGTAGATGTCTGAGAACTTTGGTCTACTAGTAAGTACTTGCCCCATCTGGAAAGTATAGCCACTTACCAACTTTGATCAGTTCTTGAGATAGAGGCCATATTTGCCATGTACTAGGTTAGTGTCCCCTCGAAATTCATGTGCTCCTGGAACCTCAGTATGTGATCTTACTTGGAAATAGGGTCCTTGTAGATGAGGTTATACTGAATTAGGGTGAGACCTAACTCCTATGGCTGGTGTCCTTACAGGAAAGGAAAATTTGGATGAAGAAACATGGACATACAGAAGGAAGAAGACCACATAAAGACAGAAATTTGCGTGATAACACTACAAATCAAGGAATGCCAAGGATTGCTGGTAACCACTAAAAGCTTGGAAGAAACAAAGAAAGATTCTTTCCTAGACCTTTCAGAGAAAGCATGGCCCTGCCAACATTTTGATTCTGGACTTTTAGCCTGCAGAACAGTAAGAGACTAAATTTCTGTTGTTTTGTACTACCTGGGTTTTGATATTTTGTTACAGCAGCCCTAAGAAACTAAAACATGTCCCATCTGACATTTTGTGAGAAGCTAAACATTTGGATTTTTCTAAATGTTAAATCTTATCATTTTTCAATGTTCTTCTTCTTCTTCTTTTTTTTTTTAACTCACTGCAATCTAAATGAAACTCATCTGTAATCAGAGCTGGCCTCCAGGCCATCCATTTATAACCTCTGCAATAGAGAAGCTAAATACAGTATAGTAATATGACTAACAGAAATGAGAAGAAAGGTAAAGGAACTGAGATATGGAGTAAATGTGCTAAATCCTCAACTATCATAGCAGAAAATGAAAAGAAAATATCTAAAGTTGATTAATTAAGAAATAGCAAGAAAATGCTTGGAAGTAGTTGCCTCCAAAAAATGGTACAGGTGATGCGGCAGGTGACTGTTGCTTTTTGTTATGTTCTTTTATAGTCTTGGATTTTGAAAGGTAGACAGACATTACTATTAGGAGGAAGTTGCTTTTGAAGTGAGGAACTAAATACGTTTCTTCCAGTAATAATAGAAGAGGCCAATAGCTGAGAAAAATTTGGAGAAGTAGCCAACCAAAGGCACTGCCTCTCTAGGGAGAAAAGTATGTCTTAACACCTTTGAAAGAGAATGGATCTTTCCACACTTTTATGTTTCCAAGAATTTATTTTAATAAAGACCAGGAAAGTCCTTAATCATGAATGTGCTTTAAGCAATGGGAAGGAAACCACTGAGGAATGCAATCTGTTATGTTTTGCAATCCTTGAGAAATTAAAAGATTAAGAATATATTCTGATGATTTCATTTTTATATCTCCTATGAAAAACCTTGAAAGTGACATCTATATTTCATGGAGGTACTTGTGCCTTTCAAAGAGGGAGTAGAGATCCTTAATTATACAACTGTTTATGATATCTGACATGACTAATGATTTTAAATGATAAAGGAATAAAACCACAGAGATTCCACAAAGGAAAAATTATGTCTAGAACTACACCCAGTTTATCTTGAAATTCTTGTTTCTATAAAAACCTACCAACATATTAGCAGTATATATTTACATGAAGTTTGCAAGTTGAATTTATTTATTTAGGTAGTTACTTGAGATCTCTGAGTTGCTTCTAAGAATAAAATTAAGAAATTAATATTGGATTAAATTTGAGAAACAGGTTTATTGTATGTCACTTTCTTCCTTCTAAGATACTGAAGGAAAACTGGGCCAATATCCAGACTATCTCCCTCAATCTATTCTTCACACTAGGTCTGAGAGACCTTACTTAAAGGCAAATCTGCTTAAGGTCTTTCCTTAACCTAGATTCTTTAATGGATCTTTACTGCCTCATGACAGAGTTAAAAGTCTTCCTTCATCATGTCTGTCTTTCTGGCCTCATCTCTCAGTTCTCCAGCCAATCCAAATATAGTGCTTGCTAGTTCTTGAACATGAGCTCCCGGACATGATTTCTTCCTTTCTCAATCTTCTTTCTCATGGATAACTACTACTTATCCAGTAAAGTTAAATTTAGGTCTGTTCCTCTTCCAAGGAAGGACCTTCTCTATCCCTCTGAAGCTGGGTTATATACTATCTTAGATATTTCCACAGCATCTTATTAGATGATTTATCATAGTTTGACATCTTTACTCATTCTCTTCTGATCTTAGCTTCACTAGTGGACTTATAATGAGAAAGTTTCTCTTTTTGTTATAAAACAGATAAATCCCAAACCAGATATATAATCAAGTCCCTGCCTGTTCTGCCTAATCCCTCCCCTAGATCCCTTTACATTCAATTGCCCTCTTCCCACTCCCCAGAGGAGTGTCCCAGTTTAACATAAGAATTATACAAAATCAAACAGAAAAAAAAATCACAAAATTTCTACCAAAGAAAAATAATTATTTTCTCATAGAATAATGTGCTCATAATCAACTCTCCTAACTTCTTTTTGAATGATTTACATGTAAGTTTCCTGAAAGCTTGAATTCTATTCTCACTGCTTTCATGTTGCATAAAATAATAAGTAATCACTAAATATTTTTTGCTGCTGATGATTTTTAAAGACACCTGATTTCCATTCATCTCTGGACTTATTAGCAGAAACTTATTGCATGAGTTTCTTTTGCACAAAATTTTAATTGACAATAACAGGATTCATGAAAGTTAAACAGTTTGCTCCATTTTACAATTATAAAACAGATTCAGATGAAACCAGAAATGCTGCAGGATTCTTTTCCTGATAATTTTTTGTATTTGCTCTGAAAAAATCTAGATATATAAAGTTCTTGAGTTTAAACAAAATTTTTCAAAAACAAAATAAAATTCAAACTGCCCGATATTTCAAAAATGATAGAATTAGCCTAAATCTGAGAAAAAGGTTTAGGGTATATGTCACTGACTTTCTTCTAAAGCACATTCCAAAATATGAATTATTTCCTGGTTCTTTCCTCTTTTCTTCTGATATTCACTTTAAATTCAAAAGAAAAAATTTTAGGTATCATCAGTAAAACTTAACTGTCATTTTTGTATCCTATAGTCCTGAATAGCTACAGTACATTAAGCATCCTGCTGAGGACATTTACAGGCAATAACTCATTTACTTTTCAGAACATCCTTGTGAAGTTGGTATTAATATCACCCCTATTTTGCAAATAGAGAAATATAAAATCAAAGAAATTATATAATTTTCTCAACATCACAAAACTTCAAGGAGCAAAACCTTAAGTGATATTTGTAAATGTTGGAAAGAGGAGAGGGGGTGAAATGAGAATTAGTCTAAAGAAGACATCAGCAGTTTTAAAAAATTTTTTTCATAGCTGTTTGTGAAATGACAGTTAGTTAATGCCTCACAAAATAATGTAGTCGAAACATACATGTTTTCATTCCCTGACCACTGAAAGTAAAAGGCAAACAAATAATTACTTCAGAAAGCCCAGGACAAATTTATTTATTTTTAATAATATGTTTTATTTTTCAGTTATAATTGGCATACAATATTATATTAGTATCAGGTGTACACTATAGTGTTTAGACATCTATATAACACCCCAATAAATCTAGTGCCCCTCTGACACTGTACCTAGTTATTATAATACTATTGGCTATATTCCTTATGCTATACTTTATATCTCCATGACTATTTGTAACTATCAATTTGTACTTTTTCATCCAGACAGGGACACTCTTTTTCACTGATTCCCCCAACCACCCTTCCATCTGGTAACCCTCAAAGTGTTCTCCGTATCTATGAGTTTGTTTGTTTTTGTTTTTTGTTTATTTGTTTGTTTGTTTGTTTTGTTCTTCAGATTCCACATATGTGTGCAATCATATGGCATTTGTCTTCCACTATCTGACTTACTCCACTCAGCACAATACCCTCTAGGTCCATCATGAAATCTTTTCCATCCCTTTATTTTTACTCTGTGTATGTCTTTTAATTGGAAGTGAGTCTTTTGTAGGCAGCATATATAAGGGTCTTGTTTTCTTACACCTTCAGCCACACTGTCTTTTGATTGGACCATTTGATTCTTTTTTTTCTCCGCTAATTGATTATTTATTTATTTACTTACTTATTTATTAAATTTATTATTTTTTTGGTGGTATTGGTTAACAAAATCCAATAAGTTTGAGGTGTATGCATTTAATTCTTTTTTATTTGAAGTACTTGCTGATAGATATGTACTTGTTGCCATTGTTTATTTGTATTTTTGATACATAATTTTTTCTTTTTCTTAAAGAAGTCCCTCCAACATTTCCTATAATACTGGCTTGAAGGTGATGAACTCCTTTAACTTTTTCTTGTCTGGCAAGTTCTTTATCTATCTTTCAATTCTAAATGATAACTTTGCTGGGTAAAGTAATCTTGATTGTAGGTACTGAGTTTTCATCACTTTGAATATTTTGTGCCAAGCCCTTTTGATCTGTAAAGTTTCTTATGAGAAATCAGCTGACAGCCTTATGGGAACTTCCTTGTATGCAACTAATTGCTTTTCTCTTGCTGCTTTTAAGATTCTCTCTTTGAATTTAACTTTTGGCATTTTAATGATGATGTGTCTTGGTATGGACCTCTTTGGGTTCAACTTGTTTGGGACTCTCTGAACTTCCTAGGGATGTATGTCTATTTCCTTCATCAATGTAGGGAATTTTTCCATCATTGTTTCTTTAAATAGGTTTTCAGTTCCTTGTTCTCTCTCTTCTCCTTTTAGTACCTCTATGATATAAATGTTGTTATATGATTGATGTTGTCCCAGAGACTTCTTAAGTTTTTTGGGGGGTGGGGTGGAGGAGGGATTCTTTTTGCTTGTTGCTGTTCTGACTGGGTGTTTTCTGTTACTCCATCCTCGATGTCACTCATTCAATCTTCCATTTCATCCACTCTGTTGATTCTCGCTAATGTACTCTTCATCTCAGATATTGTATTCTTTATTCTGACTGGCTCCCTATTTCTGACCATCTCCATTTTTATTTTTTCTATCTCTTTGTTAAAGTTTTCACTGAGTTCATCTACTCTTTTTTTTTTTTTTTTATTTTTTAGAGTCAAAAAGGAAAGTTTATTAGAAAAGGGGTAACATTCCAGTGTGAGGTCTCCTCTCAGAGGCAGAGAGGGAGAAGAACCTGAGTTAATCTATTCTTCGCCTAAGTTCCTTGAGCATCCTTTTAATCAGTATTTTGAACTCTGCATATGGTACATGGCTTGTCCCCATTTTGGTGAGTTCTTTTTCTGGAGCTTTGTTCCATTCTTTCATGTGGGACATACTTCTTTGTCTCCCCATTTTGGCTGCCTTCCTGTGTCTGTTTCTATGTATTAGGTAGGACTCCCAAGACTCCCGGTCTTAGTAGAGTGGCTCTATGTAATAGGTGTGCTGTGGGACCCAGTGTAACAGACCCGGGAGGGGTCCAGCTGCAGGCCAAGTTCAGCTGCAGCTGGTAAGAGTCACCAAGCAATTCACAGGTGGCTGCTACCTGTGCTGGGCTTATTGGTGCCTCGAGGGGCCAAGTCAGAAACCAAGGCTGGCTGCCACTGGTGCAGGGCTTGGGGCTGCTCAGCAAAAGGTACACACTGAGGCCAGATGCTGCTTCTTTGGATTTTGTGAGTCTTTGAGAGATTTTATGAAAGTTCACAGCAGAAGCCAGACAGCTATTTGTATGGAATAAATCACTGAAAGTGGTTTGGGTGAGTCCACAAGTTGGTGGAGGAGGAGTCTCAGAGAATCTGGGTGGAGCAGCCTGTGTTTTCCAGGTTGATGGTGACTCAAATATGGCAGTGCCTGCATCTGTAGGCTGGGAGTGGGGAGGGCTCAACAAGGTACAGTGGCTTCTGCCTGCACGTCTCTTTTGGAGAAAGCCACCCCTCCAGACCTCACCCTGAAGCCCAACACATCAGCGCCGCCCCATATGACCCTGGTGCCCTTCGAGCAGCTGCTCTGGTGCTGGAGCTCAGAGTGAGCAAGTCTGTCATTGAATACGATTGGATGTGGGCCTTTTAAGAGGAAGGTCTTTGATTCCTGCAGCCCTCCATTTCACTCAGCTGCAATCTCCGCTGGTTTTCACAGCCAGAGGTTGTAGGGACTTCTCTTCCCAGCACTGGAACCCTAATCTGGGAAGTCTGGTGTGTGGCCATGACCCCTCACTCCTAGGTGAGGGAGCGGGGTCTGCAGCCAGGATAGCCCTCCCAATTCTCCATCGCCACACACAGTTGTAGGACTAGGCCATTTCGCTTCTCTGCCCCTCCTATCATTTTGAGCAGACCTGTTATTTTTGTCCCTAGTTGTAGGGCTTCTGTTCAGCCAGACCTCTGGTGATTCTATGTACTGATTGCTCTGTAGGTTTGCTATAATTTTGGTGTGGTCACTAGAGGAGGCGTGCATAGAGTCTACCTTCTACGCCATCTTAAATGTATCCCCAACTTTTTTGAATCGAGTTTTTTACCATTAGCATTGATAATAAAGATTTGTTGAGTCCTACTCTATCTATGGAAGGCACTATCCTAGGCATGAGAACATAGAGACGTAAAGCAGACTTGTTTCTTCCCTAACAGCACAGTTTCTATTGCTTTTGGCGGAAGATTTATTTGAAATTTGTTTACACAACACCACCATCCTACTGTATAATGTATTTGAAACTCTTCTTCCTAATCACTCAAAGTGACCTCAGAGATAGTCTATGTAAGTGTTTACATCAGTAGTAGGCCACCATTCAGCTCCTTATGAAAGGAGCTCATATGGATTATCCTTGGAACTTTTGGCCCTGTTGCCACCTTCTGTTTAGGGTTAGGGGAGTAAGTTTGGAGACACAGATTTCCTGGTTGTCTCTCTCATGAGGAGGAAGCCCTGGATGTCCAGGACACCTGACTCAGTCTAACATTTCGATGACCTCATTTCATCTAGCATTAGCTTCTGAGGGTAATAACATCACTTAATGGGTGCCAGTTTCTGTTTCCATACCTTGTAAAGTCCATACAATTTACAGGAAAGTCTTTGGTTACAAAATGGCTCATCTCTGCTGTGTGCTTCTGGGAATTGACAGGCTTCTTGAAGGGCTCTGTTTACCTAGATTACATCAACATCACTCCTATATCACCTTACTTGGAGAGTCTGAAGGTTTGAAAGTAACAACCTTATTTTTAAGAGAGGATTTTTCTCTGCATTTACATCAAGTGCAAAAAAACTAACAGTTTCAGGGCTCATTTTAATTCCTGTTTTTCTCATAGCAGTTTAGAAGTTCTTTTTTGCTTAATTAATCCTTCCATCTCTTTTTCTTTTCCTTGGAACTAAGATCTAAAAGAGGTCTGCTGTCTGTGGAAGCTGTGCAACTTTGGCTCTAACAGTCTGAGAGGCAGCTGGATTCAAGGGATTAGAGATCATGATAGCTGAGCCTGTTACTTGGCAGGAAGAAACACAAAGGTAGGTCTTGATGAGTCAGAGCATGTGTGATCTCAATGATAGTAGCTTTCCTGCTGTGCTCATCTGACAAATGAGACCAGTTTCCCTGAAAATTGTTCAGAAGAATGAATGGGTCTTACATTTTATGCTTCGACAAATCACTGCAATTCGACAGAAATAAATTACTTCAAAACGAACATTTTTTGGAGTACTTCTAAAACTCTACTTATAAACTGCTTTCAAAGCACATTTTACTTTATAAAATTAAGAAATTTTAGAATTGCATATCGTTGGACACATTTTATTCTTTTTAATATCTGTACTCACATATAACTTTTCATTCATTTTCATGCTCGAATCTTTTTCTTAGAGTTTTGAAATTCAGTTCTCTGATGAAATCTCAAGAAGTGTGATATGGTGGAAGGAATAAGAGGCTGAGTCAGAATAACCTGGGCTCTGCTACTTATATGTGTTTTTATTTAATCTCTCTTAGCCTCAATTTCCATATCTGTGAAATGGCAAGAATGATAGCTGCCTTACCTATTATTACAAAGCTCTCATAATAATACTGGGTAATATATATGAATAATTCAAACCAGCACGCAAGGTAGGTACTGTTATCCACTGTATAGAAAAGGAAACTAAGGTTTGAAGTGCTTAGGTGACTTGCCCAAGATCACTCACAATATACCAGACTGATTTTATGCACCACCCCAGACTCCCAGGTCATGCCCCCTCTAATCCCACTCCCTGACCTAAGCCTCTTGCTTAGTGAGCTCACCTAATCTCCTAACATCTCAGCTAACTCAGACTCCCCCAGGGTGAGGGGCCTGGCTTTGGCCTGACTTCCTTCATGCCTACTCATAAAGCAGCAGGTTCAGCACCCAGGTCCAAACCAACCCACCAAGTGGCTCCTGCCACCACTTCCAGATTAGATAAAGAACTGCACTGCACTGCTTTCCCTGTACAACCCAGAATAATTAATTCCCTGTGGGGCAAGCTTGGACAATGGGAGTCAGGAGATGGGAAGGAGCCAGTAGATGAGAGCATCTTTCTTCCTCCCCACGATGAGCTGTTCCCATATACAACAGTGTCACATGGCCCCTCCATAGACATTCTGTGTGGCCTAACAACCAGTGTGTTTTCCTGTGAAGCTGTGACCAGCTCAGTAACACACCACAAAGTATTTGCTTCTCCTCTTTCCTTTTTTCCCATCACTCTTTGCTGCCTTAGGACTGTAAGCCCCAATAAAGTGGCAGACATGATCATATTCTAGACCTTATTGTCCAATTTAGTAGCCACCAGCCCCATGTGGCTATTTAAATTAATTAAAATTAAATAAAACCTGAAATTCAGTTTCTCAATCACATTACCCACATTTCAAGGATTTAATAGCCACATGTGCTTGGTAACTACAGTAGTGAACAAGCCAGATATAGAACATTTCCTTCATCACAGAAAGTTCCATTGGACAGTGGTACTCTAAACCTTATCATAACTAATATTTTACACAGAATTTCTATTTTAAGCAATTCCCTTCTCTTATGGGCATCTTCTGTCTTTCCAGCTTGCTGTGGTCTCTCCACAGAAAGACTCTGTCACCTCTATTTGGTCCTATAGTTACAGAATCCTGCAGCTTTCTCACTGACTTCCTCCTCTTGCCATGTCCTCATCACTCCCCCTACCCAGCTTAAATGTTATGATCTTTCACTTTATTTTTAATGCCCTTGCTCCTCCCTTTATTATATGCACCTGATGTACAGGATATCTTCTATATGCTCCACTAGATCTACTCTCCACCCTTCCCTACCCTGCTTTGTGCCCTGGGAGGGGAGAGTAGTCATTCAGGTTCATTTCTTCAATCTCCCAATAAGATTGGTTATTGCTTCTTTTATACAAAAGAAAAAAGAAAAAAAATTGTGAAGGAGGGAATAGAGACAAAGAAGAGATAAGGAGTGCTAATGGCAGAGACATTAGATTTGGGTTGTGCTTTAGTAAGCTATATGATTTTTAAAATAATTTTACTTAGGTATAATTGACATTCATTACTGTCTAAATTAAAAGTGTATAACTATATACATTTAAACATAACTAGATAGCCATGAAACTACTACCTCAATCAAGATAATGAACCTATCGATCATCCCTAAATATTTCTTCTTGCCACTTTCCTCCATTATTCTATCCCCAGACAACCACTCATCTGCTTTAGGTCATTATAGATTATATTTTCTAGAATTCTATACAAATGGGATCATGCAGCATGTACTTTTTTAAAAAATTAAGTTTATTGGGATAACATTGATTAATACAATTATATAATTTTCAGGTGTATATTATCATTTGACATATGTATATTCTATTGTGTGTTTACCACCCAAAGTCTAATTTTCTTCAGCTAACCATATATTTGATCCCCTTTACCCACTTCACCCTACCCTTACTCCCCTATATTTAACCGCCTTTACCTCATCTACCTGCCTCCTCCTCCCCTAACCCCTACCCTCTGGTAACCACTAGTCTATAGTCCATGTCCATGAGTCTCTGTTTGTTTGTCCTGTTCATTTGTTGCTTTTAGGTTTATATCCCACATATATGTGATATGTGATTTTCAGCTTTTTCTGTCTGGCTTATTTTGCTTAGCATGATTATCTCAAGGTCCACCCGTGTTGTTGCAAAAGTCTGTATTTCATCTCTTCCTACGGCTGAGTAATATGCCATTGTATATATGTACCACGGCTTCTTTAGCCAATCATCTATCGTAGGACACTTCAGTTGCTTCCATGTCCCAGCCACTGTGAATACTGTTGCTATGAACATTGGTGTGCAACTGTCATTATAGATATGATTTTTTAAGACTTTGGGGTAAATACACAGTAGATGGATTGCTGGATCATATGGTAGATCAAGTCTTAGTTTTTTGAGGAATCTCCATACTGTTTTCCATAGTGGCTGTACCAATTTGCAGTCCCACTAGTAGTGTATGAGAGTTCCTTTTTCTCTGCATCATCTCCAGAATTTATTATTACTTGTCCTGTTGGTAATAGTCATTCTAACAGGTATGAGATGGTATCTCATTGTAGTTTTGATTTGCATTTCTCTAATGGCTAGCAATGTTGAGCATCTTTTCATATGTTTGTTGGCCATTTATATGTCCTCTGGGGAGAAGTGTCTGTTCAGGTCCTCTGCCCATTTTTTGATTGGATCGTTTGTTTTTTGTTGTTATTC
>NW_006494608.1:2132439-2143845 GCF_000325575.1 Pteropus alecto | reverse complement strand
CCCAGCATGTGGTCGATTCTTGAGAATGTTCTATGTGCACTTGAGAAGAATGTATAAGCAGCTGTTTGGGGATGAAAGGCTCTGTAAATGTCAATTATGTCCAGTTGGTCTAATGTGTCATTTAAGGATGGTATTTCCTTATTGATTTTCTGTTGGATGATCTGTCCATATCTGACAGTAGGTATATAGGTTCCCTACTATGATAGTGTTTTGGTCTGTTTCTCCTTTTAGTTCTGTTAGTAATTGTTTTATATATTTCGGGGCTCCCTGATTGGGAGAATAGATATTAATAATTGTTATGTCTTCTTGGTGCATGATTCCATTTCTCATTATGAAGTGTCCTTCAGTATCTTTCTTTACCTTTTTTATTTTGAAGTCTATTTCATCTGATAGTAGTACCGCTACTCCTGCTTGTCCTTGAATGACATTTGCTTGAAATATCATTTTCCATGCTTTCACTTTGAGTCTATATTTGTCTTTGGAACTGAGATGCGTCTCCTGGAGGCAGCACATGGTTGGATTTTGTTTTTTGATCCATTCTGAAACTCTATGCCTTTTTATTGTTGAGTTCAATCCATTTACTGTTAGGGTGATTATTGACATATGAGGTCTTCTTTTAGCCATTTTATCTTTTGCTTTCTGGTAGCTCGGTGTTTCCATTGCTTCCATGTCCTTGTGCTTCTGTTTTCTTGATTTTGGTTGGCTTTTATTGGTTTTGCCGCTGGTCCATCTTGTTTTATGTTCTATACATGGTTCTGAATCTTTGGCATGTGGTTACCATTATAAATACGTAAGTGATACTTATATATGTGCAGTCGTCTATTTTCTTCTGCACGTACCTTATCTCCATTCCCTTTTGCAAATTTGGATCTTTGGTTCCCCCCCTTTTCAGTCATTGTTATCTCAGTTTGTCTCTATGTATGCTGAACATTCATTATTGTCTTGCTAATAGCAATTCCCTTCTCATTGTTTAAGCTTATAATGCCCTGTTCCTAGTAAGGGTCGTACTCCTCTGCTTCTATTTGCCTGATAGTCACTTTACTCCTAATTATGTTTTCTTTTTGTTTTTTTTTTGTTTTTTTTTTTTTTTTGTCATTTTGTTTTAGGTGAATTGAACCTCTTCAGTATTTCCTGTAGTGCAGGCCTTGCAGTGGAGAATTCTCTCAATTTGTGTATGTCTGGAAAGATCTTAATTTCTCCTTCATATCTAAAGGAGAGCTTAGCTGGATACATTATTCTAGGCTGGTAGTTCCTTTCACTTAATAGTTTAAATATATGATTCCATTCCTTTCTGGCTTGTAAGGTTTGTGCTGAAAAGTTTGAGGAAAATCTAATGGGGTTACCTTTACAAGTTACCTTTTTTTTCTCCCTGGCTGCCTTGAGAATTCTGTCTGTTGTTGATTTTGGATAATTTTAATTAATAATTAATATTATAATTAATAATTAATAATTTTAATTATCCAAAATGTCTTGGAGAAGGCCTTTTGGGGTTGAGATAATTGGGTGTTCTGTTGACTTCTTGAATTCCAAGCTCCAGCTCATTCCTTGGATTTGGGAAATTCTTGTCCATTATTTGTTTGAAAAATGCTTTCTAGTCCCTGCTCCTTTTCCTCACCTTCGATAATGCTCATTATTCTTATGTTTCCTCTCCTGATGGTATCAGCTAGTTCTTGTATTTCTCTCTCATTATTTTTCATTCTTTGATTTCTCTCTTCTTCCTTCTGATTTATTTCTAGATTTCTGTCTTCAATATCACTGATCCTTTCCTCCACTTGGTCGACTCCATTTCCCAAGCTTGCTATTTCACTTTTCAGCTCTTGCAGTTGTTCTTCATCTGCAGAAGTTCTATTTGGTTCTTTTTGAGGGTTTCAATCTCCTTGCTCTGCCCATCTAGTTGTTTTTTCAATTCTTGAAATTGTTGATATGACTCATTTCGGAATTCACTGAGCTTTTTCAGAAGTATCTTTCTGAATTCTCTATCATTTAAGTTGCATATTTCTATGTCTGTAAGCTTATTTTCTGGAGATTTTTCTCTTTCTTTCTGAGATGCCTTGTCACTTTGGTTGTCCATGGTGTTTAATGGACTATTTATCCACCTGGGCATTAATGGAAGTGTATTCTGCTTTTTTTCCAGAAAGATTTATTATATAAAGGTCTCTCTTTAGCCTGGTGCAAAGAAGGACCTTTTCTTTTGGTTTTCAGTAGGTGATGTTTAAGCCTCTTAGATCCCTGCTTTATATAAAGCCTTAAAAATACCTTTTAATTTTCTTATAGATATTTAATCATGCTTGCTACCCTCAGTTTCAGTCCTTGTCAGTGTTAGCTACAGCTTGGGTAGCATTTGCTCAGATTCCCCTGGGGCTCCGTGGTGTTCAGTCTTGGAGGGTGTGGGAGAAGGGCTCCTCTGGGTTGAGGGATGGGGGCTGTAGCTCAGCTTCGGTTTTGCAACTGCAGCCAGTAAAAATCAACTATTGTTTTTCTGTCATCCTGCTTCTCTGCTTTCTGTCCTGATGACTGGGCCCTGCCACCTGCTGCGTGGAACTCACAACTTTCTCAGGCAGGCTGTTCAGGGAACTTGCCACAACTTCCTCCCTCCCCTTCCTCCTTCAGGTAATTCCAGTGGCTGCGAGAAGCAGCTTCGTTATTTCTCCCAGTCCACCACCCGACACCAGAGGTTCTGACCTGTGGTAGGTCTTATGCGCAGATCCCGTGCTCAGATGTGCTGGTGTGCACTTTGTGTGTTTTTTGTTGAGTTTTAGATATTCAGCTTATTGTTTCAAGGGGAGAGATCTGAGGATGTCTCGCACTCCGCCATGTTTCCACTCTCCCTTTGTATGTACTTTTTTAATCTGCATAATTATTTTGAAATTCGTCTATGCTATTGCATGTATCAGTAGTTCATTCCTTTTCATTGCTTAGTAGTATTACATTGTATGGATTCATCTATTGATGAACATTTGGGTTGTTTCCCGTTTGGGGTTATTAGAAATAAAGCTGCAATGCACACTCATGTACAAGTCTTTGAATGGACATGTGCTTTTATTTCTCTTGGGCAAATACCTAGGCATAGAATGGCTAGATTATATAGTAGTTGTATGTTTACCTTTTAAAGAAAGTGCCAAACCATTTTTCAAAATAATTGTACCATTTTACACATTTACCAGAAGTGTATGAGAGTTTCAGTTCTATGTCCTCACCAGAATTTGTTATGGTCAGTCTTTTTTAATTTAGCCATTCTAATAGGTGTGTAGAGGTATCTCATTGTGGTAATAACTGGCATTTCCTTAAATGATTAAGATGTTAATCACCTTTTCAAGTGTTTATTTGGCATTGAATGTCTTTTTTGATGAAATATCTTTTCACTCATTTTTTGTCCATTTTTTATTGGTTTGTTTTATTATTGAGTTTTGAGAGTTCTTTATATTTTTTGGAAACAAAACTTTTATTGAATAACATGATTTGCAGATATTTTTCCCAATCTGTGGCTCACCTTTTATTTCTCTTATCAGTGTTTTTTGAAGAGCAGTCTTTAATGTTTATAAAGTCTAATTTATTAATTTTTTTATGGATCATACTTTTGTTGTTATATCTAAGACCATTTTTGATCTTAGACTAACCAGATTTTTTCCCTATGTTTTCTTCTACAAGTTTTATAGTTTTTATTTTACATTTAGATTCATTATCCATTTTGAGTTGTTTCTGCGTGTATATAGAATAAAATATAAGGGTCTTAATTCATCTTTTTTATGTGGATGTTCAATTGTCTCAGCACCATTTGTTGAAAAGACTGAATTGTCTTCGTGAAAATCAATTGACTATATATGTGCGGGTCTATTTCTGAAGTTTCTTTTCTGTTCCAATGATCGATATGTTTATCCCTACACCAGTACCACATTATTACAGCTTTGTAAGACGTATTGAAGTTGGCGTGTAAGCCCTTCAACTTTGTTATTCTTTTTCAAAGTTATTTTGGTCCTTCTATACTCTATGCAGTTTCAGATGAGTTTTAGAATCATCTTGGCATTTTCTACAGAAGAACTTGCTGGGATTTTTATTGAATTGCCTTGAATCCATAGATCGATTTGGCAGAAATTGATATTTAAAAATATTCAGCCTTATGGTTCATGAATATGGTACATAACTTTTTTAGTAAGTTGCATAGCTTGTGGCCCCTTTCCCCTAAATTCTTCAGTGTTTATTTTCTAAGAATAAAAATATCTCTTATGTTTTTATAGTATAGTTGTCAGCTTTAGTATATTTAACATAGATATTTTTATGTTATCTATTATCCGTATTCCAATTTTATCAATTGACCCAGTAATGTTCTTTATAGCATTTTTTCCTCTAGTACAGTTCCAGACTAGGATCACATGTTGCATTAGTTGCCATGTCTCTTTAGTCTCCTTTAATGTGGAACAGATACATCATTAGCTTTTCTTTGTCTTTTATGACATGAATATTTTTGAAGAGTACAACCTCTTTCTTTTCTTTTACAGTCCACCTTTTAAAGGAATGCTATTTTAGTGTGAAACAGCAGTAATGCTGAATTCCCATATTTAGTTTTTAAAAAGTGGAAGTAATTAAAGATAATTTTAAAAATAATTTTTTACTACTCAGAGGAGAGAAGCCCACTTTACCAACTAGATTACTAAGAAGTCTGTAAAACAGAGTTGTTGCCTCGAATTATTCATGGAATAGAATAGCAATGCTTTGCTGGTCTGATTACAAAGAATTCTATACAATAATTTTTAAAACAAGTACTTTCTCAAGTTCCTCTTCATGAAATAATCACTTTTTTATAAAACTAATAGAGACTGAAAGGGCTTTTCCACATCTGGTTCTCCTCTTTTCTCCAGGTATAACGGGAGACTATATGTCCTAGCTCCTTGCCATTAAGCTCGAGGTGTGCCTAGTTCTTAGTAATGAAATATGAACATAAGCGATGTGTGTTGTTTCTGCATGGAGATGTTTAAGAGCTAGTGTGATATCTCTGCTATCTCCAGAGATATGTATTCTTTTCCTTATCATGGTGACTTTGGAAGCCCAAAATTGATTTCTAAATAGAAGAAACCTGGATTCTTGAATCAACAAATGGGAGAGCGCTTTTAGTTCACCTGCATCTAATTTTGTGTTGGTAAGAAATAAACTTTTTTAGATGTATGCTAAGTTACTGAGATTTCAGGGATGTTGCTGCATCCTATCCTGTCTTGTCTTGTCTTGTCCTATCCTATTCTATCCTATCCTATCCTATCCTATCCTATCCTATCCTATCCTACCCTACCCTACCCTACCCTACCCTACCCTACCCTACCCTACCGTACCCTATCCTATCCTATCCTATCCTATCCTATCCTATCCTATCCTATCCTATCCTATCCTACCCTACCCTACCCTACCCTACCCTACCCTACCCTACCCTACCCTACCGTACCCTATCCTATCCTATCCTATCCTATCCTATCCTACTATCCTATCCTATCCTATCCTATCCTATCCTACCCTACCCTACCCTACCCTACCCTACCCTACCCTACCCTACCCTACCGTACCCTATCCTATCCTATCCTATCCTATCCTATCCTATCCTATCCTATCCTATCCTATCTTATCCTATCCTGTCCTATCCTATACAATCCAATCCTATCCTGACTAATACAATTATGTACCATTTCATTTGTGTTGGAAAAAACAAACTGAACAGTAGTTGATTCCTAAAATGTTTTTCCAAGTCACATCACTCCCATGTTAGATACTTCAGGAAAAGTTGATCTTCAACCATCAAACAAAATATACAAATGTATCCTAAGGCTATAAGGAAAGTGATAACGCATTGAGTGCAAGACAATTTCCTCATTTTGGAGATGTATTATTTGGGCATTTTAAGTTGCAAATGTCAGAAAGTCTAAATCAAATTGGCTTAAAAATAAGAAAATGCACTAACTTTCATTACTAAAAGTCTCAATTAATATTGGGAGTGCTTCAGGATTGGTCAATTCAACAGCTCAATATGCTATCAAGGACCTGAATTTTTCTATTCTCTCTTGCAGTGTTTGCAGTTGACTTAATCCCTGGGCTCATAATAAGATAGCAACAGCAATTCTAGTATCCACATTCTCACAAGGAAATGTCAAGAGGTAAAAGGATGACTTCCCTTATAGCTCTCTTAGGAGTGAGGGAAATTTTCCCAGAGACCGCCTAATAGACTTCCTTTCCTGTCTCATTGGCCAGAATTGAGTCACAGGATCACTTATAACTGATCACTGACAAGGGGCAGTGGAAGAATCAGGCCTACTCTTAAAACTGTGGTTTGTGGCTATAAGAAGGAGAAATATTCTTGTAAACAAAATCTGGGTGCTGTTAGGAAGGGAGAACTATGGCTGAGGGCTGGATAGAAGCTGACAGTGTGGCCCACAGTAGGGAATGATGGAATAAGGCTCACTCCTGGCCACCTCTAAGATGTACTTTATCAATAAGTAATAGCCATGAATAGGACTAACAAGAAGAAAACAAATTGTTAAAGAACTCCTGGTCATGCTCCTTCCCCCTTTATGGTGCTCAATTTTAGGTCATCCACAGCTTATCTAATTAATTAGGCTCTTCATAGACTAACGAAGGGATTAGAAAGTTGAGGATTATATGTAGTTATTTTAGGAATGACAGTGGGAATTGAAGAACTATATCAGGTAGTATGTTTTGGTTTCAATTAAAATGCAGAAATGATTTAAATTGGCTAAACCAGAAGGAGATTTATTATCTAATGTAGCAATTAACAATTACCCCTGATTCTGTAATAAGAATCAGGGTTGGTTGATTCAGCTGTTCAGTGATACCTTCTTCCCAGATCTTTCCCATCTCTCTCTTCTGCTATCCTTCGTATTGGCTTCATTTTTCAGGCTGATGGCAAGTTGCCTTCAACACTTTCATGCATCATATTCTGAAATGACAATGTTTGGATGATAAAGGGAGGAAGCATCTGTTTTCACAGCTTTTCTTTAGGACGAAGGAAAATTTCTTAGAGCTATCTTCTCTATCTAGCAGGATTCTCCTAGCATCTCACCGGGTTTTGGTTGGAAGCCCATTCATGAACCAAAAACTAGCAAAAATACACAATTCCCATAATTGGTTTACGCTTATTATCTGAAGTCAAATGGATGTTTGGAAGGCAACTTTATAGATGGGAAGCTGCAGCCAAAATGAGGTAAACAATATATGTAGGAGAAGAAAGAGGAGGAATAGGATGAACAAATGGTAAAAACTAGGTTTCTTAGATAATCTGGTAATATGAGAAGAGTATAGCTTGTCCCTGCACTCTCTCATAATTGCTATGTCACTAACAAAGACACCTGGAGCTGTCATTCATTCATTCAACATTTATTGAGCTCTGGGAAAAATGCTGAGGATAAAAATTAATGATTCGTGGTCTCTTCCCTCAAAGAGCACATAGTCTTGTGGGGAAATCATAATAGACTATTTTAAGAGCTATAAATAGGAGCACGAACTGATTCCCTTGGTAGAAATGATGATGTGAGAGTGTAGGGATTCTCAGGGGAGAATCACAGTGCCTGAGCTTAGTACTGAATGTGAATAAGAGTTTGTCAGACAAATAAGGATAGGGAAGAGCATTCTAGGGAAAGTGCATCTAAAACTCCTTCCAGTTCTAACAGTATATGATTCCATGATATCCCAATAGTGTTTGTGCTACATTCATTCATCATTCATGATAAGCCATTCACATGAATGAAAATCTTTAGTACTACTTTAACAAGCCTAACTAGATATTTCCCCATTCATCCACTGATATTTACACTTTTTCATTCATTCAACAAGCATTTGTATAGCACCAATTATATGCAAAGCATTGTTAAACTGAGATAGAGATAAAAGAAAGAAAAGAAGGAGAGGGTTGATGAAGAGAGATGGGGACTTCATTACAAGAAGGTGAAATCAGTCATTTCTCACCTTTTGTCTTTTGTATGGTACCTTTGTATGGAAAATGCATAGAACACCTCTCCAAGAAAACATGCATGTAAAAACTGGCATTTGAATTCTATGTAATTTCTACCTTTAACAGTAAAAGAACTTGAGATGCAATTCGGTTCTAAATAAACTTAGAAAGTTAAAATATCATACCACTAAAGCAAAGAAAAACTATAAATTACTATTTTAAACTCATTTTAGGCCATTTTAATGTAAAATTTTTAACAAAATTACCATTTTATAAGAATTACAAAGATTTTAAAAATTATGATATCCAGTGTTTTCCTGTAATACAGAATGGTGTCAAAAGTTTTAAAGATGGTATTAGTAAGAATTTATCCAATCATGCTAAACGAAATAAGCCAGACAGAAAAAGTTGAAAACCACATGATATCACTTATATGTGGGATATAAACCTAAAAGCAATAAAACCAGACTCTTGAACATGGACAATAGACTAGTGGTTACCAGAGGGAAGGAGAGAAGGGGGAAGGTAGACAGGATAAAGGGGGTCAAGTATGTGGTGACAGAAGGAAATTTAACTATGGGAGGTGAATGCACAGTGTAAATATATCTATGCCTTACTGTTAAAATGTACAGCTGAAACTTATTGGATTTTGTTATCCAATGTCACCATAAAAAAATAAATTAATAAAAAAATTTTTTTTAATACTTAATAAAAGAAAAAAAAAAGAATTTATCCAAAGGAAATCATTTAACATGTGTATAAAGATTTAAGTGTAAGGATGATTATCATAATATAATTTTTAGAAACCTGAAAGCACACTAAATAACTAGCAATAGGGAATTGGTTAAATAAATGGCATAAATTTGTTGCTGTCTAGTCATTAACCATGACTCTTTTATTCTCATAGAAACTGTCCCAGAGAAGCATATTTTGGCTTATATGTAAGATTGAATCTTCTGACAGCTAAAGTTATGCAGCAATAGAAAGAGCCACCTGGGGCATTCTAGCAAGACCTGTAATGTCACAGCTCCATGGGCAATAGGACAGGGCTGGCCAGGAGGGGAAGAGCTAGAAGGAACCAGATAGATCATGTAGCCTGGGGAAGTAGATAAGCCCCAAAAGTTTATTCACAGTAGAGACTATCAGACAAATACCGTAGGTTCAGACCAATAGGGTCTGAGCCATGTTATGTAATTAAATTGCCTAGTAGCCAAATTCAAAAAGGACAAGTTAACAAGTAAAATTAATTTTAATAATATATCTTATATAACTCAGTATATCCAGAAGACTATCATTTCATGCAATCATTGCTAGAATGTACACGAAATTACTAATGAGATATTTTTTAGGTTCTTACTATGTTTCCAGGATCTGGTGTGTTTCACACTTACAGCACATTCCACATGAGCCACATTTCAAGTTCTCAATGGCCACATTTGGTTTGTGGCTACTGTGTTGGACAGCATTACTCTAGAGTCTGTGAACGTCAGCACTTGTAACAGAAGTGACCAGTGTTAGTGAACTCGCAGGCTATTTTGTTCTCTGCCTCTTTTGCGAGCCTTGCTGGGCAAGGAAGCACTTGAGTACTCAGATGAAAAGTATATTTGAACTTAGGCTATTTTGTTCTCTGCCTCTTTTGTGAGCCTTGCTGGGCAAGGAAGCACTTGAGTACTCAGATGAAAAGTATATTTGAACTTAGGTCCAGACTGCTGCAGAAGTCAACATCTAAGATAATATCCCTGGAGTGAGTATGTGGGGAAGGGATTCCTGACCGGGGGAAGAAGCTGGATTTTATTGTCCTTCCCAACCTTGAGTCCCTGAACCTTAGGGTGGGTTTCAGGCCCCTGATCTGACTGTTTCTAACAGAAACAGCAAATGCTCACGTTCACGTTATTCCTATTAATGATAAGTGCAAGACTATATCCCATGCCTACCACAGACAGACAGACAGACAGACACAAATAGAGACGAAGAGTGTCTCAGCTGAGCAAAACTACCAAAATACCACACAATTGTTTTGGTAGGTAGCTTGTATTTTGTCTAAGTATAAATGATTCTGGGAATACATATATATCAGATTACATATGCTTTTATGACCTTACAACTTCCTTGACCTTTTGATTTAATGTTAGGGGCATAATTTAAAGTTGCTAAGCAAGACTCCTGCTGCAACCTCAGAAAAACTAGACTAATGGAGGCAAAAATGGGGCCAGGAAAGAGCTGGGAAATTTATTCTATTATGTGTTTCCTGGGGCAGGAGCCAGGAGGTTCACATTCATGCACCTGTTTGGTGCTCAGATGTAAGAAGGTGCAGTTCTCTTGGTTGTAGGTTGGGAAAGTGGCAGCAGAAATACAGACACTTGTGTGGACAGAGGGTATCATGATGATGAGTCACAAATCTATGAAACAATTCCTAAATCTTGGTTTGCCTAACAGTCATCTAGGGATCTTTTTTAAATGCACAGTTATCATCTCTACCTTCAGAGATTCTAATGAAGCAAGTCTAGGGCTGGACCCGAGGAGTCTGGATGTAAGCAGTGTCTTAGAAGATTCTGATGCATTTGGTCCCTTAAGGAATACTGATATTGCTGGCAAAACTTCCAGACTCAAGGACCAGGATTTGGCCCCTCACTCACCAGGAGAAATAGGATACATGTCAGGGCCCAAAGAGGAGCCAGCCTCCTGTGAGGAACTGGGATCTCAAGCATGAATTGAGGTGGATGTCTAGTCACACTGCATGAGCTGCGGAGATGGGAGGTAGAGGAAAGAGCAGGCGGAGCCAGCTACCTGGACTACTAGCACAGAAAATGTGAGGATCCTGGCAGATGCTCCCTCTTCCCACTTGGACTAACATCACCAACCATAACCAACACCAAAGATTTGGCAGTTCTGCAAAGTTAGTTTATTAATGCTTCTGCTCTGAACTTGTCCGGAGCCTATATTGCCAACATGGAATCTCATAACTGCTACTTGGGGAATCAGAGAGTTAGTTGTAAAAGCAATAATCCAGAAGCAAGTAATATAAGACACAAATGGCAAAAACTGGATTATTTGGTGTGAAAGGTTGAAACAAAGGCATTGTAAGGCGAGTGATGCCTTACTTGGAATAAGTCACCAGAGGGTGCCAGAGCATCTTTCTCCAAAAGAAGTTTCTGCTGAACAAAACCTGTTAGGCTTCAATTAAACAAAACACTTGCCCAAAGCGACAGTCTCCAATGAAGCACATTAAAAGACAGAAGAAAGCAGACAGGTGGCTCCTGAAAAAGTCTTCTGAGGCATGCAATTTTGTTGACTTCATCAGTTTTATGTTAAAAATTTATGTGACTTTCCACTGAATCTCCTGATACATCTGGTTTGTTTTAATGTAGCAGACAATGTTTTACATTTCTTGCCAGTAAACAGGATGCTCCAAAGGGCGTACTGTTGATCTCCGGCACACCTGGCACCCGACCTCTGCATCC
>NW_006494608.1:2124515-2132317 GCF_000325575.1 Pteropus alecto | reverse complement strand
AATGGCCCCGCCTTCTGTGACAGCTCCTACAAGCCTTGATTCTGAACTTGGAACCCGGGTTGTTGGGGCTGATGACCTTGGAGAGCTCCTGTTCCACTGTCTTTGTTTTATACAAGGGAAACCGAGACTCAGAGAGTCACACTTCAGGTTAGTCTTGCAGCCGAGGTTAAACTGATTTCTAACCCATTAACTGACACTGGAGTCCCCAACACGAAGGAGACTTGGTCCACTGATGGTCTAAAGCCTGAACAAAGATATGAAAGAGTCCGAGACCCAGGAAATAGGATTCGAAGGGCCAAAAAGCTAGCCTCCTGCGGGAGATGGGGTGGAAGGTAGGGAGACAGCTCAGAGATACTCTTCTGCAAAACTTCCCTGTAGTGCTGCCACCCTATGTTCAACTGGGAAATTAAACTCAAATTTTGCCCTAAAGTTAGCTTTTCCATTAAAATGATATTTTATAAAAGAGCTAGCACTTGCTATCTTTCTGTCATAATACGTTTTTTCTAATGCATTTGCTTGGTATTTCCAAGCTATGTGATCATCATTAGAGAAATACAAAGGGACAAATATGAAGAGACATGGAAATTTCACAACTAATTACTGAGAAATTAAATCAAAATCATTTTCTTGCAGATTCAGCCTTTATGAGTGTGAAATATCTGTGGATCTGGAATATTTCATACTATTCATTTGCTACATAATCACTGACTCACAAAACATATTCTGAATTGAAATAATAGCAAACATTGAAGTGTTTACTATATGCTGCATCCATATTTTATGTGGATAAAGTATTTTTTGAATAAAGTTTCTTATGAATACATACAGTATCCATATTCTATGTGGATTAATTTCTTTAATCCTCACTAACCCTCCAAAATAGGTACCATTATCATCCCCATTTTACATAAAAAGAAACTGAGGTATGGAGATATTGAGTAATTTGACTAAGGTTTCACAGCAAACAGATGGTGAATTGGGAGCCCAACCCATGGAATCTAGCCTAGGAGCTTGTGATCTTAACCACAAGGCCAGTGGTTCTCAAATATGGCCCCCAGACTAGCACTATCATTACCTGGAAACTTAATAAAACGACAAGTTCTTGGGCTCCACTCCAAACTTTTTGAGTGAGAAACTCTGGGGATGGGAACCAGCAGAGTTTTAACCAGCTATCCAGGTGGTTCTGCCACAGGCTAAAGTTTGACAATCACTGATCTAATTAGTCTATGCTACCTCTGATTATTAGAATATTTTAATCAAAGCAACTCTGGGTCTAGAGGTGGAGCCACAGAAATCACATAGAAAATACAGTGAATATTTTGAGTAACTATTTTCTCAATTTTCCATGGTGCTGCATAACTAGTCCTATGCTAGATACATAGGAGTGAAGTTAATTCACTACATACACATGACTTAGGACAAAGAGACTGGATTCTCTCAGGAAAGAGTCTACTTACTTTTTGTTACTCATAGAAATAGAAAGAATGGCACAGTGTGTATTATAATAAACCTTTGTATAAACACCATTCATCTTCAACAATTTGTCAATTTTGTTTAATCTGTTCCTTGAGACATTATGAAGTTTTACCCATAAATACTTCAATAAACATCTCTCACCAGAAAGAATCTTTTAAACATGATCACTATGCCATTATGCATCTAACAAAAGTAATAATAAATTAGTAACATCTAAAAAAATTAATAAGATTTACAATAAATTAATAACACGCAATACTCAAACCATATTCAAATTTCCTTGATTGTCTCAAAAATGGCTTTTTATGCTTTTTTTAAATGGGGCTGGCTTAGCCACAAATACAGGTAAAGGATCTGGTTACAACAAACATAATGTCTGTCTTCCCCTTCCTTCCTTCATTCATTCAAGAAGTTTCTATTAACTGTCAAGAAGTTTCTATTAACTGCTCTGCTCAAAGCCCTGGTGAAAGGGCTTCTAAAATCCAAAGGTTCTGTTCTCAAGGACTAATAGGTCACCTGCTCCCTTTCCTGCCCCCTCCACCTGCTCTTTCACCCCGGTCCTCATTTTTTTCCTAAGAAATTTCTTTAGGAGTTAATTGAGCCCAAACCAGAAACTCTAGTTACCAGATTGCTAAATCTCAGGACCTTTAAACAATTTCTAGTACAATGTTTCTCGAACTAGTTTCTCCACCTATATCTTTAGGTTATGAATATAGTGAATATACTCATTATTAAGGATATAGCTATATAGAATAAAGCTGAGTGTGCAAGCTAGGAAAACAATACCTCAAGAAATTAAAGACAATCTATAAAATTTTCAGTTGTATATTATTACTCAAATTTAAAATTTTTTTCTTTATAACTGACAAAATAATTCCACCAATATAAAATCACAAATACAGGATGATTGTTTCATTTTGACACTAGGTGCAATGTTCCTCAAAATGAGGTCTGCAGATCTTGGGGTGGGGGATGTGTTCTATGAACATAATTGGGTGAGATCATGTATTTTTCTGTTTGAGAAACCAACCTAGGGTAGTAGATCCCAAAGCTAGAGTTAGAGTTAAAATTAGAGTCTTCTGAGGATTTCTATAAAAGTGTTCATGCCAGGGCTTTATCCCAGACCTACTAAATTAGAATTTTTATGAGTGAGGACAAGGAATCTGAATTTTAACATGTTCATTAAAGGATGCTGATGATGTGCTACTTTGAGAAACCACTAATCAAGGAGTTCCTTTACTTCTCTCCATTAATACGTGTTTAAATCTATTCTACAACGTTCTGACAAATACTCATCTAATATTTGCTTAAATCTTCCAGTGAGGGGCAGCTTACTTTTTTCCAAGGCTGCTCACTCTGCTCATGTTGTAGACATGACTTTTGTTGATTTCTTTCTTATATTGAGTTGAAATTCCCTTTCTCTCAAGTTTTACCTAAAGTTCCAGTGATAGAACAAATTTAGATCAGAACTTGTAAAGTTATTAGTAAACAATTATCTTTGTAAAATAACCCTCTTAAGACACCCTGTCTTCTAAAAGGCTGATAATTCTTAGAGAAATTTTTTGACAAAAACAATCCCAGACACCATACACTATATCGGAACTAATTCTTTTTTTTTTGTCTTTTTTTCTATTTTTATTTTAAAGTTTTGAAATTATGAAGACAGCAAATTCTTCTCGGCACAAATAACACTTGTTTAAAAAAGGAGTTGGGAGATGGACAACGCACAATTGCGCGTTTTCCTATTTTATAAGACCGTACAGGTTTTTTCTCCTGGCTCCCGGGTGTGAAACTTAAGTGCTAGCTCTAGATAGGTATATACACATTTACACGCACACAGATTTAGCTCTGTAAAACTACTTAGCAATTCAAAATCAATTGCAGTATGTCTTACTGTCCACTCCCTGCCCACTACCCCTCCCCCATCTACCACTACTTAGAAAAGACTCATAAATAAAGAGGTAGGGAGGTTTTCAAGTGGTAGTGGCAGGGCTGGAGACCCACCAGACCACCAAGCAAAGCCACCAAAAACCAAGAGGGAAAAAAAACTTCTCCTAGGATACAATCCAATTGTGTGGAAAAATACAAGGTTCAACAGGGAAGACTGAGGCACTTGGCTGACTGACTTCCTACCCTTCCCTCAAAGTTTCCACTTCTATTTAACAGGAGATTTTTGGAAGCCACAAAGACCCCTTCTCCATGGCTAGTTTCCAACTGACTGAGAGAAGTCATGGCTTCTCAGACCAGCTGTCACTTTGACACTCCCCCTTCCCTAGGACAACAGGCCACAAGGTCAGACTAAGTGAGAAGGAAACTCGATTTGAACATCCACTGCTCACCACTGGGAGGTGCAAGTCAGGCCAGGGAGGGTTTATTCCACCTCCCTCCTTTGCATTCAGCTGCTGCCACCCTTCTCCACCCCACCAAGGTTCTGAAACTCACAAGGGCTGCTCAACTTTGCTAGCTAGTCTTGAAAGATATTCCTACAAACTTTACAATTCCTGGGTTCCCTCTCATCTAGCCAGAACAATCTGCCTTTCTAATCCTCCCCCTTTTTCCTTCATAGCAAACAAACCACCCAACTAAACATAAGACAAATTCACCCTAAAACCATAAGTAGATTAATAACAAATTAAAACAAAAAAATTTTAAGTACATTCTCATCATTACAGAGATGTAATCGTTTTTGCTGTCCTTTCACGACTGGTTAAGGAAAAATGAACTATTCCCCAATTTCTGAGGAATCCAAATTCTGTCTGTCATTAAGTCAGAATAGAAAGGGACAAGGGGCTGCAGATGAGAAGTAAGAGAGAAGAAAGGAGAAACACATTTACAGAAAATAGGAGACAAGCAGGAGTATCCACAAGAAAAGCTTCACTGTTCCTTCTTCTTGCTGGCCCTCTTGGTACTGGACTTGGCTTTGGACTTCACTGGTTCGGCCTGCTTAGGCTTGGATACCTTGAATAGCTTGGCTTCCACAGTCTTGGGTTTTTTGGTTTTCTTGGGCGTAGCAGCTGGCTTCTTCCTGGCCTTCTTGACTGGGATGGCTTTGGGCTTCTTGCTAGGTGCTTTGGAGGCAGCCATTTTAGGCTTGGCTGACTTCTTTGGCATGGCCACCTTCTTGACTTCCTTTTTCATCTTCTTGAAGGCCACCGACCTGTTGGGTTCATCGCTCTTGGCCAACCAGAAGGACCATGAGGCACCCACTCCTTTGGTCTGCTTGAGGACTGCAGTGGTAACCAGGCGCTTGATAGACAACTTAATCTGCCAGTTGACATTCTCACCCACCTTGTAGTGGCTCTTCATGTACTTCTGAATGGACTGGCTTGAGGAACCAGGTTCTTCTCTGCCTGGATGGCAGCCACGATCATGTCTGAGTATCTGGGGGGTGGTCTGTTGATTTCCTGGAGGCCTTGGCCCGCTCAGGTTTGGCCACAGGGATGGATGTGGAGTTCTTGGTCATAGTGGCCTGCATCATTCTGCTGTTGAAGAAGGTGCTTTCAAAAGAGCTAGCCCCTGTCAGAGGGTGAGTAAAGCCCGACTCAGGATCGACTCCAGAGCCCCTGCCTCTGAGACCAGTCTGTAGCCCAGCACTTGGGGACCTGGCTTGGGTCATGGGAGGACTCACTGAGCCATTTCTGCGTGGCACAGCCCTGTGGGTTAGTCAGTGTAGTTGCCTGGTTCCAACTCTAGCTCAGGATCTGTCTCTGCCACAGCCTCCGTTGCCTTCCTTTTCCTAGATCTATGACTAGGACCAATTCTTACAAGCTTTATTTAATAGTAATGATTCACAGACCATGGTCTGGCAGGACTACTAGAAAGTGTTTATTACTATCTTTAGGAAAATTTAGGGAGAAATGTGCAAAATTATACATATTAGGACTGTCAAAAATGGAATTTGTTAAGGAAGGTAGCTTTTATATTTTTCTCATGATGAATCTTTTGATTTTATTTTCAAGTTATCGAAATTTTTCTAGTATTGTTTCCCTCCCTCCCTTCCTTTCTTCTTTCATGCTTTCCTAGTGTCATAAGCATGTGTTGTGTCTTCCTACCATGGGACAGGGGAGAGGCTGGAAGAGGAGAGCCAGTTTGGATGCTGTTACAGCAATCTAGGAATGAATACACAAAAGGCAGTAACAGTAGGGATGCAAAGAGAAGGTGGAAATAATAGTTAGGGAAGGAAACATGCCAGAACCAAATTACCAAGTAGATATAAGAGCAAAGGAGATAGAGAAGGTAAAGTTAATCCCAGATTTGGACAAATGCAAGGGGGAGTGATTGGCAGAAATGGTAAAATCTAAAGGAGCAAATACAGCACATGGGTTAGACATCTATAATGTTCATAAAACAATCCCCCCAACTGCTCCCTCCCTCCCTTGGCTTTCCACTTAGCCATCATAATAATGCTAACTGCATTCTCTCTTCCATGCTCCCTGTCCCCAGCTATCAACTACTAATTTGTAATTCTTTAACCCTTCACCCCATTCTCCCAGCCTCCTAATCCCCCATACCCCTCTGTCTGTCACCAAATTGTCCACCATATTTGTAACTCTGTTTTTGATTAGTTTATTCTTTTTGTTCCCTAGATACCACATATAAGTGAAATCATATGGTATCTATCTTTCTCTGTCTAATTTACTTTCCTCAGCCTAATAACCTCTAGGTCCATCCACATCGTTGCAAATAGTAGCATTTCATTTTTTAATGGCTGAGTAATATTCCATTATATATATGAACCATAATTTATTTATCCAATCATCTGTTGATGGGTATTTAGGTTGCTTCCACACCTTGACTATTATAAATTGTGCTGCCATGAATATTGGAGTGCATAGATCTTTATGAATTATTGTTTTGGTTTTCTTTGGATAAATTTCCAGAAGTGCAATTGCTTGGTCAAAAGGTATATCTATTTTGAATTTTTTGAAGAACCTCTATACTGTTTTCCATAGTGGCTGTACCAATTTGCAATCCTTCCAACAATGTATGAGGGTTCCCTCTTCTCCACATTCTCGCCAACACTTGCTGTTTTTTGATTTATTGATGATAGCCATTCTGACATGTGTGAGGTGATAGCTCATTGTGGTTTTAATTTACATTTCTCTGATGATTAGTGACCTTGAGCATCTTTTCATATGTCTATGAGCCATCTGTATTTCCTCTTTGGAGAAGTATCTGTTCAGGTCATTTGCCCATTTTTCATTTGGATTGTTTATTTTTTTGTTGTTGAGTTGTATAAGTCCATTATAAATTTTGGATATTAATCCCTTATCAGATATATCATTAGTGAATATCTTCTCTGAAACAGTTTGTTTTCTTTTTGTTTTGTTGATCGTCTCTTTTGCTCTACAAAAACTTTTTAGTTTGATGTAGTCCCATTTGTTTATTTTTCCTTTTGTTTCCCTTGCCTGAGGAGATATATCTGAAAAGAAATTCCTGTTAGTAATATCAGGAGTATACTGTCTATGTTTTCTTCCAAAAGTTTTATGGTTTCATGTCTTACATTTAAATCTTTAATCCATTTTGACTCTATTCTTGTATATGGTGTAAGAAGATGGTCCAGCTTCTTCTTCTTCTTTTTTTTTTCTTGCATGTATCTGTCCAATTTTCCCAACACCATTTATTGAAGAAATTGTCTTTACCCCATTGTATATTCTTACTTCCTTTGACATATATTAAGTGAGCGTATAGGCATAGATTTATTTCTGGGTTCTCTATTCTGTTCCATTGATCATTGTATCAGTTTTTATGCCAGTACCATGCTGTTTTGATTACTGTAGACTTGTAGTGTAGTTCGATATCAGGTAGTGTGATGCCTCCCATTTTGTTCTTCTTTCTCAAGATTGTCCTGGCTATTCGGGCTTTTTCTATAGCTCCATATAAATTCTAAGATTATTGTTCTAGCTTTCTGAAAAATGCCACTGGTATTTTGATAGGGATTGCATTGAATCTATAGATTGCTTTGGGTAGTATGGCCATTTTAACAATGTTGATTCTTCCTACTCATGAACAGGGTATGTGCTTCCATTTATTTGTATCTTCTTCAATTTCTTTTTTCAATGACTTATAATTCGCTGAAAACAGGTCTTCTACCTTCTTGGTTAATTTGGTTACCAGGAAGGTATTTGATAGTTTTTGATGCAATTGTAAATGGGATTGTTTTCTTAATTTCTCTTTCTGAAAGTTCATCATTGGTGTATAAAAATGCCACTGACTTCTGAATATTTATTTTGTAACCTGCTATTTTACTGAATTCATTGATCAGTTCTAACAGGTTTTTTTTTTTTTTTTTTTGGCGGAATCTTTGGTGTTCTCTATCGTATCAT
>NW_006494608.1:2118453-2124404 GCF_000325575.1 Pteropus alecto | reverse complement strand
TTCTGCATCTATTGATTTGATTGTATGGTTTTTATCTTTCGATTTGTTAATGTGGTGCATCACATTAATTGATTTGTGGATATTAAACCAACCTTGCATCCCAGGAATAAATCGAACTTGATCATGGTGTATGATATTTTTAATGTATTGCTGAATTCGGTTTGCTAATATTTTGTTGAGGATTTTTGCATCAATGTTCATAAAAAATATTGGCCTATAGTTTTCTTTTTTTGTAATGTCTTTGTCTGGTTTTGGAATCAAGGTAATCGTGTCCTCATAAAAGGAATTAGGAAGACTTCCTTTTTCTTGAATTTTTTGGAATAGTTTAAGAAGAATAGGTGATAATTCTTTAAATGTTTGGTAAAATTTGCCTATGAAGCTATCCGGTCCAGGACTTTTGTTTTGGGGGAGGTTTTTGATTAATGATTCTATTTCATTGGTGGCAATTGGTTGGTTCAGATTTTCTGTTTCTTCTTGATTCAGTCTTGGGTGATTGTATGTTTCTAGGAATGTGTACATTTATTCCAGATTGTCCAATTTATTGGTGTATAGTTGCTCATAGTATTTTCTTATGATTCATTGTATTTCTGTGGAATCTGTGGTTATTTCTCCACTTTCATTTCTGATTTTATTTATTGGAGTCTTCTCTCTTTTTTCCCTGACGAGTCTGGCTAAAGATCTGTCAATTTTGTTTATCTTTTCAAAGAACCGGCTCTTGGTTCCATTAATCTTTTGTATTGTTTTTCTAGACTCTATTTCATTTATTTCTGCTCTGATCTTTATTATTTCCATCCTTCTATTCACTTTGGTCTTTGTTTGCTGTTCTTTTTCTAGTTCTTTTAAGTGTAAGGTTAGATTGTTTACTTGAGCTTTTTCTTGTTTCTTGAGGTAGGCCTGTGTTGCTATGAATTTCCGTCTTAGGACTGCTTTAGCTGTGTCCCATAGATTTTGAGTCGTTGTGTTTTCATTTTCATTTGTCTCTAGGTATCTTTTGATTTCTTCCTTGATCTCATTAATAACTCATTCATTGTTTAGTAGCATGTTATTTAGCCTTCATGTGTTTGTGTATTTTCCAGTTTTTTCCTTTTAGTTGATTTCTAGTTTTATACCATTGTGATCAGAGACAATGGTTGATATGATTTCAATCTTCTTAAATTTATTGAGACTTCATTTGTGTCCTAACATGTGGTCAGTCCTTGAAAATGTTCCATGTGCACTTGAGAATAATTTATATTTTGTTGCTTTGGGGTAAAATGCTCTGAAAATATCTATCAAGTCCATCTGTTCTAGTGTATCTTTTAGAACCATTTTTCCTTGTTGACTCTTTGCCTGGAAGATCTGTCCATTGGTGTTAATGGGGTATTAAAGTCTCCTACTATGAGTGTATTACTATTTATCTCTCCTTTTATGTCAGTCAATAATTGCTTTATGTATGTAGGTGCTCCTATGTTGGGTGTGTATATGTTTATTAGGGTTATGTCCTTTTGATTTATTATTATGTAATGTCCTTTTTTTATCTCTTATTATAGCCTTTGTTTTAAAGTCTATTTTATCTGATAGAAGTAATGCTACCTGGCTTTTTTTTTTTTCATTTCCATTTGTGTGAAATATCTGTTTCTATCCCTTTACTCTCAGTCTGTGAGTGTCATTTGATCTAAAGTGGGTCTCTTGTAGACAGCTTATGCATGGGTCTTGTTTTCTTATCCATTCAGTTACCCTATGTCTTTTGATTGGAGCATTTAATTCATTTACATTTAAAGTGATTACTGAGAGGTACATAGTTACTGTCATTTTATTATTCCTATTTGTTATTTCTATTTTCTTTTTTACACCTTCTCTTTTTACAGAAGACCCTTTAACATTTCTTGTAATACTAGTTTGTTGGTAATGAATTCCTTAAGCTTTTTTCTGTCTGGGAAGCTTTTTATCTCACTTTCCATTTTAATCAAAAGGCTTGCTGGGTAGAGTATCTGTGGTTGTAGATTGTTGTTTTTCATACCTTTGAATATTCCTTGCCATTCCCTTCTGGCCTGCAAAGTCTCCATTGAAACGTCAGCAGACATTCTTATGAGGGTACACTTGTAAGTAACCAGCTGCCTTTCTCTTACTACTTTTAAGATTCTCTCTTTATCTTTGACCTTTGGCATTTTCATTGTGATGTCTCTTTATCTTTGACCTTTGGCATTTTCATTGTGATAGGTCCTTTTGAATTCCTCTTGTTTGGAACTCTTTGTGCTTCCTGAACTTGTATATCTAATTTCTTCTCCAGGTTAGGGAAGTTTTCTGTCATTATTTCTTCAAATAGAGTCTCAATCTTTTGCTCTCTCTCTTCCTCTTCAGATACTCCTATGATATGGATATTTTTACACTTCATGTTGTCACAGAGATCTCTTAAACTATCCTCATTTTTTTAAATTCTTTTTTCTTTTTATCGTTCTAATTGAATGTAATCAGCTACCTGTCTTCCAATTTGCTGATTTGATCTTCTGCTTCATCCAATCTACTGTTGCATCATTCTAGTGTATTCTTCATTTCTGTTATCATATTCTTTATTTCTGTCTGGTTCTTTTTTTATGGTTTCTATGTCTTTTTTTTTTTTTTTTTTTTTTTTGCTGTTGAGATTCTCATTGTGCTTATCCATTCTCCCCATAAGTTCATTGAGCATCCTTATAACCATTATTTTGAACTCTGACTCTGATAGATTGCTTACCTCCATTTCATTTAGCTTATTTTCTGGAGTTTTCTCTTGTTGTTTTATCTGTGGCATGTTTCTTTGTTTTCTCATTTTATTAGCATCTCTGTGTTCTTTTTGATGTGTCAAGAATATTTGTTTCATCTCTCAGCCTTGGCCAGATGGCCTAATGTGGAAGGTGTCCTGTGTGGCCCAGTGGCGCACTCTCCCTGATCCCTTGTGCCAGGAGCTCTGGAGGTGACTTTGTGTGGACTGTGTGCGACATCTGTTGTCGCCTAGCCTTTATTGCTGTTATTAGATCAGTGGGTGAGATTAACATTCAGGTTCACTAATTGTAGGAATTGGCTGCGCTCTCAGGATAAGAGTTGTGTGGGGGCTGACCCCACTGAATGGGATTTGCCCTCGCAGGCTTGTGTACTTGTTGCAACCACCCTTTGTGTGTATCACTACTGGAACCAGTTAGGAGTTGCCCCATCGTGTTCTGGTGCCAGCCTCCAGATGCATTGATTTTGTGGCCCCTTGGGAAGGGCTCCCCTGCAGGCCAAGATCAGCTGCTGCTTTTGATTGCTCAGGGCTACCCGATGAGAACTACAAAGTGATCTGCTGATAGTTGTTGCCTATGCTGGATCTATAGGTAAGTGGAAGAGACAGCGCTGTATGCAGCTCTCGGTTATCCCTCGTCCCTGACCTACGTTAGTTTAGCAGAGGGATCAGTGCTCCTCAAGTCTTGATACTGCCTGTAAGTCTCTGAAACTGGGTGAGCTCTGGGTGATATGCGTGTTGAGTGGAGCAGAGACCCTGGGAGTCTCCTGGGTCTAGTGAGTAAATTTCCCCCTGCCACTGCAGTGTCAGTTTACATGCCCATGCTGTCTCTGTGGCTCACTGTGCAAGTTTCCACTCATAGCAAGGTCAACTGCTGCCCACCCTGGGCTTAAAAGTGCTACCCCAGAGCAGGGACAGCTGTCTATCAATGTGCAGTGGGCACTTTGTATACTGGATGGGGCAGGAACTCAGGGAGTTAAGGGCCATCAGGTCAATACAGACCCCTGCAATCCCCTTAAGAGATATTGTAGCTCGTACAGGCAGCAGTGGTCTGTCCACAACTGTTCTCTTCAAAATGCGCTCGCTACACTAGCCAAGGTCTTTTGCCTGCGCTAACTGCTCAACCCTAGAGCCAAGCAGGGCACAAGAGGCTGCTTATCAATGGGCTGCGGGCACTTTGTGGCTTGGGAGAAGTGGATCTCAAGGCGACAAGGTATGTTCAGCCAATAAAGCCTAAATTTTGCTGCAACTTCTGTACCTGGACGTTCCTGCTGTAGACCCAGATCACAGTTAGACCAACTGTGATCAGGAGTGTTCCCACAGACCCCTGTGCTCTCCGGACACAATATTGCAACTCTTGCAGGCAGCAAAGGTCTGCCTGCTGTTGATTTCTGTGCAGTGACTGCCCTGTGCCAGCCAAAGTTTGTTGCCTGTCTGGATTAGGCGATCAGGGGAGGAGAAAGGCAAAGTTTTGTCAGTTCACTGTCACCTGGGGCAGTTTGTGGGGAAGGTGGGGCAGGGTCTCAGAGAGACAATAGCAGTAAGATCAGTACAGCCTCAGTCTTGTTGCAAATTTGATAATGTTGTGAGTTCCCACAGACAACCCAGATCACAGCAAGACAAGCTGCTGTCTGGGACTGGCCCACAGGTCTCCGATATCTGCCCAAGTTCGTGTCGGCAGCAGCAATCTGCCTGCCCTTATCTCTGAAACGGAGCTCACAGCGTTGGCCACTGTTGCTGTTAGAAATGCTGCTTACAACAATGGCTGCCCTGTTGTGAATACTTCACTCTGAATCACTCAGATCAGGGCTTGGCAGCCAACCAGGAACAACTTCTCCTGGCAGTCTGAAGGTTAGGTGGGGTGGGCTGCTCCCCTCAGACCAGTGCTTCCTAATGGCTCTGTGGGAGGGGTTTGCACAATCAAGCTGGTGTGGTCTGTAGGTTACCTTGTAGGGAGGCTGGACTAAGGCACATGGTGGCTGCCTTTCCAGCCCTCTTCCTGACTCCAGGTAGTGGAGACTTTTTCAGAGTGAATCTCATGGGAGCCTCAGACCCACCACTGGTGTCCCAGCTGAGTGTCCACAGGTCAGAAAGCCTTTGTGTGGGTCCTTCAAAGGGATCGCCTTCTATCTCACCCAGATGGCCGGAATCCCCTCTAGTTTCTACAGTCAGAGTTATTGGAATCTCCTCTTTCTTGGGCTGGGACCCTGTGCCGAAGAGCCCCCAGATGAGACCAAGACCGCTCCCTCCCACCTCCCGCCTTCAGGAGAGCCTCTGCAGCCTTGCTCTCCCTCCTGGTGATTCTCCACCACCTGTGGGTACAGGTTCAGCCTGATTCAGGACTTTGCCCCTCCTACCGGTTTCAATGTAGCTCCTTTATATTATCAGATGTAGGTGTTATGATCGGCTGGAATTCAGGTGATTCTCCAGGTTGATTATTTTATAATTTGGTTGTAATTTCAATGCAGTCCCAGGAGGAGATGAACCCTGCTTTTACCTAGTTCACCATCTTCCCCTAGGTATCTTTCTTTATACTTTTTATTTGGAAGTCTATTTCAACTGATATTAGTACCACTATTCCCACTTTTCTCTGAATGCCATTTGCTTGAAATATCATTTTCCACGCTTTCACTTTGAGTCTATATTTGTCTTTGGAACTGAGATGTGTCTCCTGGAGGCAGCATATGGTAGAGTTTTGTTTTTTTGATCTATTCTGCAACTCTGTGCCTTTTTATTGGTGAGTTCAGTCATTACATTGAGGGTGATTATTGAAATATGAAGTCTTCTTTTAGCCATTTTATCTTTTGCTTTCTGGTAGCTTGGTGTTTCCATTGCTTCCTTGTCCTTGTATTTCTTTTTTCTTTATTTTGGTTGGCCTTTGTGGGTTTTGCCTCTGGTTCTTCTTGTTTTATGTTACATACTATGGTTCTGAATCTTCTCTGTGTGGTTACCATTTTGAATATGTAAAGGATAGTTATATATATATATACAGTCATCCATTTTCTTCTGCACGTACCTTATCTCCATTCCCCTTTGCAAATTTGGATCTTTGAGTCCCCCCTTTTTCAGTCATTGTTATCTTAATTTGTCCCTGTGTATGCTGAACATTCATTACTATCCTGTTATAACAATTCTCTTCTTATTATTTAAGCTTATAATGCCCTGTTCTTAGTAAGGGTTGCACTCCTCTGCTTCTCTTTGCCTGATACTCACTTTA
>NW_006494608.1:2106962-2117536 GCF_000325575.1 Pteropus alecto | reverse complement strand
AGTTGCATATTTCTATGTCTGTAAGCTTATTTTCTGGAGATTTTTCTCTTTCTTTCTGAGATGCCTTGTCACTTTGGTTGTCCATGGTGTTTAATGGACTATTTATCCACCTGGGCATTAATGGAAGTGTATTCTGCTTTTTTTCCAGAAAGATTTATTATATAAAGGTCTCTCTTTAGCCTGGTGCAAAGAAGGACCTTTTCTTTTGGTTTTCAGTAGGTGATGTTTAAGCCTCTTAGATCCCTGCTTTATATAAAGCCTTAAAAATACCTTTTAATTTTCTTATAGATATTTAATCATGCTTGCTACCCTCAGTTTCAGTCCTTGTCAGTGTTAGCTACAGCTTAGGTAGCATTTGCTCAGATTCCCCTGGGGCTCCGTGGTGTTCAGTCTTGGAGGGTGTGGGAGAAGGGCTCCTCTGGGTTGAGGGATGGGGGCTGTAGCTCAGCTTCGGTTTTGCAACTGCAGCCAGTAAAAATCAACTATTGTTTTTCTGTCATCCTGCTTCTCTGCTTTCTGTCCTGATGACTGGGCCCTGCCACCTGCTGCGTGGAACTCACAACTTTCCCAGGCAGGCTGTTCAGGGAACTTGCCACAACTTCCTCCCTCCCCCTCCTCCTTCAAGTAACTCCAGTGGCTGCGAGAAGCAGCTTCTTTATTTCTCCCAGTCCACCACCTGACACCTGGGGTTCTGACCTGTGGTAGTTCTCATATGCAGATCCCATGATCAGATGTGCTGGTGTGCAGTTTGGGTGTTTTTTGTTGAGTTTTAGATGTTCAGCTTGTTGTTTCAAGGGGAGAGATCTGGGGACGTCTCTCATTCCACCATGTTTCTGAAAAATCCTATATTTTGTAATATTTTGTTTATAATCTTATAACACCAATGTTATGGAATTCAAATTTGTATGCCTCACACGGTGTAAAGCCAATCAAAAAATAGAAATATCTATTCAAATTCCTTGCAAATTTTTAAATAAGTTCCTTTGAGTTTTTGTTGTTGAGTTGTCCTTGTAAGTCTTGATGGTTGTGTTTCTCTAAGTAATTTCTATTCTTTTCCTTCTAATTTTTTATATTTTGTGAGCAAAGTGTAGCTTCTTAAAACTCTCATATAGTTTCAGTGTTCATTTAGAATTGAAAGCAAGCAACTAAAAAAAAGTATAAAAGAAAGTAAAAGAAATGTAGTAGCTTCCAAATGGAATCGGAATATTTCTCAAGCAAGTCTCGTGAAAAAGAATAAGTTGACTCATGTTAGCTAAAAAATATAGGGGTAGAGATTATTAACTAGCCAATTTAAAGCTTAATGTAGGGCTCCAACAAAGTCACCCAGATCCACCTCTTGTCTCCGCTTCTGATGGATGTGTTCCATTCTGAGATGGCTTTTTCTAGTGTGATTTCAAGATGGCTACCAACAGCAACCTTCTTTTTCCTGCCACTGTTTTCTTGCCACTGTTTTCCTGCCACCTTCTTTTTCCTGCCACTCTGCCACCTCCTCTTCCTGCCACTGTTTTTCTACAGTAAACTTTATTTTGACATAATTACAGATGTACATAAGAGTTACAAGAATAGAATAAGGAATTCCTGTATACTCTCTGTACAGGAAAACGCTTCCTATGTGTTTCCTTTACTCTCACCCTACCAACACACTTTACTTCATATCTGATACCAAGTGTGTGGTAGTTTTTTTCCACATATTGAACAATTCTGTGACACCAGCTGGATATCCTACAATTTACCTCAATTCTGACATTATCTACCTGGATATACTATCAGATCCCACAGGTTAAAGGCTCAGTCCTACAAGATCACTCCCCTCTTTTCAGATGCCAATTACAACTCCAGGTTGTCGTTTCTGTTTTTGACCAACTGGCTATAAATTAGAGGTTCCCAGATTCCATTCTCAAGTTCAATTACCTTGATAGAGTGGCTCACAGAACTCAGAGAAACATTAACTTCCATTTACAAGTTTATTATAAAAGGATATTATAAAAGATACAGATGAATGGTCATTTGAAGAGGTATATAGGATGAGGTCTGGATGGGTCCCATGGACAGGACCTTCTGTCCCCATGGAACTGGGTTATGTCACTTTCCCACTATGTGGATGCTTTTGCCTATCCTGAAGCTCATTAAATCTTTTGTAGAGTTTAATCTCCAACCCCACCTTCCCAGAGATTGGTAAATGTGTCTGAAATTTCCAACCTTCTAATCACTTGGTCTTTCTGGTGACCAGCTCCATCATGAAGCTATCCTAGGGCCCAATCTAAGTCACCTCATTAGAGTGAACTCAGGTTTGCTCAAGAGGGGCTCCTTATGAATGACAAAAGGCACTCCTATCACTCAGAAAATACTAAAGGTTTTAGAAGCTCTGTGTTTTTGTGCCAGGAATTATGGACAAAGACCAAACATGTTTATTATACTACACCCTTTAAACCCCAGATTCCCCAGTTGTTAACTTTTTATCCCATTGCTTTATCATTCATTTTCTTGTCCCATACTTTATACATATATTATCTATGTGTGTGTTTGTGTAATGTAATTTTTCTGAACCATGGGCAAATTTGTTGTAGATGTAATGACACTTTATGTGTAAATATTTCAGTATGTATTACCTAAAATTAAGAATATTAACCATAACACAACTAGCAAAATACAATGATCAAAATCAAGACATTAAACTTGGTATGACATCAGCAGCTAATCTATAGACCTTATTTAAATTCACTAGTTATACTGAGGGCATCTTTTATAGGAAAAGAAAATCACAGATTCTGAATTGTGTTCTGTTGTCAGCCTCTTTAGATATTTCAGAGTTCCCCTACATAAGGTTGTAATATTTTATATTCCCATCAGCAATGTATTATAGCAGTAGCTCTATTCTTTTTTTTAATCTTTATAAAATACTTTATTTATTTATTTTCCCCATTTATTTATTTATTTAAGTTCATTGGAGTAACATTGGTTAATACGATTATATAATTTTCAGGTGTACATTATAATTTGACATCTATATATAATATCTCTATTCTTAATCCACATCCAGTGAGAAAGAATAGGTCCAGGTCACTCACCAATAAACTCAACTTCTTGGAACTGAATCCTTTTGCCCTAATTGATTTGATTTGGGTAATGAGTTCTTTCCTGAACCCAATTATTGTTGTCAGGGGAATTGGGCTATGTGGATTAGCTTAGCCTAGGTCATGTACTCCTCCTGAGGAGCCCATGAATTCAGAATCACCTGAAGCACATAGGCTCAGAGTGGAGGTGGGATGGTTCCCCAAAGCAAAATTGGAGTATTTTTTCTACAAAATAGAGTGGCATGAAAACAACATCAGCAACAACAAATATCCAATACATTTTCTCCTTAATGGATGCCCAATGTGTACATGTACCTCAAAACAACAAATGCCTACTGTCCTTGGCAAAAGAGAGATACATCAAAACAAGAGCATAAAAATGATGAGAACCTCCCTCTGGGCTCCTTTATGTAAGTTATAATAGTTCTAGTTGCTTTTTTTTACATAATTTTTTCTTACCTGTTTTTGTTTTTGTTTTGCTTTGTTTTATAATGAGCTTGAAAGAAATAAAGATATTTGGAAATTTAAAAAAAGACTAGAGCATAGATAGACTTCAACTGAATTTTTCTTTTCATGAAGTAAATATTTTAATCTCTTCTTTTATTCATAGCACCACTCTAAGAGAGATATTTTAGTTTATCTACTGTCTCTGTTTTATTTGGTTTTGTTTTTCAATTTAATAATTTTCACAACAGCTCCATGTAGCAGCAGAAAATTGAATATTTGTCTCACTTTTGGAAAGTACATGCTAAAAAATAAAAGTATGTACTTGAAATAACTTCACTAAATTTTACTAAGTAAATAAACTCAGTTTGTTGTTGTTGTTGTTGTTGTAGACCATAGGTCTTCTTTCTAAAAGAATGTAGGTGCTATTTTTCTTCTTGGTTTCTCAAAAAAAAATCTTAAGAACTTTCATTGTTAGAATGTTTATTTTTCTACCTTTTCAAATGACAGAAGGTTTTCATCTTTCACAGAAACTGGAGAACTCTTAATGTAAGGTGATGATTTGTTACTGTTTCACATTTCTTCTCAAGCTTCTTTTTCATCTGAGTGTAAGCTTCTAAATGATTGATTGCCATCATAACAGATCTTAGGTCAATCATGTTTCTCCTGTTCTTAGTACTGTCTCCTGGGAAGTTTCTTTAAGCCCAGGAGTATTAACTCTCCCAGCTGTATCATTTCTAGGACAAAATGATTTATTGTTTTAGATCCAAAGAGTATTTAGGAAAATATTTTCTGAACCTAAGTACCTGGTATACTTTGAAGTGCACACATATAATTTCCCTACGCATTAAACTTCAAAAGGTCCTACCATTCCTTGATGTAGGAAGGCACTTTTCTATTTTCCATAATTAACTTTTTATTTTCACTCAAGAGAAACCAGAAATGCAAAAAAAAAAAAAATTTTCATTTAAATCAGTCTCTTTCTGTTCTTAATCAACAATTACACAAATATTGAATAAAGAAAACCCAGTTGTCAATGTAAGAAATGTCTAAACCTGTAGAGAATGTTTTTAAAAATTTATTTGAGCCCAAACTGATGACACTTGCCAAGAAGCAAGATCTCAAATGCTCCGTAGAATGATGGTTTTGCAGTTTCATTTATGTTTTTGAAATTAAGGAGAAAGCGTGTGGGTTCCAGTCAAGATAGAAGGGTAAGTAAATACCGTGCTTGTCTCCTCCCATGACCATATCAAAATTACAACTAAACTACAGTAAAATCATCATTGAGAACCACCTGAAAAATCTAGCTTAACAGAAGTAATATAACTAATGATATACAGAAAAAGCCATATGGAGACTGGTAGGAGGGGCAAAGATACAAAACAGCTGGCCCCACACCACGTATGGAAGTTAAAAATTGAGATGGATATCTTGGCTGTGATGGTTCCCCAGGAGGAGCGAGAAGTTCCAGCCCCACACCAGGCTCCCCAGCCAGGGTTCCAGTGTTGGTAAGAGAAGTCCCCAGAATTTCTGGCTGTAAAAACTAGCAAAGGTTGTGGCTGAGTGAGACCAAGGGCTGTTGGAGAGCCAGGCAGTCCTCCTAATAAGTCTATGCAGAGACTTACTCGCTCAAAGACTCATTCGCTCTGAGCTCCAGAGCTGGATCAACACCTCAAAAAGCACTGGGGACATGTGGGGAGGAACTGCATTTTCTGGCTTCAGGGAGAGGCAGCTTTCTCCCAGACAGAAGTGCTGTCAGAAGCCACTGTTTCTTTGTTGAGCCCTTTTGCCATCCAGCATGCAGGTACCATATCTGAGTCTCCATCAACCTAGCTAACACTGTTTGCTTCACCTTGGTGATTCCTGAGGCTCTGCCCACCCAACTTGTATGCCTACCCAAGCTGCTTCCAGTGGCTTTTCTATACAATCAGCCTTTCTTGGCTCAAGCTGCAGACTTTGATAAAGTCTCTCAAAGGTTCACAAACCCCTAACAAGCAGAATCTGACCTTGGCATGCCCTATACCTCTTGTTAAGTAGCTCCAATTCAGACACTTGTGGCAGCCAGCCTCAGTTCACCACTTAGCCTATGTCAGGCACCTCCAAGCCCAGCACAAGTGGCAACCATCTGCATATCAATTTATAGCTCATATCAAGTGACTTTGGGCAGGACTCAGGCACTAATTGATCTTGGCCAGCAACAAAGCCCCTCCCAAGAGGCCCTAGAACCAGCATACCCAGTGGCCAGCTTCAGACCATACCAGAGCACCACCCAACCACCTCCACAAATGACACACCCAAAGAACAGACTGGGCAGGCACCAAAGCCCTGCTAAAGCGAATCCTGCTACATAGGGTCAGCCCCTGCACAGCACCTCCTCCACTGTAGTCACAGACAGTCCTCACAACCAATCAGCCTGAGGATAAATCCTTCCCATGGATGAGCAAACAGCAAATAAGGCTTACCTACAACAGAAGGGCACACAAAACCCCTACAAAGGACACACCTGAAACATCTGCCTCAGGTGACCAGGGAGACTGTGCCACTGGGCCCCATAGGACACCTACTACACAAGTTCACTCTACCAAGACTGGGTGACATAGCAGATCATACCTAATACATAAAAACAAACACAGGGAGACAGCCAAAATGAGGAGACAAAGAAACATGTCTCAAATGAAAGAACAGAACAAAACTCCAGAAAAAGAACTAATCAAAATAGACAAAAACAATATACCAGATGCAGAGTTCAAAACACTGCTTATAAGAATGCTCAGTGATTTCAGTGAGAACTTCATCAAAGAGATAGAAAACATAAAAATGGAGATAGAAAACATAAAAATGGAGATAGAAAACATGAAAAGGAATCAGTCCGAAATGAAGAATACAGTAACTGAAGTGAAAAATACATTACAGGAAATCAACAGTAGATTAGAGAAAGTGGAGGATCGAATAAGTGATTTAGAAGATACAGTAGCAGAAAACACCCAAACAGAACAGGAACAAGAAAAAAAGAATCCAAAAACATGAAGATAGTTTAAGGGGCATCTGGAACAACATCAAGTGTATCAACATTCATATAATAGGGGTACCAGAAGGAGAAGAGAGAGAGCAAGGGATTGAAGAAATAATTTGAAGAAATAATGACTGAAAACTTCCCTAAACTGGTGAAGGAAATAGACATACAAGCTCAGGAAGCACAGAGAGTTCCAAACAAGATGAACCCAAAGAGGCCCACGGTACAACACATAATTAAAATGACAAACGTTAAAGACAAAGAGAGTATCTTAAAAGTAGCAAGAGAAAAGCAATTCGTTATCTACAAGGGATCTCCCATAAAACTGTCAGCTGATTTCTCAAAAGAAATTTACAGGCCAGAAGTGACTGGCATGAACTATTCAAAATGATGAAAAGCAAGGACCTCCTTGATCAAGATCACTCTACCCAGCAAAGCTACCATTTAGAATCCAAGGACAGATAAAGAATTTTCCAGACAAGAAAAAGCTAAAAGAGTTCATCACTACCAAACCAATAGTACAAGAAATGTTAAGGGGACTTCTTTAATAATAATAATAATAATAATAATAATAATAATAATAATAACAATAACAACAACAACAACAACAATAATAATATGTACTTAAAAATAGGCCAGGCATTTATATATATCTATCAACAATTACTTTAAATGTAAATGGATTAAATATTCCAATCAAAGACATAGGGTGGCTGAATGGATAAGAAAAGACCTTTATATATGCTGCCTAAAAGAAACAAACTTTAGATAGAAAGACACACACAAACTGAAAATAAAGGGATGGAAAAAAGATATTTCATAGAAATGGAAATTTTTTAAAAAAATGTGGGGTAGTATCAGTGCCAAGCTTTTCGAGAAGGAAAGATTTAGGTGGTAAGATGCCCAGTCGAAAGAACACACGAGGAACTGACATGAGAATGAAACAGCAGGCACTAACTTTATTGTGGGGAGTGTGCACTTCTGCACCAGGGGACCACATGGGCTTTATATATGTCAGAGAACTATAGTGGCATTCTGCCATGCATACGTAATACAATAAGCTGAATTATGTTTACATATATTAGGCGCAGGCACCCTACTACGCTAAGGTAACGGCTCAAATCTGGGGCCCTATTCCTAGCCGTGAGCCTGGATCACAGTCAGACCTGGGACCCACAGTCCTCCTCTACACGGTCATGGCACAAGATCTGGCCTGGAGGACGCTACCTTGGGCCTTTAATCCACTTGCCATTCTTGGAGTGGCTTAGCCCTGCAGGGCATAACCTCCAGGGTACTCTTTACCTGTCGTCTCTCTGGGTGCTGCTCAGCACACCAGGGGCATTGTGACACAGCAACTTGTGCTTATGCCCGGGTCAACAGTAGCCCCCATCATTTTGCTACCTGAACCATGGTACGAGCCATCTGTGTACCAGGCTTCCTCAGGGATGGGAGCCCAACTCTCTACATAGGGACTCAGTACATCTCCTGTTTCAGCAAGCTCCACTAGGAGCTCTGCTTAAAACTACACTGGTCCCAATAGGGAGTGTAGTTGATCTGACAGGGGGCTCACAGAGAACTGCGCCCGCTGCTCCAGGTATGCTTCCCACTTGGTCAGTGTAGGGGTCTGTGCAATTCCCGAATGGGGAGTCTTCACCAAAGACTGCAGCCACCCCTCCATAGGGTACATGGACTGCACGATTACGGGATTCAGGCCAGTGATGGCCTCACTGGCCAGAAGGGCTGCACATATGGCAGCCAGTTGTTTCTCTATCAGAGAGTACTGCACTCGCACGCCTTTCCATAACTGGGACTAGAAGCCTGTCAGCACCTTCCAGGAAATGTGCTTCTGCCACAAGCCCCACCCAAATCCTGTATCATACACCTACACCTTAAGCAAGAATGGGAGGGCTGGATCTACTAGGTGTAGAGTTTGGGCTTGTGCTACGACTTGCTCTGAAGCCTTAAAGGCCTCTTCTATCTCGGGGATCCAATCCCACTGGGCACCCTGTCGCACTAGATGGTGCAGGGGTTGCATCAAGGGGGCCAAATGGGGAATGAACACTCTCTAACACCCCAGCAGTCCCAAATAGGTTTGGAGCTGCTTCATAGTCTCAGGTTGGGGATATGCCTGTATCTTATCAATCACCGCCTCCAGCATTACTTTTGTCTTACCAGACAACTCCCAAGAATTTGACAGAGAGCCCAGGTCCCTGGACCTTATTCTTGTTGACTGCCCAACCCTAGTCAGCAAGAGCTTCTCACAGGCTGGTCGCCGCTGCTTCTAGTTCTCTAAGATAATCAGAGGTTAGCATTATATCATCAATGTAATGCTACAAGTGAACTATGGGCAGTCATTTCCACATGGCTAAATCTTGAGCCACGAGACCATGGTACAGGGAAGGGTTGTGCAGATAGCCCTGGGGAAAGATGAGGAATGTTCGTTACCCTTCCCAGATGAAGGCAAACTCTTCTTGACTTTCTGGGGCTATAGCAATAATTAAAAAAAAAAAGGCATTTGCCAAGTCTACCACATAATGGTATCATCTAAGTTCATGTGACAGCTGGTCCATAATGTCTGCGACGTTTGGTGTGGTGGCATGCAGGGGTGGTGTAACTTTATTCAGCTTCCAATAGTCAACCGTCATGTGCCAGGAGCAGTCAGGCTTCTTCATTGGCCACACGGGGGAGTTGTATGGGCTATGAGTAGGATGAATGACACCAACTTCTTTCAGCTTCAGAATGGTGCATCCTATTTCCTCATGGCCACCCGGCAGGCGATACTGTTTTGTGTTCACTACCTGGGTAGCATGGGGCAGCAGCAATGCGGCATGGTGTGGATGTCCCCAGATAATAGTTTTCAGCACCTGGATATGAAGGCGAAATTCCCCAGCAGTGGTATTTACAGTCAAGCCTCGCGAAACATCAGTTCCCAAAATGTGCTCCTGTATGGGGGATATGTACACTTGATACGTCCGAGGAGGCAATCTGCCAATAGCCAGTGTAACGAGGACCTGCCGCATGCAAATCATTTGACCTCATAGCCTTCTATGGTTGCAGTAGGTCCGGGGAAACTTTTCAGGATACCCATAAAGCAGGGTGCTGTCAGTACCCGAGTCCACAAGAACTAATACCCTCTGTACATTGCGAGGGGGACCAATGTATAGTCAGTTCTACACGCAGCCTCAGGTCATCCAGCTGCCCCACCAGCTGGATGTCCCAGCCGAATCACTAATCAGGGAGATAATAGGCCAGCTGCATCTCACGGGTTGTGGCTTTCCCAGGAATAAGAGTGAATTGCTAGTCAGGGCGCAGCTGATTCTACAGAGCCAGCAGTACTTCATTAGGTTGCTGCTCAATCTTCTGTAGTGACCCCTGCTGGAAAGAGATCAAATCACATATACCTGTGGCTCACTTTCACGGCCCAAAGGGCTGGGTGCTGCTCTGCCCCACTTTTTCGTCCATGCCTCCATCCATGCACTGGCTGGTTTAGGAGTACAGGGGGTGGTACAGCACATACTTGAGTGGAACGCTGCTGTGTTTCATTTCCACGTCCCCCAACCTAGCCATGGCGGATGTTACCTCATGGAGCCGCCTATCCACGTAAGGGGCCAGCAGTACCGCCATGGTGCAAAAGGTACTGGCCAGGCCAGAGGTCAAGATCAAGTTCTTCAGATAGGTTGTAAACACCTCTTCATCAGGGCTAGTATGCTGGGCACTAAACATCATCTGTCACATGCCCATTTCCCAAATTATCTGGACCAGCTCTAAGTACACGCTCCATCTGCTCACTGTCTCTGGCAGCTCCTCCCAGGTTGGCGCATACTGTCCATGCAGCCGACTTGAACCAGTTAATCAGGGAGTGATTGCCTGTACCCTGTGCCGGATGCGTCACATTCTGGAGACACTGACTGAGGGACGGTATCACCCTTATGGAGGCCAGCTGAGCCATCTCTTCCAGAGATAATTCAGTCCCTTTAACCCCATTATCCCACAGCTGCAGCAGCCACCCCGGAACCATCTCCCTGGCTCTCTTCCTGTTTTGT
>NW_006494608.1:2105171-2106943 GCF_000325575.1 Pteropus alecto | reverse complement strand
GTGGTGTACTGGATCAAGATGGTATGCTTTATAGCCTGGGGGGCACCGCCAACTTGCCCCCTTCCCCGCAGGGCCAATGGCTGTTCCACCTCAACCTGCTGCCATATCACTGGTCATGCCTGCCAGGGTATCTCTGGTGGGCTCCCAGACCAGGATGATAGCAGCGACCTGTCAGGACCCTGCAGCATGTGTTCTGCTGCTGTCAGCAGCCTTTCCAGCACTTCTTCCTGGCGTTGTAGTTGTTGCACTCACTGAGCCTGGTCCTGAACCTCCAGGCTGACTTGGTGCAGCACCACCAGGAACATCCAAGCCACCCAGCTCACTGCCTCCCCGTGAGTGGTCGGGACATTTGGCTTCAGGATCTCCAGGGCTTTCTGGATGTCCTCCAGACGTGGCTTCACGTCATCCCAATCCTCCAGGGACGTCTACATAGCCAGCAATGCAGCCACAGGATACCACTGGGAGGCAGGGGGCCACATGTCCTCCACCCAGGTGTCCATCACCTGAGGACCGTGGAGTGCTGGGGACTGTCCTCACCTTATCCTGCCAGCTACGCTACGTGTCAGCACCGAGCTGATCAAGAAGGAAAGGTTTAGGTGGTGAGACACCCAATTGAAAGAATGCATAAGGAGCCAACATGAGAATGAAAGTACAGGCACTAACTTTATTGCAGGGAGCATGCTTTCAGGCTAGGAGACTGCATAGGCTTTTTATATGTCAGAGAACAATAGTGGCATTCTGCCACACATGCGTAATACATAAGCTGAATTATGTTTATATAGGTTAGACGCAGGCGCCCTTCTACACTAATGTAACATTCCAAATCCAGGGTCCTATTCCTAGCTGAGAGCCTGGATCACAGCCAGACCTGGGACCAGCCAGGCCTGGGACCCACAGGTAAAAATACTTACACCAGACAAAGTAGACTTTAAAACAGATTGTAACAAGAGACAAAGAAGAACCCAGTAGTTTTACTTCTGGGTATTTATCCAAAGAAACCCAAAACACTGATTCAAAAAGACATATGCATCTATATGTTCATTGAAGCATTATTTACAATAGCCAAGATATGGAAGCAACTTAGTAGTTTATCAATAATGAATAGATAAAGAAGAAATGGTACTTATATACAGAACATTACTCAGCCATAAAAAAATAAAATAAAATCTCGCCATCTGCAACAACATGGATGGCCTAGAGGGTACTATAGTAAATGAAATAGAGAAGGAAAAACACTGTATGGTTTCACTTATATGTGGAATCTAAAAAAATAAACAAACAAAACAGAAACAAACTTATAGATACAAAAAACATTTTGATGGTTGCCAGATGAGGTTTGGGGGTATAAATTAAGTGAAGGAATTAAGAAGTTCAAATTGGTAGTTACAAAATAGTCATGGGGATGTAAAGTATAGCATTGTGAATATAGTCAATAATATTGTAATAACTATGTATGTGGGTACTAGATTTATCAGAGTGATCACTTCATAAATTATATAAATGTCTAATCACTGTTATATACCTGAACTGGATATAATATTCTAGGTCAACTATAATTTAAAAAAAACTTTTTTTTAAAGATTACTTACAAAAGATCATGTTTTATAAATTTCCTAAACTCTGTGGGAAGAATAAAGTGACTCTCAAACATTATCTAAAATTAGTTTTCAATTTCCCAAGTATAGTTTCTCATTTGTTATTGAGCTTATAATGTTCCACATCACTGAGAAAGTTACTAAACAGTGAGTTAATCAATGAACACTTTAGGCAGT
>NW_006494608.1:2084882-2086171 GCF_000325575.1 Pteropus alecto | reverse complement strand
ACAAATGAGACTTTAAAACAGATTGTAACAAGAGACAAAGAAGAACCCAGTAGTTTTACTTCTGGGTATTTATCCAAAGAAACCCAAAACACTGATTCAAAAAGACATATGCATCTATATGTTCATTGAAGCATTATTTACAATAGCCAAGATATGGAAGCAACTTAGTAGTTTATCAATAATGAATAGATAAAGAAGAAATGGTACTTATATACAGAACATTACTCAGCCATAAAAAAATAAAATAAAATCTCGCCATCTGCAACAACATGGATGGCCTAGAGGGTACTATAGTAAATGAAATAGAGAAGGAAAAACACTGTATGGTTTCACTTATATGTGGAATCTAAAAAAATAAACAAACAAAACAGAAACAAACTTATAGATACAAAAAACATTTTGATGGTTGCCAGATGAGGTTTGGGGGTATAAATTAAGTGAAGGAATTAAGAAGTTCAAATTGGTAGTTACAAAATAGTCATGGGGATGTAAAGTATAGCATTGTGAATATAGTCAATAATATTGTAATAACTATGTATGTGGGTACTAGATTTATCAGAGTGATCACTTCATAAATTATATAAATGTCTAATCACTGTTATATACCTGAACTGATATAATATTGTATATTAACTATAATTGAAAAATAAAAAATTATTTTAAAAATAGAAATTAAAGAGGAAACATAAAGATTACAAGCGGGTGGGAGAAAGCAAGGTAGGGATTACAGGTTAGTTAACCTGTAATGTTAACTAAGTTATGTGCTCTCTTGAGGGTGGTTATTTCAAAGGTATGCTAACCTAGATACACAAGAACAATGGACAGGGCTTGCTTAAGGCAAAGTAAACCTTTTACTAAAAAATTTATTTGGCTGGGGTGACTACCCACCATGACCTACTCACTTAGGAGTTTATGTGAGGTTACTATCTATAGAACTCCTTTTTTGTCTTTATAGTGATGGCTTCCCTGCATCTTACTCTTCAAGTGCATTTAAAGGCAGAAAATGCAGGACAGTGTTTCAGGGAGGCGTTAAAGGATGTAGAGAGGAGTATGGGCCCTTGGAGATGGGAGACAGGGCACCTGGGTCCTCCTTTAGCTGTGTAACCACAGCCAAGTCACTTATACTTTCTGGGTGTTATACTATGATATCTAAGAAAAATTCTTCAGAATTTAATACAAAAGCCATAATTCTCCCAAAAGTGACAATGAGAGTCTTCCTGAGAGAACCACCATAACTTTGTAATCTCATAATTCAGATTTTCTAGATAAAAGTCATATGTGTATGTGTG
>NW_006494608.1:2078331-2084867 GCF_000325575.1 Pteropus alecto | reverse complement strand
TATATATATATATATTTCCTTATATAATGATAAAATCTGTCCTTTCAGATGGATACTTCTATTTTAGTTGAGTGGGACAGGGAGAAAGGTGTATTTCTAGTGAATATATTCTCTTCACCTAGTACAAAGTAAACCAGAGGCCACTTCTTTAAAAGTCTTATGCAGGCAAACTATGGAAGACAAGCATTAGGAAAAGGAGGCAAAAGTGGATGAATTATTCTTTTAAAAACAACTGATCTGACTTTGAATTCAGAGGGCACGGGAAGATCATTTGAGGTTCTTGAGAGGTGCTGGCTACTTTCCTAGAAAATTCCTTACCCCAAAGTAAACAGTAATTTTGTCTTAGAATCCATTTTTGTATACATCCCGTGTCTACAAAATAGGATTAAAAAGTGGAAGAGTTTTAAAATAAAACAGAAACAATGAAACAAAATAGTTTCTAAACCTCTTACAATATCAAGTGGTCAAAATTAATTTCTAAAATTCCAGTTGGCAACTCTGGACATTATCATTACAAACCAGAGCAATTGTTTTGATAAATGGCCTCCATGTCTGAAGACTTTGCCTCCAGCTCTCTTAATGAAAAAATATTTCACAGTGTATATTCATTATTTTATAAGGCAAACAATACCCCCAGTTTTCTCTGTTACTGTTACTTTGTCTAGAGACTATACTTAATTGATCTCTTGTTCCTCCAAAAATAAGAATAAAATGCTTTAACCACTAGAAAATCTCTTAGGAAGGATTCCTATTAGGGAACATTTATTCACTTATTTGAATATTTACTGCAAGCATCTGGACATGTAATAATGAACCAAAACAAAGGCTCTGATCTCATGAAACTAGATTCTAAAGAGGAGAGATCTATAATAAACAAATATATATATAATATCAGCTGGAGATAAGTGCTGCAAAGAAAAATAAAGCATCATAAGTTTGCAAAGAACAGACGAAGAGGCATGTGTTCCATTTAGGGAGGGTGGTTCAGGAAGACCTAGCTGATAAAGTGACATTTGAGCAGAGACCTGAATGAAGTGAGGGAGTGAAATATGAGGTTACCTAGAGCAGGAGTTTGCAAACTTTTTCTGTAAGGGGCCAGATAATAAATATTTTTGACTTTGCAGCCATACAATCTCTGTAGCAACTATTCAACTTTGCCCTTGGACAAGAAGCAGACAACATAAATGAATGGATGAGGCTGTGTTCTACTAATATCTTAATTATGGACATTGAAATATGAATTTCATGTACTTTTCATGTTTCACAAAATATTATTTTCCTTTTGATTTTTTTCTAACCATTTATAAATGTAAAACACATTCTTAGCTCAGAAGCTGAACACGAATAGGCTATGGGCCATGTTTGCTGACCCCTGATCTCTGACCCCTAATTTCAAGTATACACATTCCAGAAAAGGGAACAATTAGGCCCTGAAGCAGGAGCATGCATGACTTGATGATAAAAAGCAAAGAAGTAAGTTCCCAGGTAATGCTGATGCTGCTGGTCCTTGGACCCCACTTGGAAACTATTTGATAGACTGACCTTCAAAATGCAGTTGTGTCTGAGAGCAGCTATAAAAGAAAATGATGCCAGGCCATTGTAGACTTTCTTATGCATGAATTCCCTTCTTCTCCTGCCTTCTTTCCTATGACTCCTCAGGAGGGCTCAAAATTTATAAACATGTTTCATGTGGTGCTCCTACTTCCAGATTAAAAAAAAAAAAGTTATTGAGACATGTTTTGCCATCAGCAACAAACATAGCAATAACATGGAGTGGCACACAGCATACCAAGCGTTCAGAAAGAATACAAGGGTTTCACAGAAAGACAAAGGAATTAAGAGAAACTTGGAATTGACTCTCATAGTGAGTTTATGTCTCTTTCTCACAAATTAAAGGCCAAGATTAAACTTAAATTCTCCAGCAGCTGAGAATATCATAATTAGGCTTTCTATTTACACATACTATTGATTCTTTCGTCTTAACCATTCTTTTAGAGTGGCAGTTAGGCAGAACCAAGCAGCACATATTTCTTTAAAACTATTCACTTGAACCAAGTTTTCAGTGATAAGCAAGAAATCTGAAAGGCAGGCAATTGGAATATCAATATGCTCTAAAAGAAACGTGTTTTAAAACAGAAAATATCAAAAATAAAAATTCTCCTTTGGTGTTCCAAAAGTAAACAATGAAAAATGAGGTGAAACACACACACATACACACACACACACACACACACACACACACACACACATGCACACACACATCTGGAAGTAGCCCTTCAAAAATATTCAAGTTAATACTGAACTATATAATCTAATTAAGAACATGAGGCAAAAACTCAAAGTTTGAATAATCAGAATAACTTCTGTGTGCTGAGCTTGCTGCTGACCAATCCCTTCTAAGGGCTAAGGCCCTGTCTACAGATTCTGCAGCCTGACTGGCTAGGGATTGTATTTCACGACCCTCCTCCCATGACACCAGCTTTGGCTTACTGGGCATTTGATCCAAGGATGACCTACCTCAGGCAGGCCAGCAACCTATCATGTAGCTTAGTGAGGCTGAGTCAAGTAGCTGTGAGAGCTAAGGGCTCACTCTGGACCATGGGTAAGGTGAGGGTATAAAGAAGCCCAGTGGTAGAGAAGGGCAGAATGAACAGACTCACAAGAAAGAAGCAGAGAGGCCATGTGGCTACTACGAGTGAGAGGTCATGTGGCTACTAAGCGAGAAAGGGGTCTCTAGTCCCAGTATACATGCATTCTCAGAGTCAATTCTTTTCCTTGGGATAACTAACTTGAATGGGTTTCTTTAAAGGTATCTATAGCAGCTGTGTTTCTAATTATTATCATTGTTTCTAACTAGGAAAGCAAAACATTTATTATTTTAAAACATTCAGCTTATATATCAGAAAAAAATGGTTCAGAAGCAGGCATTGATCTAGGTTTTGTGAGGCCTGAAGATTACATAAACTGGGTGGACATTTAAAAAAAAAAAAGAATGTCAAATTACCCATTGAAAAATAGGTATAAGACCCTAAAGGAGGCTTGTGCAAGTGAGGAGCCTTAAAACCTGAGTTTCATTATCTTCATAGTAAATTCAACTGTTTAAAGGATGAAATAGAATAAGACAATATGATATGAGGATAACTATTGTCCTATGAGACTTTTGTTTGTTTTATAAATATATATGTCAGTTATTCGTAAACTCTTTGGTTTCAGGATCTCTTCATACACTTAAAATATATAGAGAACCCCAAAATGTTTTCTTTATGTGGGATATATCTATTGGTATTTACTATATTTGAAATTAAAATTGTGAATTTTAAAATATATTTATTTATTAATTATTATATTAATAACTGCTGTGGTCATCCCAATGAGGCAGATGAACCTGAGAATTGGCTCAAGGAGTAACATGTTTAGATGGTGACCAATACCGAGGGTCTTTCTTCTTTTATTTGACTCGCTAACTGGCTCTGTTGCCTGCTGCCAAGCATGTATTTTGAGCTGCTGCCTCCCGGCCAGTGTGTTCTTTGAACTGTGCTGTTGCCTGCTGGGGAGTTTGCACTTTGAACTGTCCTGCTTTGTGCAGTATTTGCTGTGTCCTACCAAGTCTGTTATAGATATAACCAACCTAAGTTAAAATAATTGATGTTTGGGGCCTGGAAAATGGGAATGAGGCTCTCTTTAAAGTAGCCCTGGGTCAAATGTCTCAGTCTTTGCCAGATACTACCATGCTAATCACCCCTCTCCAGACCCTTTGACTATCTGGGAAGCCCCTGGGGTTTGGTAGAGTGAATAGCAATGATAGTTTGCACACTTTATAGACAGCATTGCCATCATTATACATGATGGAGCTTGTTGAAAAGCTGCTTTTCATCCCTTTACTGGGACATCCCTAATTTAGGATGAGACGTAAGAGTCAGCGCAACCAGCTAGACTTCAGGCTGTCACCTTAGCACTGGTTCCTGGCCAACAATCAGCCCTAACTGCACATTTTTACAGATACTTGGGCCATTCATTGCCAGTGGTCGACCATCTGGTCTAGCCAATGGCAGAAACAGTTCCTTATCCAAGGTTGCATCCTTATGGATGAAGAATTCTGGGAATCTGTCGCCTGACGGATATCCAAAATATAAACCAGGGTCACACATATACTGAAAGCACAATGTGAGGGCTCACCAAAATGCTTATCTTCTTTGCAGCTCCAAACATTATTGGTAGTGACTAAAGTATACATTCTACTCTGCAAAATACACAATGCTGGGCTCTTGAACAAGGCAGTCAACAGAACTCCTTAACTAGTCTCAGGATACAGGTCTCACAGAGCACCATAACACCTTATTTGTTACAAATTCAAATTCAACTAAATAAAACATGGTACATTTCATTCATCAGTCACATAGTAGGGATGAATTTTAATAGTGAGTCTGACTTTATTTTTGATATTTGAGTGCCGACATCTTTCAACTTCTACTTTTCACCTTTCCTCTTGCCCCATACCTGGGAGGGCAGTGAGAAAGCTAACGAGCTCCCTCTCTTGGTGCCAACAAAAAAAGTCAGACCACACAAAATCTGGTCCTCATGAGGAAACCCTCATTCCAGTCCTACCTGCTGTAGCGGTGAGTAAAAGTTTTCCAAAATTCTAATTTTTGCTTGAAAGCTCAAATTTTATTATTGGCAATAAATGGTGATAATTGTTTCCTTAAAGTGACAAGCTCACTTCATTCATTTTTAAGGAAATGCCTGCCAAATACCCAGTGTAAATAAACCTAATTTGTCTCTTTGGTGTTGTTTCAGAAGGTAAAAGTGGTGTCCTATGAAAAATACAGCCAGTTCAGTTTACAACTGAAACAATGCTCAAGTGCCTTTCTTAGACAACCATTGTACTTCAGTATGCAGCAAAAGTGCTTTATGCATACTTATTACACGTTTAAAAAGATGCGTATACAAGAATCAAGATTTGATAAAAGTAATGACTTTTTACAGCTTTATCAAGAACGTTCTTAAATGATCCTGGCTTTTTAAAAAGCTGCCAATGCTTGGAGATGAACAATGCAATGATTACTGATAAAGTTTGGCACCACTGTCTTGATTGGTGCTGAGGACCCAACAAATTTACCATGACTGGTTTCCATCAGTCAACACAGTGAAAAAGGCCAACAATGTCTGGTGATTTGAGGCTGTGAGATGAAATAGCATATTAGAAAGGAAAAAACAGAAGACCAGGTATTTGGAGTCAAAGGTTTTAGTCTGGCCCCTGCACTACCCAGCATAGAGGTTTACATGTAGGAGCGAATTAATAAATATTTTTAGGTGTTTGATGAACTATGTGAACTTGGGAAATCACTTAGGCTCCCTGGAGCTCAATTGTCTATAAACTATGGCAAACTACATTCAGAGATGTATAAGTAGATACGGGTGATGAAACCTTAAAGGATATTCTCTATAAATGTGCATTTCTGTAGGGGAGCAGAGCACATGGATAATTTGATGTGCCAGTTCACTTGTGAGAAGAATATCATTTTCTGTTCTTTTTAACTTAGTGCTAGGTGGTTGGCACCATCCGTTAAAATCCTTACAAAAGACCCTAGCTTATTTGGAGCGAGGCAAAGAGAATGAATCCAAACCAAATGCAAAACCATCTGTACCAGATTGCATGGTGTCCCTACGTACCCCCTAAAAATTCATGTCCAACCATAAATTATGAATTTGACCTTATGTGGAAATAGTTTTTTTGCATACATAACCAAGTTAAGATGAAGTCAAACTGGATTAGGGTAAGCCCTAAATTCAATGAATGGTGTCCTCATAAGGAGCAGAAGAGTTGGAAACAGAGATACAGAGATACAGAGACACAGACAAGGATTGAAAGTCATGTGACCATGGTGGCAAGGACTGGAGTGATGCAGCTGCAGGCAGAAGAATGCCAAGGATTGTCAGCACACACCAGAAGTTAGAAGGAGCAAGGAAGGATTCTCCCCTCCAGGTTTCAGAGGGAGCATGGCCCTACCAACCCCTTGATTTCAGACTTCTGGCTTCTAGAATTGGGAGAAAATAAATTGTTGCTCTAAGCTAACCAATTTATGGTAGTTTGTTACAGCAGCCCTAGGAAACTAATATAGCGTCTTTTAAAGCTTCCAGTTGAGAAAAGTCAATGTCACAAATTATGAATAGTTCTTAGACATCACTAAGCCTGAAAGTGTATGTTCACTGGAAACATTGTCCCGTGGCTGTGACCACCAATTAAAGATATCGGTTTTTAAAAGATGACAGTGAAAACCCATGTCATTTAAATCAGGAAGTCCTATAGATATAACTTGTGTTTCTTCTGACCCTGGCCGCTGACTCCAACTACCCTGTAGAGACCCATTTTCCCCACACAATTTTAGGAGACTGCAGAGCAGAGCTTTGACTGGAGTAAGGCAAGGGGGGGTGGTATGAGTGCTTTACAAGCACACGTAAACAAAAAGGCCAAAGAAACCTTGAGTGAGATTTCTCTGGTGGGCAAATGAAATCTGCATTCCAGGTGACTGAGGATG
>NW_006494608.1:2007682-2078240 GCF_000325575.1 Pteropus alecto | reverse complement strand
GCTGGGGCGGCCGGGGGGTGCCGGGGGCGGGGGGTGGTGCGGAGGCAAGAGCGGCATGGGTGCAGGTCCAGAAATATAATTCAAAATGCTTATTTTTTGCCTTACACCTGCTACATTCATGAGTTTAAAATGCAAGTACTCCAAGGAAAGTTAACATAGTGTTATACTCTGTAGCAGGAGAATGTTGAGGATCCAGGGACAAAGAGAAGTTGAAAATGAACAAATGAATTAAAGACTGAAGGATAAAGAAGATAAAAGAAGTAATGCAATTCCATTTCTATGAAATGTCCAGAATAGGCAAATCCATAGAGAACAAAAGTAGATTGTTAGTTGCCAGGGGCTGGGGAGAGAAGAGCACAGGGAGTGAGTGCTTAATGGGTTCAGAGTTTCCTTTTGGGGAGCTGAAAAAGTTCTGGAATCTTTAGTAGGCAAATAGATAAACAAACTGTGGTACATCCAGACAATGGAATATTATTTAGCACTAAAAAGAAATGAGCTAGTGTTAGGTAGTCAGGCAGGCATGAATGACAGGAGCGAAGGCCCAGCTCTGTAACCATAGAAACCTCCCTTGAAGACCTTCCTTAAGAACCTCTCAGAAACGCTTCTCATTTTATGGTTGTAAATTGCACCTACATCCCAAGGCACAAAGGCCATAAAAGCTGCTGGCTTAGACCAGCCACAAATGTGGCACAGAAAGTACTACCCCAACCTGCCCATAACCTCAGTCTCATTGTACTATCATTATAATATCAGACATATCTCCAGAAGTTCATAAATCTAATTATAACAGACTGAATTCCAGGTAAGCACATATGCAGTAGGCAAAGGGTTATACAGCAGTTAACTGTCAGTCAAGGTGACCTCACATGCAGATCATCTAGTACTACCCTTGTAACCTTCCATTGGGGCCCAGACATAAACAGACCTTTCCCACTTCTGCACCATTATAGCTCTTGCTGAAAACCACCCCTCCCTTGGGATGTACTGACTTTTATCTTTTTACCTCCCGAATTCCACAGGGCTGCAGCCTTCTTTAGCATGGCCCATCTCCTTCTAAAAATGTACTTTCAACAAATTTAACTGTTTCTAAATCTCGCTGACCTGTAATTCTTTACTGCATCAGTGGGAAAGAACCGAGGAACCCCTTCATGCCTCTTGGGCAATGCCAGATTTCACATCACCCCAATGGTAACAACTAGGAAGCCATGAAAGGACATGAATGAAGCTTAAATGCACACTACTAAGTGAACCACGCCAACTTGTAAAGTCTACGCATTGTATGATTCCAACTATATGACATTCTGAAAAAGGCAAAACTATTGAGACAGTGAAAAGATTAGTGATTGCCAGTGGTTAGAGAGTAGTGAGAGTCAAATAAGTGGAGCACAGAGGATTTTTAGGACAATGCAACTGCTTTGTATAATGATGGATACATGTCATTATAAATTTGTCCAAACCCATAGAATGTACAACACCAAGAGTGAACCCTAATGAAAACTATGGACTGAAGTGACTATAATACGTTGGTAGCCCATTTAAACAAACAAAACCTAAGCCAGAGTGAAAGCATGTAAATCTCAGAAAACAAAATTTAAGAGCAAACAGCCAAGTAGATTTTCCCAAATAAGGCAACATTCAAGCTATAGCCAATCAAATTGCTTTGCTTTGCTTCTGCATCTTCTCAAAAAAAAAAAAAAAATCTCCTCACTCCTGTTAATGGAGGGCTCTTTTGGTTTGGTACTGCCTGACTCAAACTGATGTTTGCTCAAATCAACTCTTCAAAATTGTAATGTTACTTTGTTTATCTTTTAATAATCATCATGTGCTGAGTGCACATTATAGTTGGAAAGAACTCTAATACATCATTCAGCTCCAGGATACTGTGATGAAGTGACCAGAGAATTCAACAGAAGGCTCAGAGGAAGTCTCAGGTTGTTAGTTAGGCACTGAATCCACAAACACTTTCCCTGCCAGGCTACAGAGATGTGGCACTTTTTAAAATTTTTTTGTATTTTTTTTTCACTTTACAATTTATTTCAGGGGTATTTCCATATTTGTACATTCTTAATGACTGCATTACAGTCTTATAGTACAGTCAGTTTTGCTATAAGAAAACACAAATTTGTTTTGGTGCAATTGATACATTAGGGAACTATCTGAGCACAATGAGAATTTCACATTTGCTTACGTGTCATTCTTTCTGCAAGAAATGCTAGGTGAACACAGAAACTGAACCCTGTCTGAACTGAGCTACAGAAAGAATTCATTAACTGCACACAGGTCCACACACCTCAGACTTCCTCCAGAGACCACAGCTAACTGCTGTGTTATGAGCCACACTCCTCCAGATGTGGCATGTTCAAAAAAATGATTCCATTCTAGGAAGAAGAGACTCACGCAATCTGCATTTCACTTTTGCAAACTAAATCCCCGAATGTCTTTCTTTTTCTGTATAGCTCATTCCAAAACACTGGGCTAGTAAAATCACAAGTAGTTGAGACGTTTAAAGAGACATTAAACTTCTCAAATGGAAGAGAATCACATTTCCTTCTGATGTGGGAGGATCTGATTAACACAATCAGAGAAAAAGAGTGATAAAACTGTATTGCCAGAAGGTAGCACCTGGTGTGCAGCAGCTGGGAGCCTGGCAACCTAGAAGTAGCCTTCAGGAAAAGTGAGGCTGGTAAGACATGGCCTTGAGGAGATGTGAGGTTCCCCAGTGATGCTGGCAGCAAGGAGACTGTGGGTGGGGCTGGAGCGGGCAGGTCTTAGTGGCCCCACAGCAAATCAAGAAGCAGAAGAATGACTTGTTTCTTCTATCTCCCACTCACCCCACAACATGTTAGTAGTTCTCAAACTCTTTGGGGTGCATAAGAATCACTCAAGATGTGTTGAAAATGTAAAGATTATGATGGACCCCAACCCAAGATTCAGATCTACAAAGCCTGCATAATAAGAAGCATCCCAAGGGATCTGGATGTACGAGTGATTCTTAGGTTACAGTCCTAATTATTTTAGGAGAAGCAAGCATTTTTTACAGCCTTAGGTTTGAGCACAATAATAACTGACATTGATTCTTACTTCTCAATTTACAAAGGGCTTTCACATCAAAGGTCTTATTTGAGATTCAGAATCACCCTTTTATTTGAGACTCAGAATTACCCTGAGGAGTCAAGCCAGCCAGAGCCTTCTGTTTGCAAATCCCATGCCCTCTCCTCAGTCCCAGGCAGCCCATCAGGGCCCAGGTCAAAACAAGACCAGAAGAAGATTACTTCAGTGGCTCTCAAAACATGAGAATCAGATCACTGGGAACTTGTTAAAAGTGCAATTTGGGGTATCCCACCCCAGACTTATGGACTCAAGGATTCTGGAGTATAGTTTAGTAATCTGTTTTAACAGCCCTCCCCATGTGATGCTGAAGCTTTAAGACTACTGGGTTACCTCAGGCAGACCCTTAAACCTAATGCCATCCTCAGTGTTTAGACTTCTGCCACACAACTGAGCACAGCCTGCGGCTGGAGAGAGCAGGGAGGGTGGAGGAGGTTGGAGGGATGGGCAGCCCAGTTTGTAAACCTTTCTCTCTAGTCATGTGTAAACAAGTGCCTTGGGATCTGTTTATTTTTTCTGCTCCTCAGCAGGACCACACAGTGCATATTTCTACCCCTCTCCCCAGGAAGTTTATCTGATGTCAGATAAATTTTATTAGAGCCTGCCTGGTTCTCAGATCCACCCTTCACCCCTCAGGCTATTTGGAGGCCACTGACCTTCAGACCCAGCCTGAGTCTAGTTCTTGGCGCAAGCTGTTCCTAAGAGGGGAGTCTGGAAGGAGCACCAGCCCCACCCTTCAGGACTATATCATCCTCTTCCCTAGCCCGCCTGGATCCTGCTGCTGGCTCACACATACTTCTAATTGTGGCTCTTTGGCTCTTGAAAGCTGAGAATTCTCTGCCTCCCACATGGAGATATCTGATATCTCCTTTTTCCTGCAGAGCCAGGCTCAAACTGCTCCTTGGTAACAGTTTTCCTGGTATTCACCCCACCCCCTTTACAGGAAGAGTGAGCCAGTTCTTCCTCTGGGCTCCTGTGGCACCCAGAGCTCACCTCACAGCATTTACCTCACTGTTATAAGCATTTATTTACTCTTCTGAAATCCTGTTTGGATTCCCAGTATCTATGTCTGTTCCCGGTCTTACGGCAGGCATCAGTAAAGGCTCATTAGATGGAATGAATGTTTCTTTTCTCCTAATAACAGGCTGCAGTCAGTGTACCATGCTTCATGCATCTGGATTCCCAGTACATGGAGCAGAAGTGTGGGTGTTCAACAAACAGGGTGACCGGGACATGGAGACGAGTCGGAGCATGTATCTTTGCTTCCTGGATCCTTCCTACCGTCGGCTGGACAATGCCAACCATCCCCTGCACTCTCCATTCCTTTTACCTTTTAGGAACCAGCGCAGTGTTCCTGGACCCTGGTTCTCCAAACTGCATCTTGCTAACTGTCGAGAACCAGTCAGGTTCTTAATAAGAAGAACATATAATTTATCACTCATACTGGGGCACTTTGGAGAGTGAAAGGGGCAGTATAAGTAATGAAGAGGAATTTTCACTCAAATGGCTAACATTGTAATCTGTAGACATGCTTGCTGCATAGGGTGAAGGGACAGGTGACCTCGAGATCAACTGAAGACTCACCCTCCTCTTTGCTTGTTCTGTCTCAATAACAGATGTATTGCCTTTGCTTGTTAAAAACAGATGTATTGCCTTTGATTGTTAAGCCCTATAAAAGTAAGGTTACCCCTGAGCTCAGGGCCCAGATTTTCAGAGCGCTTGCTCTTCTGAGACCGCCGAGCGTAATAAATCTGAGTTCAACTCTGAGTGGTGCTTGGTTTCTCGCCAGTCTTGTTCCGCAACATTTCTGCAACAACACCATGACAATAGGCATAAACAGAAATGTCACAGGCAAACTGAGAGGAGATGTGGTCACTCCATGTCTGAGTCACATGGTTGCTTGGGCCACTCGCATTCTGTAGCTGGGTTTGATCAGGCTGGGCACAGGTAGAAGCTGGATAGGGTCAGTGAAGAAGTTTCATGCCTGAGGTAGACAGCATTTTTCTATGTACATTACAGATGTCCTGGACTTACAATGGCTTGACTTAACCACTTTTTAACTTTATGATAGTATGAAAGTGATATGCATTCGTAGAAACTGCACTTGGAATTTTGAATTTTGATCTTTTTCCAGGCTAGCGACATTCAGTATGATACTCTCTCATGATACTGGACAGCGGCAGCTACAGTTCCAGGTCAGCCACGAGGTCATGAGGGTAAACAACTCATACTCATCAGTGCATTCATTGTGTTGTGCTGGCTGGAAAATTACTGCTTGGCTATCGCCCATGGGAACATAGGCTATCGCCCATCGGAACATAGGCTATCACCCATGGGAACATAACATTCTAACAATAAGCTTTCTGCTTCTGTACCCCCGCTTGCACACCTGACCTGTGGGTTGACAGGTAGTGAATAGGAGAAAAATAGACCTTTGTGTTTAAGACAGAATGAGGAATGGGATTTAGGGCTTAAAAACCCTGTACCTTTACATTTCAGGGCTGCTTAATTTGGGGTCTGCGTACCCCTGACAGACACAGCTGGCTGAAAAAAGAGCGCGTTTCCAATAACTCACTGATTTCTGGTGGTCCGTGTGTCTTTTGGGGGCTGGCGGCTACCACAGTGTTAGATGATTTTGCATAACTGTAGGCTTACATAATTGTTCTGAGCACGTCTAAGGTAGGCTTGGCTAAGCGATGATGTTTGGTAGTGTAGGGTAGAAACAAACTTTCCTCTACCTTAGAGGTTCTTCTGGCTGTGTTAAGGGTGTGGTTCTGGGCAAAGATATGCTAACGGCCAACTTCTGCTTCTATAATCTGCTTGCTTGTTTGATGTTAACTAGGTTGTGGCTAGGCTTTATAAGCTGCCTCTTTTGGGAGCTCGAGGCTGATCTCCTCGAACCCTGCGTGGTAGTGAGTCAGTTGCCGGCCGGCTAATAGGCTAATAAAGGCTCATAATTCATCACAATTGGCTCCATGGGTCTTAGAATTGATCGCACCACAAAGCTGGTTTTATAATCAAATAGATATGAGGCAAATTAGCAAGAGAAAATAACCAAATGGAATACGTACATATTTATGGGAACCCTGCATACACGAGCAAGTCAGAGATCCCACATGTGTGAGCGATTCAGAGAGAGAAAGGGAGATTGAGGTGCATAAGGCATCCTGAACTAGGGATGAGGTAATGCACTTGGGGGCTTCAAAGTGTCATTGCAGGATGTGAAGAACAGATGTTTAGTAAGTAGAAGCTTGCCCTGCCCTATAATGGGTCAAAGAGGTTATCTCTGATAATCTCTTATCATTGGCAAGGCCCCTGATTTAAGTTCTAGTTAAAGGAGGGGTAGAAGTTTCTGCCAAGCCTGAAGCTAAAATTGCCTTTAGCTCAAAATAATCTGCATACCACTGAGGCAGATCTTGGGGTGGTTTGAGCTGAACCCCACAGTAAGTTACATATGTTAAATGTATTTTTGACGTAATATTTTCAACTTATGATGGATTTGTTGGGACATAACCCACTGTAAGTTTAGGAGTATTTGTAGTGCCAAATTTTGAACCGTGGGCAGGCCAGTTTAGGGGAAAGAAATAAATTTCAAAGGTCTGATTTGACCTCCAGCTACCTCAGTTATCTCCTCATTTTTGACACTTCCTCTACTTTCTCAATGGGCTACTCATCAGTGCCCTTTATTTCCCTTACTCTAGATGGTCAGGGACACCGGGAAGTCACCTAACCTAATAATAGCCCCCGTCCTGTCTAGCACTTAGGTTAAAAAGCATTTCCCTGTGTGTTATCTCTTTGGGGCCACATAATGGCTTTCTGCAAGGGGAGTGTGAAGAGAAGGAATTCTGTGTGTATAAACATGCCCTGTCCCCTGCTGGGCAGTCTTTAACGTGATTAAACAAAATGCTTACCACTTATTATCTTATGGCATTAGCCTAGAGGGTGAAGTTTCCATGACAAAAGGATTCCTCATATTGCTAAAGTGTCCCTCTAAGAAGCAGTTTCTCATGTGCATACTTACAGATCAGATCCTTAAATGCTTAACAGAGGGAGAAACCAAAAGTTGAAGTGTTCCAAGCTGCTGCTTATTAAATGTCATTAAAAATGAAGATTAAAGTTAACCCTAAATTATAATGCTAAAGAAAATACTTTTCAAATACTTATCTTTAAATGCCCATTTCACCAGTGAATTTTTTACTTTACCAAGCAGGAAGCCAAAATGCCAGATATCTAGCTCAATATTGGACCCTGGGAGAGTGAGGTGACTTGTCCTTATTCCCACAGCCAGATGGAGGCAGACCTGGGTCTCTGATTCACTTTCCCTAGGTCCACACCACCTCTCAGCCAGAGCCACCTCACCACCCATTTCCAGCCTCCAGCCCGATGTACCCACGGTCATTTCCCTGGGTCTCTTCTAGTCAGGAGCAGTGCTTTCTCAAATGGTTGTTACAGTGTCATCTGATCATGAACCTCCAGTGTTTGATTTACAGGATCCCCAATATAGCTTCTCCCTAGTTGAGTCAGAGCTGGAAGAGCATTGTTTCAGCAAATAATACTGCATGTGCTTCCCCCACACTTGATTTAAGACTCATCTGGGGACACATCCCTCACTCATTACATCAGGCCACTCGCATCTTTTCCCTTATTCGAATATGCTAAACTCCTTCCCACCTCAGGAACTTTCCCCATGCAGTTTCTCTGCCTGGAAAGTTCTTGCCCTTACTGGATTATCTGTTGAATCTCTCTGTATAGAAGACTGAAAACTCTATACATGCTTTTGTAGACCATCTGTTTGGTTACAATTCTCTCCTCAGTACTTAGCAGTACCTGGCGTATAATAAATACCAGCGTTTTGGTGTTCTTCCTGCCAGCCTGCATAGACACTTCTGCAGTGATGCCAGAACTAGAAAAACTTCCAACACCACCATGCAATTTTCAATTTTTCCAGAATTCTAGGTTATCTTCGTTCCACCATGAAATTAAAAGCCAAGGGGACATGTTACTAAGCGACCATGAACATCCTAAGTAATTGTTTACAAACAAAAAAGACAAGTAAAATCTCTGTAAGGTTCTGAATTTCTAAACAAATTCTAAACAATACTCATTTGTTTTTTTGTTTTATTTTTTGTTTGTTTTTGCATAGTGTCATTTAAAGACCTCCCTGGAAGAAGATCCTATTCACAAAAGCAACCAAAGATCTAAACTACCAAGGAATAAACTTAAAAATAAATGTGTAAAAATGATCTAAAAAGTTACGAAACTTTGTCAAGAGACATAAGGATTTTAATAAACACTGAATGAGAATTCTCTAAATTAAGATGTTAAATTAACTTATATGTGTTCAAACGCTACCATTAAGCTTCCTGAGATTTTTACTAAATAATACTAAAGTCCATCTATATGGAAAAATAACATGCAAAGATAGCCCAAAAATTCTGAAACTAAGAAAGGGGAGACTTTCCACCCTCCAAACACTAAAAGACATGCACAAAATGTTCATAGTAGCATTATTTAATGGTAAGCCAAAAAAATTAGATAAAATTCAATGTCCATCAACAGTACACTGAATAAATAAGTTGTTGTATATTCATAGAATGATGTAGCAATAAGGAATAAACTTCTGCTACACCCAGTAATGTGGGTGAATCTGATAGATACAACAATGAATGAAATAAGCCAGTTGTCAAAGAGTACATACTATATGATCTATTTATATGTAAAGTTCAAAAATCAAGAATGATAAAAACTAGAAGAGAAGTTACCTTTGGGGGAAGTAATGACAAGTAGGTGTATAAAAAATACTATAGACTGAGCCACTTCAAAATGGAGTTCGGGCTGCTATCCCAGAAGATGTCTTACTCCTCAAATCTTTGGAATGTTAAAACTGGGCAAAATAACCTTTGTACGGAGTCAAAAGGAGCAATGTATTCTAAACAATTGTTTGTTATGACTACAGACTGAAAATTAAAGACTTCTTTTAGAATTAGCATCACTATGTTTTCATATCTGCACCTATGGAAATCCCTTTCTTAGCTAATTAATATTCATAAAAATTATTTCTGTCTATTCATGTAATTATTTCCCTTCCCATTCTCATAAATACTCCTTGCCTTCATCTCCTTGTTAAAACTCTATTTGGGTTTCTCCCTAAATCAGTACTTCACAAATATCTATTCTTTTGGATCTCAAATTAAATGCTTGTTGCCTCTCACTTGAGTCTTTTATTTTTAGGTTAACAGGGGGCACAGGAGAGGATTCTGGTGTGATTGTTACACTTGAATATTCACTTTTTAAAAATTCAGTATTAGAATTTACCAGAATATACAGCAAAGAAAATAAGTGAGCTACCACTGTATTCAACAACATGAATAAATTCACAAAGATAATATGGAGTAAAAGAAATCAGACACAAATGAATACACACTGTATGATTCCATTTTACATAAAGCTAAATGACAGTCAAAATCCATCTATGTTGAACATTAGAAGAGTGTTTATATCTGGTAAGGTGAGAGCAGTAAAGATTGGGAGGAGGCGTGAGAGGAGTTGTGGGTGTTCATATTTTTCTATTTCTTGATCTAGGTGGTATTTCCACAGGTGTGTTCCCTTTGTGATATTTGATCAAACTGTCCACTTATAATTTGTGCACTTGCTATGTACACAATATATTTGAATCTAAAAGTTTGTTTTTTTTTTTAAATATGTGCATTTTTTTTGTCTTTGCAATTTTACTTTTAGTATTTTTCACCTAAGGAAACAATAATAAAAGCAGCCAAAGATGTACAAAGATATGTATTAAAGTATTATTTATAATAAAAAAATTAAAAACAAACTAAATGTCTAATGATAGGGGAACCAGATGAATAATTTAGGAGACATGCACACACTGAGATACTATACAGCTAATTGTAGATGATATAGATCTAGATTTACTGACCTAGAAAAAAGGCTCACTAAAAAGGCTCAGATGACAAAAGTAGGTAAATATATTTATGTTTTCAAATATAACACCAAAATGTTTTCTGTAGTAACTTTGGATGGGGGATTATGTATGATATTTTTCCATTTGCTTCTATATATTTTCTAATTTTTCTGTAAAACCCTTATCTTTAAAAAGACACTAAGTCATTGTAAACACATTAAAACGTCCCAGATATTGATAAACAGATGAGTTGCCTCCCCTAAGACTCTGAAGACAGATCCAGAATTGTGTTCCATCCACAACCACTTATTAGCCAGGCTACTTCAAAGGTGTTACCTCAATTTAAGAGCTTCTTTTTCCAGACCAATTAAAATGAAGATAGTTAAAAGGATTTTAAATGATTAAACATATATATAAAGCATTTATCATTAATTGACACACGAAAAACACCAATGGATGTCATTGTCCTGCTTTCGATAGGTTCAAGGAACTTAAGTTCTGAATTTGGATTTCAGATACACAACAAACAAGTCATTTCAAAAGTTGTCCAGTTTTTCAGAGTCCACAGTCTCTTGTGTTCTGTTACAGTTCTTTTCCTCTTGTGTCAGTTACTTTTGATCAAAATTGTTGACAATTCCTGAGCCTTTTTCCTTCAGGAGGTCAAAAGCAATGGGATCACTGGGTGAGGGCAGAATTCTCTTGTTTAACCCTGTCTGTCAGCAGGTGGAGTTGCTGCACTTGTGCTCAAGTTTGTTAACAGAAGAGTCAACATCCCAAGGGCCTAAAAGGATCTCTGGTGATACAATAGACCAGACCCAGCATAAATTTGGAGAACAGCAGGTAGGCTTCTTTACTATATCTCTCTATTCAGGGTAGATAATCCAGTGACTTCACACAGACAAGGCATGCCACACCCAACTGTTGGTGGACCAAAATTTTCAGCCTCCTAAGCATCTTTTTTCCAATAAGCTAAACTAAGAGGTCGGGATACAAGCGTAAGCACAATATTTGGTTGTTAGGGAGACCTGGAATCCCTCCCAAATGTAGTCCATGGCCCAACATGTTAAGAAGTACCTTCCCCAACATGACAAGATCTTGCTGATGTTCCAAAGGAGGAAAATGCAATGAAGCTTGCCAGAACATGAAGTATGTTAGTACATGAAAATAACATGCCTTATGAAACAGAAGTTAATTTACTCTGAGACAGTATAAACATTGCAATTGTTTTCATCATGGTAAGAACGAAAAACAAACTAAACTGTGAATACCTTCATAGGAAGAGACCACACTGGTAGGGAAGAGATATATGTGAAAAATCTTTCTATTTTATTTACTGAAACAGCTGCCTCATTTCCTCACCTCTCCAAACTATAACATTAATAGCTAAGACTTAATAACACTTCATATGCATTAACTTGTATTCCCCATAACTACTTATGAGGTAGATAGTATTTTTATCACCAATTTACAGATGAGGAGACTGAGGTTGTTATCCAGTCAGATGTAGGCAGCACCAGCCTTACTGCTCCACTGTCATCATCATCCAGCTCTTTCAGCATCTTTTGCAATCTGGCAAAAAAAAACAGTCTCCTCTGTTCAGGCCTCTTGGTGCTGAGATCAGAGCTGCCAGACATTGATCTACCCCAGAGATAGCTTCCTGCCATGAGTCCAGACTGGTTACATTTGGGTTGTCTGTAGTTGTTTAGAGCTGCCATTGCTGAAATTGCTGACATCACTGTCAATCAGATGCTAACCCCAAATGTATGCCACCAAGTGGAGACTCACTCCATTCTCTCTCTAATGTTGCTCCCACTAGCCTGCCAAGGGGGCGAGGGGCGGTGGGGGGGAGGGAGTTGGCGCTGGAGACACTGATGGTACTCTACTTCAGATCTAACAGTGACTCTCAACTTTGCCTATACATTGGAATCACTTGGGGAACTTTTAAAAAATCTGTTGCCCAGGCCACACCCTGGACCAATTGCATCAGAATCTCTGAGAGTGGAGCCCAAGTATCAGTATTTTCTAAAACTCCCAGGTGAGCTAAGGTTAAGAATCATTGTTAGCTGTCTGTCAGTGGAAAAGGGGAGGCCAGACCTCCATGGAAATGATCTTCAAACTGAATAAAGCAAACCTAACACAGGGCTATGATCTAAGCTTACTTTTCAATTTGTTTATTAAAAGTTCCAGGGATTTGGGGGCTGGGTTCTATTTTCCTGTTACACAGAACAGAAAGGTAAGCATTTTGTAATAAACATATGGTACGCATTATTCCTTCAAACTAGGAGGGCCTGAATAAAAAATAATTCTGTCTGCTAGGTTGTCATTACCAGAAAAAAAGAGTCACAGATTGACCTTGTTTTAAATTTAACAAATACTTATTGAGCATCTACTTTAAGATGTTCCCAGTGCTCAGTAGTCTTGGAAATCCCGGACCTCATTTCTTGGTGTCCAGTCAACAAACAATTTAAGGCAGACACCCAGAAATTAATTGTATGCAAGCTAGCTTTACTAAAAGTGAAAGTGCACTTTTAGAAGGGAAAATAGGCCACCAGGAGTGGTCAGCCTTGAAGACAAAATAAGCGCACTCTCAAAATGTAGGCAGCACCAGCCTTGCCGTTCCACTGCCATCATCAAACCTCCCAAAGTGGTCAGCCTCATAGACTTCTGCCAGGCGAAAGTGCACCCTCAGATGGGAAAGCAGGCAAGCTCAAGGGAGAGCTCCTGCCTCATCCTGTTGTGGGTTTCAGGATTCTATCCATTAATCTAACCAAGGGGTGAAATGTTCACAATTTAGTGTGGTCATTCGTGGAAAGGTGTTTTTTTTCCAGAATTAAGGAGATGCCTCTTTTCTTACCATGTTTGGGCTTTTCAGAACTGTCATGGTATCAGATACATGATGAGTACAGCCTTAACTGCAATGCTACTTTATTATAATGATTGTATAATAAAGCAAAAGTGAATTCTAGGTCACACCAGCTGTCCTTCTGTGTATGCTTATGTTAAGGACTTTATCCCCTTTATTTTCCCCTTTAGCAAGAAAACTACAAAACTGCTTCACTACATCAAAGCTACTGTTCAAGTCTGTTTTTCTGGGGGAGGGTCCTGATGTAATTCCTGCCTCAATGTCACGTATTGCGCTTGACACTGGGAAAGACAGACAAGCAGGCAATTACAGTTCAGCATGGTATCTATGATGGAGAAAAGTTCTGTGGAAACCATAGAAGGGACTCCTGCCAAAGACAAAATCCAGATAAGTAGACTGATTTCATTCTACCTATTATATTCAAAAGAATCTGCCCACTTGGACTTCTCTTGGGCCAAGGCCTTACTGCTCTAGGGCTTACTTTCAGTTCTTCCCAGAGGTGGGGTACATAAAGTCTAATGGGTCTTGAAGCTTCAGGGAGTTCAGTTTATATATATCATTCTTTAGTTCCCGTTTCCTTTGATATGGACATACAGTGAGGAAGGGGAAGGGGAAGAGTATATAGCCTGAAAAGTCAGCTGGCAATTCCCAGCCTTTAATTCATAGGTTCCCCATGGTTTTAGCCATAGAGAATGAATGATTTTATATGTGTAGGGCAGACCCTTAAAGACCGTTGCTCCTGTTTCCTTTTCCACATGTGAAGGAAATGGGTTGTTAGGTGAGAGAAGCAAGCTGAGACCCTGGAAATTACAGAAGTGGGGGAGGGGAGAAAGGGAAGGGCTAGAAAGCCAGACTAGCCAGAGGGGAAAACCATTAACAGAATAAGCATTGGGACTCAACACAGAATATACATTCAATAAGATTCACTTTCTTTATAAAAAACTGAAGACGTTATAATGATCATTTATTAATTGCCCCATGCTTGGCGTCTTTTCTGTGTGATTTCACATAATTCTAGGTACACCTCACTGAAGAGGGGTTCTCAGGCCTCAGTGTCTTGCAGATTAGACGCAAGACACTGTAAATGACCTAAGTTCTTACCCAGCTGCTTCCTAACTCTTGGGTCACGTCCCTCTACCTTGAACCCCTCAGGGCTTGGAACCACAGACCTAGAGGAGCTCTTATGTCTCTGCACTCCTGCTCCTTGGTTTCATGTCTCAACATTACAGTTTTATAAATGAGGAAACTAAGGCCAGAGGTAATGCCAGGCTCCTGGTTATGAACTTCTCATTTTGAAGCAGAACCTCCTTGCCAATCATCGCCCACAGTCCCTTCTCTCCGATTCTACACAAGAAAAACATGCCCAGAAAAGGAGAGACTAGTCCTAGGTCAGTATGCGAACACAATGCTAGAGGGGGCCAGACTCCAGTTCTGATGGAGGATGGGCGCCCACTTCCCTCTCCCATCTCTTCTGCGAGTTGTGACCAGGGAGAATCCGGTTTCGGGTTTCCAGGCACGCGGGAGGTAGCCGCCTCTGCCCTGGGGATCCTATCTCTTAGAGCAGGCCGGGGAGGCCCACATAGGTCCCTGGAGTCAGCCCGCCCCGCAGTCGCCACGGAAACTGCCTCCGGGTCTCCAGGGACCACAGCTCTCCCTTCTTCTCACGCAAGGGAGAGAGGAAATATCGACCAATGAGCCAGCGGAAGTTTTCTGACGTAGACTATAGCTGGGTGGGCGGAGAGCTAAGCGCCCTGCCTGGAGCCTCTGATACCTTTTGGGAAGGGTGGTGCCGGATGGAATTGGAAAGATACTGCTTCCTCTCCTCCTGGGTGTCTCACAAGCACCATCCCTTGTGTCTTCTTAAAATTCACCTGTCCCCTCCCCCACCTGCTCCTCCTCCTGAATTCAGTTTCAATGCTGCCCTGGCGATCTCCTTTAGGAGGGGTGGCCATTGGGTGTGGGAGGGTGGAAGAGGATCATTGTCAAAGCCGGCTTCGCTGAGGATTCTGATCGCTGTCTTTTGAATCTGCTTGGGAAGGCTGAGTGGGTTCAGGCAACAAGGGGAGGAAGTAAGGGTGGGGAGGGCTTTTCCTGGCTGGATAGGCAGATGCCACTGTGGAAAACAGAGACGTCTACTCAACTGAGGTATACCTAGGGGTAGGGGGAGACTGGCTAGAGCGAAATTGCAGTGAGCCTGAATGCCAGCCTGTCTCTACTTCATTTTGCTGGAGGTGGCCAGCAGACAGTGGAAAACGTGGGTCTGTACCTACAGAAGCCAAGCTGGACATTCCTATATGGCTGGTATCTACTTACCGGGGTTTTGAGGGGGTGGGGCGGGGAGGGAAGTGTCTTTATCAAGGATTCTTTGGACACAGAAGGCTGAGGTGCTATTCCTCAGATGACCATAGACCTCGGCTCAGCCCAGCTTGGGTGGGGTTCCTGGAATGAGGTCAATCTGCCTTCCCTTCCTTTCTCAGTATGTATTAAGGGCTAACTATGAGCCAGGCCTTGTTCCAAGGACTGGGGATACAGTTATGAATAAGACAATAAGGTTCCAGCCCTTAAGGAGATTGTGTTCTAGGATGCATTAGGACCTGAATTCTAGACTATACAGCCGCCTCTGCTCTGAAAGGGATCATTTGTGCTGAAAGTAGTGAACAGATCATGTTAGATGTGGCCCTAAAAGAAGGTATCATTTATTTTTAAATATCAGCTTTATTGAAGTATAATTGACATATAAAATTGTAAGATACTTTAAGTGTACGTAATGGTGATTTGACATACATAGGCATTGTGAAAGGATGTCTCTGATCTAGTTAACACATCTATCGACTCACATGTTTGTCTTTTTATTTTTACGCTCTTAGGAAGTTTCAATTACACAATACAGTGTTTTCAACTATAGTCACTATGTTTTGCATTAGATCCTCTTATTCACCTTATAACTGAAGTTTGTACTGTTTTACCACCTGTCCCTATTTCCCCCACTCTCCAGCCCCTGGCAACCCCATTGCTTCACTCTGTTTCTAAGAGTTTGACTTTTTTTTTTTTTTTTTTTAATTAAGATTCCACATGTAAGTGATACTGTGCAGTATTTGTCTTTCTCTTTCTGGCTTATTTCACGCATAGGGTATCCTTTCTTGATGGCACTCTGACCATTTCCCAAAAACTGCCCCTCCCCAGTGCTAGGAGCTGAGGCCTCAGGGCTGCCTCCCCAGGCCCCTTTGAAGTATCCATCCCACCCCCTCCTCAGAGTATGTTCCCTCCACTTCTGCTGTTTCACATGGATCAAAGGAATCACACACAAGAACAGGTCTGGGGTTCAGAAGGCTCCTCAGCCCTGTCCTGGGCTGCAGTCCCAGGAAGGAGTAAATGGGACATGGACTGGGATATGGGGTTGAGATTCCAGGGATTTGGGGGCTGGTTAAGGAAAAAGATATGACTATGAGAGACTGTAACACACAAGCTTTAATAAGGTTGTGCTTAGAATATTGCATGGGAAAGGTCGTCCCTCATAGCACGAGACCATCGGAGCACTGGCCACCATCCAGGTGCGGGGAGGAGAACAAAGGAATTCCCTGGAGATATGGGACTTGGAGAGGGGCTTACACGTCTGGGAGGTGTTGCTTAGCAGTATGGTAGGGAGTGTCTGGGTTAAAGGATAGCTTGGGGGGGGGTCTTATAACTATTAGGCTCTATCTTATTTATGGCTGGCAGACATAAAGCAAGCCACTTTTTGCAGAATATGCAAGGCAGGAAAGCTCTAAACGGCTGAAAATCTGTTTGGGGGTTACTTTAAAAGTAATTGAGTGTATAAAAATTTGAGTTTCACACTTGGCAGGCTTTTGAACTAATGGGTCTCAGCCCACAGTGAAAAAAACAACCTAGGGAGGTCATCTTTGGCTCATTTGTATCACATGGACTGAAGGAGGATAGAAAGGTCTGCTGATGGCCTTCTTTCTAGTCATGACTTTGACTCAGAGTCATCTCAGATAGCAAATGAGGGCATTTCATTACAGGGAATTTCCACCTTCAGAGGACTCCTAAGACTTCCATTTAAGGTCCCTCATGACCTGGCCCCCGCGGGCTCCTATACTGCTGCTGTGTTGTGATGGCATCCTAGGTAGACAGCCTCCTCAGAGTACAACTTTCCTCATGCCATTATCCCACTTGAAACCTTAATGGCTCCGTATTGTCCACTTTGCCCCACAAACTGGATGGTTTAAAACAACAGAAATTTATTGCCCTACACTTCTGGAGGCTAGAGGTCCAAAATCAAGGCATCACAGGACCATTCTCTCTCTCTGAAGGCTCTTGGGGAAGAATACTTTCTTGCTTCCTCTAGCTTCTGAAGTTTGCCAACAATCTTTGAATTTCTTGGCTTGTAAAGGCACCATTCCAATCTCTGCTTCTCATCACATGGCTATTTTCTCCCTGTGTGTCTCTCAGTGTGTCTCCTCTTCTTACAAGGACACCTGGTGAGTCATACTGGGTTAGGTACCACCCTTAATGATCTCATCTTGTGTTACTGTACTTCCTGTCTCTAAGGTTGTGACCTCAGGCTGCTGTAGCTGATATATGAAGGGGAAAGGTCACAGGGACCAGAAATGACCAGGAATGAAGACACATTGGTAAATTTATCAGATATGACCCTGTCACCTGAGCATTCACATAGATATTGTGTCAGAAAATGCCAATACTACAAAAAGTCTTTAAGCATTTCCCACAGAAGAATAGTTCTGTGTTCAAGTAAGTATGAGAAACAGAACATTTAATATGTTGATATGCACTATGAGGTAGATAGATTGCAACATGTCCCAAATTTATCTTTTTCCCCAGAACCATTTACCAACACATCAAAGCACAGGAGGGTTCTGTCTTCCAAAATATAACTCTACATAAGTACATACCTGTGTGTTGTTGCAATGTGTCTGGGAGGAAACATATGCTGATATAAATGGTGGCCTCTGGGAAGCCAGGGTGGGAATTAGACATGTTTTTCACTTTACAGCTTTTGGTGTTTGGGCTTATGTTTACTATATGCATGTATTAAAATAGATTCATTAAACTTTTAGAAGCTTAGATGATCCCAAAGCTAGATATTATAATTAACTGAATCTTCCTTAAGAATGATAGCTGTTGCCCTCTACTGAGGGTCATCATTAGAAATATCTCAGAAACTTATCATTGAGCCTGATGTAAGAATGACATCCAGGACACTATAAAATAGGAAAACAAACAAATAAAAAACCCAAAACTAACAAAAACAAAAAGATTTAACTGCTCTGGTATGGAACTGTATCTATCAAATTTTTAAAAGCTCTAAAGTGCAGCCAGAGTTGAGACTCACTGATATTAAGAGTGATCTTTAAGAAATCCTCATCCATTAACCACTTCCTTTGTGCTGGACAAGGCACTAGGTACAGGAAATTCAGACGTGAGTAAGACTCAGTCTGTATCTTCAAATGGCTCCTGGAGCTGGAATTCCCTTTGCTTCTTATCAAAAACTTGCCTGGAAAGAGCCTCCCCCACCCCACCTCGGCTTCATTGTTTGCACTAGGGCTGGCTGGGACTGGCTTTGCCGAGAGAGGGCTGAACTGCTTTAAAGAGCCAAACTTGGTAAATAAAGAACTTTGGGTCACCTGGAGGCCTGAGGACAGCTTGGCCCTTCCAGGTACTTCTGAGAGACTCTGCATTCCAGATCTCACTCTTAGGCCTAGAAACTGTAGAAAAGGTCTGCCAGGTGATTTATAACTGGACTTGTAATTGGCCTCTTAAGTGGAGGGCAGTCTTGTGAGAATGAGTCCTTAACCTGTGGAATTTGATGCTATCTCCTGGTAGAAATAGTGTCAGAATTGAGTTGAATTGTAGGGTAACCAGCTGGTGTCACAGAGCATTGCCTGGAGGTGTGGGGGGGAACCTCCACACAGTAGAATTGGGGTGTAGAACTCAAATAGCTATATACTTAAAAGTGGAATTCCTAGATCATAGGATAAATGTTTAATCTTTTCAAGAACTGCCAAACGGTTTTCCAAAGCAGCTGTACTATTTTACATACTTACTGGCAGTGTACGAGGATTCTACTTTCTCTACATCCTCACCAACATTTGTTATTATCTATCTATCTTTTTGATTGTAGCTATCTTAGTGGGTGTGAAGTAGGATATCTTGGTTTTGATTCCCATTTCTGTAATGGCTAAAGATGTTGAGCATGTTTTCATGTGCTTATTGGCCATTTGTATATCTTCTTTGGGAAAATGTCTATTTGAATTCTTTGCCCATTTTAAAATTGGGTTATTCGTCTTTACTGTTGAGTTGTAAGAGTTTTTTCATATAATCTAGATGCAAGTCTCTTATTAGATGTGTGATTTGCAAATATTTTCTCCAATTCTGTGGGTCGTCTTTATGCTTTCTCGATTTCTTTTGAAGCAAATGTTTTTAATTTTGATGAAGTCCAAAACTTATCTGGTTTTTTTTTTTTTGTATTTAAGATTTTCTTTTAAGAGTTTTATAGTTTTAGCTTTTACATTTAAGTCAGTGGTTCATTTTGAGTTAATTTGTATATATGGTATGAAGAAGGAGTCCAATTCTTTTGTGTGTGGATATCCCATTGTCCTAGCACCATTTTGTTGAAAATGATTCTTTCCCATTGAATTGTTGTGGCACCCTTGTACGAAATCGACTAGCTTTAAGTGTAAGGGTTTGTTTATGGACTCTCAATTCTATTCTATTGATCTATTTGTCTCTTCTTATACCAATACCTCTTAGTCTAGCTTTGTAGTAAGTTTCGAAATCATGACTTTGTTCTTTTTCAAGATTGTTTTGGCTATTCCAAATCCCTTGAATTTCCATATGCATTTTAGAATCAGTAAATTTCTGTTAAAAAAAAAATGATCAGAAATTTTAGTAAAGATTGCATTGAATATGTTGATCATTTTGGAGAGTACCTATTGCCATCTTAGCAATATTAAGTCTTCCAATCCATACACATAGGATGTCTTTCCATTTATATAGGTCATCCTTAACTTCTTTCAGTAATTTTTAAAAAAGTTTTCAGACTGTAAGTTTTGCACTTCTTTTGTTAAATTTATCCCTAAATATTTTATTCTTTCAACACTACTGTAAGTGGAATTATTTTTCTTAATTTCATTTTCAGATTGTTTATTGCTAATATAGAGCAATACGACTGATATTTGTATGTTGATATTATACTGCAACCTTGCTGAACTTATTAGTTCTAATAGTTTTTGATGGATTCCTTCGGATTATCTATATACAAGGTTATGTTATCTGCAAATAAAGAATTTTTGTCCCCCACACTTAAAAAAAATAAACTGTCTTTCAGAGTTGGTTTAAGTTCACTGAAAAATTGAGAGTACAGAGATTTCCCATATACCCTCTGCCTTCACATACACATAGCCTCCTCCATTATGAACATTTCCCACTAGAATGTACATTTATTACAACTCATGAACCTACACTGACACATCATTATCACTCAGAGTCCATAGTTTGCCTTAGGGCTCACTCTTGGTGTTGTACATTCTATAGGTTTGGACAAATTTATGACATGTATCCACTATTATAGTATTATAGAGAGTAGTTTCACTGCCCTACAAATCCTCTGTGCTCTGCCTAATCATTCCTTCTTCCTCTCTAACCCCTAGTAATCACTGATCCATTTTCTGTCTCCATAGTTTTGCCTTGTCTAGAATGTCAAATAGTTGGAATTGCACAGTCTATAGCCTTTTCAGATTGGTTCTTTCACTTAGTGATATGCATTTAATGTTCCTTCATGTCTTTTCATGGCTTGACAGTGCATTTCTTTTTAGTGCTGAATAATATTCCATTGTCTGGATGTAACACCATTCATCTATCCATTCTCAACTTGGTTGCTTCTAAGTTTTGGTAATTATGAATAAAGTTGCTATAAACATCCATATGTAGTTTTTTGTATAAACATATGTTTTCAGTTTCTTTGGGTAAATATGAGGAGCACCATTGCTAGATCATATGGTATGAATATAATTTAGTTTTGTGAAAAACTGCTAAACTGTCTTTCAAAGTAGTTGTATTATTTTGAATTCCTACTAGCAATAAATGAGAATTCTTGCTGCTCCACACTCTCATCAGCATTTGATGTTGTCAGTATTCTGAATTTTGGCCATTCTAGTAGGTGTGTGGCAGTATCTTCTTACTGTTTTAATTTGCATGTCCTTGATGACATATGATATGGATTATACATGAACGTATTCTTTGTTTAAAAATGGTAGAATAAGATAGCTAAGTTTAAACCTTCAAATTCTTTCCAAACCATCCTCTCAGGAGTAACCATTATTATATATTTGAAGTACATCCATCTAGATACTTAAAAAATGCTTTTCTCAAGATATACAAATTCATAGAATGTATATGGTGGTGTGATATGAACATGTTTTACAAAAAAGTTAAAATGTTTATATCACAGTGCAAGATGCATATTTTTGACTCAAGGATATTTTAAGGATCTCTCTATGCTGGTAAACATCTCTAGTCTGTTCTTTAAAATTGCTGTATAGTAAATAATACATTATATGACTATGATACATTTTGTTTGGCATTCCTCTGTTCCTGGACATCTGGGTTGTTCCCAGTGTTCCCCTAGTAAACAATGCTACAGTGAACCACCTTGTACATCTATGGAAACACGTGCAATTGTTTCTTTAGAGCAGGGGGTCCCCAACCCCATGGACCCGTACAGGTCAGTGGCCTATTAGGAATGGGGGCTGCACAGCAGGAGGCGAGTGGTGGGCCAGTGAATGAAGCTTCATCTGTATTTGCAGCTGCTCCCCAGCACTAGCATCACCGCTTCAGCTCCACCTCAGATCATCAGGCATTAGATTCTTATAAGAGAATCAGTCCCTGGTGCCAAAAAGGTTGGGACTGCTGCTTTAGAGATACAGAAAAGGGGAATTTTGTGAATATTAAAGTATGTGCTTTTATATTTTAATAGATCCTGCCAAACTGCCCTCCATGATGTGTGCTTCCCCACACCTTGGCCAACAACCACGTATCTTATGAATATACGACCCACTGTTTTGTATCCCAATTGCATACTAACTGCAAAGAGAAAGGAATATCTGAGGTGGGCCTTGAACAGGAGTGGGATTTAGACTGGTAGAGTGAGGTAGGGCGAGCTTATACTTATCGAGCATCTTCTATGTCACAGGCCACACGCTTTCAGTTCATATCTATTAGGAACTGTCATTGACTGGAGGAGACTAAGGAGACATGAAGACTAAGTTCTATGAGGATTCTGGATTGGACTGTGCAACAGAAAAAGTTTCTGAGAAAACCGATGAACTCTAATAAAGTCTGTAGTTTCACTAATTGTACTGCACCGATGTTAATTTATTAGTTGTGACAAGTGTACAAAATTAGGACTAGCTGGGAGAAAGATATACAGGAACTCTCTGTAGAATGCTTGCAACTTTTCTGTAAATCTAAAATTATTCTAACACAAAAACATATAAAAGAATTGAACATGTAATAAAATACGTGTGGACCATATTTGGGACTTGACTCCAACAAACTAACTATAAATCCTTTTTTTTTTTTTGAAAAAACAGCAGAAATTTGAATATAGACTGGGTATTAGATATTAAAAATTATTTTGTTAGGTATGATGTTTATGAACAAAAATCATCTTGACTTATTGAAGGTGCATACTGAAGTATTTATAGGTGAAACGATACAATAGTTGGTATTTGTTTTAAAATGTTCAAAGAAACAAGTATTTATGGATAAAGGTTATAATTTCTTGGGGTTACTTTAAAATACTCTAGAAAAAAGTATGATTGGGAAAAAAGATGAAAATGATTGGCAAAATGTTGATATTTATTGAAACGATGAAAAGTACATGGAGGGTCAATTATATTATTCTATTGTTATACTTTTTTTCATAGTTAAAAGTTAGATAACACTGCTCCATAGATGTCAGTGACTTAGTGACTCTCCACTTTTTATTCTCATAGGACTTTTTTCACACCTCGATAGAACTTCCTGTGTTGTTTACACCGTTCATAGAACCTCTCTTCTTTCTTGTCTGAAGCCTCCTTGTGGCTGTTTTATGTCTGCACCAACCTCATTCACTCCAACAAATACTTATTGAGCATTAATATGTGTACCAGGCCCTGTGATGCCCAGGGGACATCATGAATAAAAGCAGTAAAAACATAGAACTTGTGCCAATAAATGTAACTGCTAGTGTTATGTGGGAGCGCTACGGCATCCTTTACAAAGATTAGTCCATAAACAAGCAACAGACAAGAGTTGGCATGTGATGTTGCAGCTCTTGGGCCCTGCAGCCTGAAATTCCTTGCACTTCCTCCACATAGGAGTTCTCTTTCAGCTGAGGCCTGGAAGTTAGCTCATACCTGATCTTTTCCCTTCCCATTAACAAGCCTTGACTCATATTTTTGGCTGTTTCAAACACTGCCTTTACGAGCATTTTCTAACTGCTAGGTGGTGGAAGCACGTAAACACTTCAGCTATTTGTTTTCCTTGAGGCTTTTGATAAAAGCAACCTTTCCCTTCTATTAGATTTAGCCGTGAAAGTTATCACAGGTCTTATAGCTTCTTTTAATCAGATGTTAAATGCTCCCCTGTCCCATCTCTATCCCCAGAAATGGGAGTTTCTGGGATTGAGAATACAGATGGCCAAACCTCCCTCCTCGCCCACTTGCCAATCTGGAGCAAAGAAATGAGAATGGGAAATTATTTTGCAGTTGAAAAAAATATGAGTGAAAGCTGCTGACCTGCCAAAGGAATGCTGCCACTTTACTGATGTTATGGGACAAGGACTGTAAAGCCTGACTCCACAGTATCTCTCAGCAACCAGGCTGGAAGCACAAGAGGCTTCTTTTCCCTTCACAGCAACCTCTGTAAGCTTTCTGAAATCAATCATTGAGTAAGTGGCTCCAGCCTTGGGGAAATCTTGGGCATTTCCCACCTTAGTACAGGTTGAGTAATTAATTCTTGACTCCACTCTGCTTTCCTTTCACTGTGATAAAGAACATGGATTTGGGAGCCAAAGTACTTGCTTCCAATTCCAGTTAGCAATTACTAGCTTGTGGCTTTGGGCAAGTTATTCAACTGCTCTTTGTCTGTCTCCATCTGCAAAATAGAGGTTAATGATGGCACCTACGTCATAGGGTTAATATTAATTTTATGTATATACATAGTATCTTGATACAGAATAGTTTTCTGCCATTATTATTAGGATTGAAAAGTGTAAGAAATAGGAGGCCTAACCCATAGTAAGAACTAGACTTAATCTCTCATCTTCAGCTTCCTCTCCTTAAGCATGGTTCACACAGAAATCCTTCATCTGTGTGAATTTCTCTAACTGCCCTAATTCATGTTTGCCTTTCACCTGTTGTATTCCCAGCAGTTCCTACAGTAGCCAGTCCATAAACATCTATTGAAAACTAAAGGCACGAATGAACACCTCTATTGATCTGTCACTCCTGACTTCCAATGTAATTTGCTAAAGGAGACTTCTAACTCTGGATTAAATAAAAAGGATCACTTCAAAAGCTTTACAGGAATTTTTGATAAGTACTCTGATAGTTTTACTTTTAAGGTAGTAATATAAGGTTGCCAAATTTTAAGTTTTTTATCCTTGTCACAAAATTTTGAGACATGACATTTTGAGTCAGTTTGAGACTAGAACTTTAACTTTTGTGTGGTACATAACATCACACCCGTTGTTGGTGTTAAAAATGGGTCCATATAGTGAGGTTAAAATTAAGCCAATTATAACTTAAATGTGCTCATTCTAGCACTGCTCATGAGTTAAGAAATTAAAATGCTGTGCTCAATATTGGAACAGATCATTTCTAACCCACAGGCTATTTGTGGGTGACTATTTCTTACCAGACCCAAATGTGAAAGAGAATAGCCTGAAGCTTGGCGAAATGGCAATGGGGTGGTTACTCCTGCCACAATTTGGAAATTAAGTCTCTGGGGAGCATTCTGATTAGAAAATGAACATAAAGCTGCCACCTATTTATTCTAGAGTTTAGTAATATTCCAAAAGTAACACACACATTTATGACTTTCATGACTCCACTCTTGATTAAACCTGAGCAATAATACTGTCATGTAGGAAATCTGGTATTACACAAAAGAGGTCCCTAAACCGATAGCTCAAAAGATTTAGTTGTTCTTTATCTCTGGTAAAGATGCCCACGTTGTTAAGAATTAAAAAATGTCATATCGTAAACATCAAATAACACCAAAAACATTTTAAAAAAAGGAAGTTTATTGGTCTTTAAATGGCTCAAATTGCAAATAAACCAATCGGGTAGTGGCATCAGCCTAAGACATGTGATGCATCTTTGTCAGTTGGCTTCATAGCACCTCAGTACCCAGGAGAGGAAAGGTCTCAAAGCAAAGTCATAATGTTAGTGGTTAAGACCCCTGGTTAAATAAGACTGCAATGAGTATACATGGAGATCGCTGGGCCCGCAGGGCCAGCATTACATTGGTACTTTAATTCTGCACATGTCATAGCCTATGAAAAATACAAAATGAAAGATGTACATCTCAAACCCTTTAAGGACACATATTTAACACAAGCTGGATGTAATATCTAAAGAGTTGAGTTTCTAAAAAGCCTATTTTTATTAACTTTACGTATACATCTGTTACCTGGAATGCCTGAACACATCTCTGACTTCTTGAAATTAGAACTGAACAAAAAGAAAAACTCTGTCAATCAACTGTCTTAGCTCTGTTCCAAGGAAAAGAAAAATCTGACAGTGGTGCGTTTCCCATTGAAATTATGTTCCCAAATAGCATGCTAGAGTTCTTCCCTTGGGCACACCACGCAATGGTAACACAGGTCTAAGTCTGGTCTGTGTACACCGAACATGTTTTCTGCACTATACTCAGGTTTGATTGCTTGATGTTAACTTTAGGAAAATGTAGCTATGGCGTTCTTCATTATGAAAACAAACAGACTACAAATATTAATAACTCCTGTGCAGCCAAACCGTAACCTCATGAGTACAAATTTAAAAATTAACAAGTAGCAAGCATGAATATTTTCCCAGTGTTCTAGTGCAAAATGCATTAGCACTATTGCTGTTTTTCCTGTGCCTGCTCCAAAAAGGTAAAAAACTTAACATATGCTTAACTGTTACAAAAAGGGATTTCTAGGGACCAGCATCTTAAAGAGAAGGTTCACTAAAACAACTGTTACTGAATCCTCAGAATCCAAAATTATCTTATAAGTACATGCTGATCCTTCATTTTAAACTACTGTATAGTTAACTAAAAGCAATCAAGAGCTCTGGAACCTTACTTTCAAGAACCAGAGTATGGCACACGTTTTAAATTTGGACAGACTCATAGCAGACAGTTACTTCTTAAGAACCTTCTTTACAAAAGTTGTATTCCATACTAGGCATATAGTCTCTCACCAGGACACACGGGGCAATGGGCCCACGGCACCAGTGAGGACACACCCAGAATGATGTAACCAGGTATTTTTCAGTTTCTAAATTAAGGCATATTCAAAAATTCCCATATACAAGTTTACATCACTTTTCTAAGTTCATCACCAGGAAATTAATGCAGGTTCACAGAATTACTTTCAGTTTAACTATATGCAACAATCATGCCAATAACTTTTCTTTTATATTTTGCAAAACAATGGTTAAAGAAGTGGTAGAGTTTGACTATCATGTTCACAATTGTTATTTTAAAGGCAGTATAAGACAAAGACATTTTAAAACGATATAAAATTTAAGCTTTATAATAAACCAGAGGAAGTAGCCTTTCCTCCCATCCCCCACCTCCATCTCACCTTTTTAACAGTTTAAGACTGCCCTCAAAACACAAGCTCATATGTTACATTCAGGACTGTGATAAATGTAGCAATTATGAAATAAGTAGACTTTGCTTCTTGGTCAAGCCACATTAATTTCTTTTTTAAGTGAATTTGACTTTCAGTGCAGTTCCAATTCATGCTTTTAGTGATACATAACAATTTCCAAAATGTTAAAGTAATTTCAGTCAATTGATTGAGCCTTCAATGGCAATGCTATAAATTATATTTATTAGTATGGTCAAGATAAGAAAGAGTTTGGGCTTTGATTATAAAATGCAGCATCTTTCTCTGATTCTCTTAGCTAAACTTTTCCTCTTCTTTTTTCCATTCTTTTCTTTGCTGTCTTCCATCTTTCTGGCTCGAATTTCCCTCATTAAATCAAAAAATACCTAGAAAGAAGAAAAAAGGGTAAATAAAGCAAACAGATAATATGAGCTTGGTACTTCTCAGAATCATAGTAAACTTTGGGAATAATATAAGAATAAATATTTAAGATCACTCATTTGGGGAGTACAGGGAGAGGAAAGCACAAAACTAAAGTTTGTTTACTCTAAGTATACTGGGAAAATTGGAAAATTTTCTGAATCACACTTTTAGTAAAAATGTTCACATAATATAACCTGATCTTTCCATTCCAATTTTTGAGATAAAAATTAAAAAAGCACTATAAGTGATGATAGCTCCAAAGATAAAACTCAGTGGATTATGTCTGAATTATGAAAAAGCCTAACTATGGAATACTTTGCAGATTTTAAAAAGTGTTCACCTATATGCAATAACCTGGAAAGAACTACAGGACCTATTTGTTGTAAAATTTAAAAAGCAAACCACAGAAATTATCTATACACAGAAATATTATATATATTATATATACATGCTATATATTTATACACTATATAATATAAAAATTCTATTTATAAAGGGGAAAAACAAGCAAACACAAACTTTCCCTTATTCTGTATGCCAGCCTTTAAATGCAGGCAAATGTCTGGGAAGATATACGTTTCGAGTGGTTACCTACAGGGAGGGGAGGAGAGGGGAGGGGAGTAGAATTTGGGTGAAAAGTGACTCATTTTTTCCTCCTTATACTTTTCCCTCCATATTATAAATTCTTCTTTATACAATAAGCATGTGTTCATGTATTACTTTTACAATGAAAAAAAAATTAAGAGCCAGAGCATTTAGCTAGAAGGATACTAACAAAGTCATCAGATGAACACAGGCAGGTTGTCAGATGATCCTCTAACTTCTGGGCACTTCCTCTGTGACAGGCACAGCCTCCTGAGACAGGCTAGTCCCTAGTTTGACAACTGATAGTTATGAAGCTTTTTCACAGGGAAAATTTAAAATCTGCCTCTTTGAAGCGTCTACCCAACGGTTTATTTGGAATCCGGGTGAGGATAAGGCATATTGTAGTGAGCTAGTATTTATTTTCTGTGACAAAACATGATACTTTCCTATATTAACAGAAGAATACAATATTAACACTTGCTACCCCAGAAAATCTGTATCAGGCTTCTAGTAGTGGATAATGAACAATATGGAAGATACTAACCATTGTTTTGAGTAAAATACTGAAAAAAGAACATGGGTACCAGAGTTGGCCATTCCCAGAGCCAGCAGGTGCCACTATCAATCCTGTGAACTTGAATCAGGCATGTAATCTCTCTACACCTCAGTTTCCTCAGCTAAAAAGTGAGCATGAGAAGAGTATTTATGCCTTTTAGGGCTAAAGATGAAATGATTAATGCTTGCCACAGTGCCTGGCTCTTGTAAGCATTAATAAACACTAGCTCTTATAACTATTACATTATATCCTTAGCAAAAACAAACAAACAAAAAACCCCAAATATAATTTAATTCTAGTAACTGAATAGTGCAAGTTACTTTTATTTAGCCCCTGGGGTACTTTATCTGATAGCCATTCTTCAGATTGTAGCAGTACATGAAATTAGTGTCAGCATGAACTTGTACCTCAGTTTATAAGTGGCCTCCTTTAATGTCATTCTCCTTTGGAGAGGTGACCACTGATTGCAGATTCTATTTCCCAAAACTGGCCGCAGCAATACTTCTTATGTGCTTTTCCAGAATCTTGCCACTCTCTATCAAGAGGTGTTTATTCCCCTTCCTCCTGAACCTGAGTGGGACTCTGTGACTACCTTGACCAATGGAATGAGGCAGAAATAATGCTGTGAAACTTTTGAGGCTAGATCATAAAAGGTGATATGTTTTCTACCTGGTTATAATTCACTTATGACACTTGCCCCTAGAGCACTGCCACTCTGCTGTAGAGAAAGCCTAAACTAGCACACATGGAAAAGGTCACATGGGGAGGAACTGAGGTATCCCTGAACAACAGCCAGCATCGACTAGCTCAACCAGACATGAGTAAACAAGTCTTTAAAATGAAAGTTTAGATGCTTCCAGTCCCCAGACTTCAAGCTTTTCAGATGAGGCACCAGACACTGTGGAGCAAAGACAAGCCACTTCCACTGTGTATTGTCTAAATACTTGGCTCACAGATTCCATGAGCATAATAAATTGTTTCACCTATTAAGTTTTTGGGGTATATTTTGTTATATAGCCACAGTAACTAAAATAGCCTTATAACTTTAACTTTTCTCTTTTGAAAAGTAATACATGCATACAGCAAAACAAACAAACAAACAAACAAAAAATCAAACAAAGAAGTCCAAAGGGGTATTTAAAGTGAAAAGTCAAAAGGGGTATTTACTGTGATAGTTCTCTGGTAACCACAGGTACTAGATTCTTACATATCCCTCTGATGTATACATACGCGTGTGTGAGCATGCACATGTGTGTATGAGGGAATATTTAAAACACAGATGGCAGCAAACTATGGACACTGTTCTACACTTTGCTTTTTTCATTTACTTTATGTTGAAGATTATTCCATATCAGCACATTTAGGTCTACCTTCCATTTCTTTTAAATGGTCATATAGTCCTCTATTATATAGACACACCATATAGACACAGTCCACCATTGAAACTTGGATATTTTGTCTTTGGCTGCTACAAATAATGCTTCGATTACTACCAGTAAACATACATTTATGTGTGGATATGTGATTTTATCTGTACAATAAATTTTTAGAACTCAAATTGTTGGGGTCATATTTTGATAGATGATAGCCAAATTGCCCTTCCACAAACACATGAGAGTTACTGTTTTCCTATCCTCTTGTTAACAGTGTATTATCAAACTGTTGCTTTTTTCCCCAATGTGACAGGTAAAAAAAAATGTATTTTTAAACTGCCCTTTTTTAAAGAGAGACTAAACCTCTTTCCAAGTTTGAAAGTCATCTGCAAATCTTTTCTGTAATATGCCTGTTTATGTTTTTGGCTATTTTTCCATTGGGTAGTTGGGTTTTTATCTTACTGTCCTGTGAGAGCTCTGATAATGAACACCATCATACTTTTCAAGGGTCTCTGATGCCAACAAGTAACACCACAAGGACTGTTAGAACTACAGTTTTATAACTTGTACAGTTACTATTCATCTCTGTTTCCGACTCCCCTTAGTTCCATATATCAGTTAGGCAGAAACAAAGTATACATATGCTATGATAATGTTCAATGTTGCCTTTCAAAACCTCAAAGGCGCTGAACCTTAAAACTTATATCTTCATTAACACTTTAAAAACATTTGCCATAACTTTAGAGAAAACGTATACTGAGTAGAAATCTTGTAGCATTCATTTTGTACAGATATTTTCGACTTATAGGAATCTGATCACGTGACTAAAAAAGCTATTCAGCTTAAGACAGTAATGACAGTCCTAAGACCTACAGTAAATGAACAGAAAAAAATCTCTTATTTTTAACCTAATAATTTCTGGATCTGGGTTATGAATCCACATACACAAGCAGATCAGTTCATTAAAACTTGGGGATACCCAGAGCAGTGTTGTTACTCAGTGTGGTTCACCAGCCGAAGTCTGCACCACCTGGGAGATAACAAATATGCAAATTCTCAGGTTCCACCACCGCAGATCAGATGAATTAAAATCTCAGCGTGAAGGGATGGGGGAGAAGACTCAGGAATCTGTATTTATCAAGCTTTGCAGGCAATTTTTCAGTTAGAGTTTCAAAGGCATTTAGTAGGGCCTAGATGGTTGAGGGCTGAGAAAGGCCCCACCTGTGCTGCCTCAGCCCAATAAGCAGTCTTCCTAAATAGTGAAGATGGTCTCCAGCAGCAGGATAAAATGCACCTGGTAAGGCTCCTAGTCACGAGGTAAGGGTGGTTCCTCACCTGGTCTCCAGGAAGGGCCAATCTAAACAAAGTGGGCAGGTAAGGAAAATGAGTAGAGAGTTTCCCTTTCCACGCAGGGGAAAAAGAGGCTGAGGGTGGGGAGTGCAGTTAGTTAAACTAACAGAGATTTAAAAATCTTCTAATCCAGGGGTCCTTCATTTTGAGAGGCATCTTCACTTTTGAGAAATAAATGGGGCCAGGCAGGTGTCAGTTCTGAGGACTTCCACAATTCCTTCTAAGCTATCCAGCCAGATAAGGAAAAACAGTGGGGGAGGAGGGGTCAGGGATTCAGGTCAGGAATCCTGTCAATGCTTAAAACAAAACATAACAACAAAAAAACCCCAGGACATTTAGCTTCAATGTCTAATGTTTTGATGTCTCTTGGAAACCAAAGGACAAAGTGAAGTAAGAAATTCCTAACACTTAACTTGAGCATTCAGGGCTGATAAAAATCAATACATACTAAATCACTATTTGAAAGTCTCAGAATTTTTGGAAAAAATGAAGCCAAGTTAAAGCAAATCAACCTATTTTTCACAACTAGGAGTAAAGAGAGCCACCTTTACCTTGTCAACATTAGCACGAGTTTTAGCAGATGTTTCCACATAATTAACATTCCACTGATCGGCTCTGGTTTTCGCCTCTTCTACAGAAACCTGCCTTTTATCTTCTAAATCTGATTTGTTACCAACCAGCAGAAATGGAACATTCTCATCTTCTTTTACTCTCAAAATCTGCTCCCTGGATAAAAGAAATAAGAAAGAAACATTAATATTACCTCTATATGTTAAAATAAATACCATCTGTAATTAGCATTTATTTATGTTTGTATATAATAACAATTAACTCATTTATTGCATGGTGGGAAATAAGCAGCTATTTTTCCTTATTCTACCACCAACTGTTTGAGTTTCATACACCAAGGAAGACAGTATAAATATGGCACATAAAGTACAAAATTAAAGTGTAAAGTATCAAATGTAACTTCCCCTTAAATGCTTCCCATGATCCCATCCAGGATACATGACATTTAGTCATCACATCTCCTCAGATTCCACTTGGCTATGACAGTTCTCAGACTTTCTTTGTTTTTGATGACCTTGACAGTTTTTGAGGAGTGCTGGTCAAATAATCTGTAGAAAAATCTCTCAATTGGGATTTGTCTCATGTTTTTCTCATGATTAAACTGGGGTCATGGGATTTTGGGAGGAAGACATAGATGGAGAGGGTGACATTTCCTAACATTCACCATGATTTCTTACCAAAAGCATGTTAATACTCACCATTACTGCTATTAAATATATGATGTATTTGCAAAGAGGACTTTAGCCAATCGCAATCTTTTTCCAGTGCTGGTAACAGCAAATATAGCTGTTACTTTCTTACCCAGTTTCCTTTGTGATCAACAGCCTGAACTAAATGTTAATAATGAATGACTTACCACTCAGTCTCACTAGCCAGGAATGTGAGACAGACTCAAGTGTTTCTTTCTAACTCTAGCACTTCTGGTCGTTTTATATATAGTCAGGTGCTTAAGGAAAATCCATATTGAAATTATAATGATTAATGCTATCAGAAACATGGCTGTGGAAAATTTGGACCCACTGGGTTCAGGGGTGAGAAGGCAATACTCTTTAGAGTTAATGAGCTCGATGTCAGAGAAAAGTAATGCTATGTCTATAACCTCCATACACATTTGCTTAATGTGATGCTCCCTCTAAATAGTTTGAGAGGTTATTACAGAATTTTAGAGTAGGAAAAGTACCTTTATAAACTGGTCCAGCTTCTTCATTTTTGACATAAGGAAAGTGAGAATCAAAAATGATAGACTTTTCTAACAGTTCTATCAAATGTTTACTTAGCATTACATGTTATATGCTATCAACTGTGCCAAATCTGGGTACAAGGAACACTAAGATAAATTAATAAATGGATTCTGCACTCAAGAACTTTTACCTTGTCAGGAAAAACACATATAAATCAATCAAGCTCAGTACAAAAGTTTGACTGGAGCTGGGGCAAGCACATTGCATTCAGGGATGAGGAAACAATGGATTCTGCCTTGGTGGTGGGAGGACCCAGAAGGCTGAAGAGAGTAGCTGGCATCTGTGCTGTACTTTGCAGGTTAAACCATGTGGATGGCTGACTGTCTCAAAAATCCCTTCCCTATCACTGGTCGGTCATTAAGACATTGTTCTTTGTGGGAAGGTCAACACACTGGAGATACAACAGAAGAGTAATGAATGATTCACTGTAACAGCAACAGCCCAAGATTCTACTTGGCATAAAAATATCTTATTCCCTTGAGAAACCACTTCGGCTTTGGTGACTATGGTGATAAAATTTACTGTTACCTAGAAGAGGACCTGCTACATAATATGCACTCAAATATTTGCTAAATGAATGAATAAGCACTAACATTTATGTACCTTTCAATTTATCTTCCAGGATTACAAGTTTCCAAAACCTGCAACCCTTTGAACTTTATCACATACAAAACTCTTTCCTTATAAAGACTAACGAACTTAATTTTGCAAATAAATCTATATTTTAAAAGGTTCTCAGCGACATGCGTCCCCGCTCCCCCGCCCCCCCAAAGAATGTTCTTTTAGAATCCTTTAAGTTACAGAGACTTCCAAGCGTACACAAAGAGGAATACTAGGTATAAGCCTAGGTTCAGGATTTTGTTCAACCACCTGAAATGACTTCTTTCCTCGTCTGTGGAAATCCTTCTTATCTTTCAGGGTCACCTATTTCATGAAGGTCTCCAGCTTCTCTCTTCTCCTGGATCTGCTGTAATAATCACTGTCTATGGTCTCATAATAATCAGTAATAATTGTCCCTAACTGGTTCTTGGTTTCATGCCTTATTTAACTAGGCTATGTGAATCTTGAAAACAGGACAAACTACATGCTTCTTTTGTGTTCCCCATACCAGAGCAGACACTTAACATGGAAATAAAATATACAATTAAAGAATACTTTTGATTATGCATGTGGTATTTACAGGACTAATTCAGGAACTTATTTATGCCACATTTCTCTTAGGTATAGAGAAAACCCCTCTCCCCTTCACCAAACCTTCCCCATCACCCACCAAATGAAATATATGACAGATTCTGATTAAGCAAACAGTATATGATATAAAAAATATTGTCTAACATAACATAGTGTGCCAATCTATGGTATTATTATTTCTATTGTAAAATTCAGTTCATGCTATCAGGGCATTTATATTGTGAGGAGGATGGTAATGTGCCTGCTGAATTATACAGGGGCTGAGAACTAGTAAATAATAGAGAAAGATTGAAGACCTGGGTCAGTGCATCAGTATGTGATCCGAGTGTCAACTATTATGGCAGTAGTAGTATTGTACTCCAAAGAGAAATACTTCTGTAATGCTAAAGACATTTTGGGTACTGAGGCTGTCACAAACTTAAGTTTCAATGCAGATGGCATTGGGATATCATCTGAATATAAGTACACAGCGTCAGAGTCACATACTGATATCAAAAAGAGAACAGACACAATTAGATACAGAGTGAAAGTAAGAACCTCTAGTTATCCACTTGTTTCTGAGGAAGAAATTATTATACAATAAGTCAGCAATGACATTACTCTCTGACATACCTGAAGTCAGCTGTGGCTGCAAAGGATTCCATTTCTGTAATAGAGAAGACACAGAGGAAACCCTCCCCACTCCGGAAGTAGTTATCTCTAATTGCGGCGTAGTCCTCTTGCCCAGCTGTATCCAAGATATCGATCTGCACTTCCTCCCCATCCAGCACCACCTTCTTCCGATAGCTGTCTGCTTTAGTAGGCTCATAGTCCTCTACAAACTAGAAAAGATGAAAAGCATATCAATTTTTTAAATTATCTTTCCTTTTCAAAACTTATTTTAAAATACAGATTCACATGAAGTTGCCAAAATAGTACAGAGAGGTTCTGTACCCTTCGCTCAGTTTTCCCCAATGGTAAAAAAGACGTTAATTGAAAATTTCATTTTAGACAATTTGGTGGTTTCATTTGCAAAAAGTGAGAGTTGAAGCATCAGCTCTATCTAGGCTGTTTACAGCTTGAAATATGTCCTTTTTTTCTTTCTTAAAACACTATACCTGCAAAAGCTATTATATATATACAGGCATACCTCGGAGATATTGTGGGTTTGGTTCCAGACCATCACAATAAAGCAAGTATCGCAATAAAGCGAGTGGTAATCTTTTTGCTGGTGGAGGGTCTCAGCTTCAATTTGTAAAAAAACACAACACCTGTGAAGTGCAATAAAACTGGGCGCGACAAAACAAGGTATGCCTGTATTTTATCAAATGTGTAAGAACTTCTTTTCTATGTGACTCTAAATATAAAATTTCATGCCAGAATTGTGGGAATAACTTGAAAATAAGTCCATGTTTAGGTAAGCATTGAAAGTAACATTAAATCTTTTCTTTCTCCAAAATGAACCAAGTCAATGTAGTGGCTTATACTATTCAGCTGAATGTCAAGTCTTGAACTTTGAGATTTCTCCTCAAACTTCTGAATTTAAAATAGTACAACTTTACATTCTTGCTCCTATTTTTAACCTCATGTCACCTAGATATTTTGATCAGTGTATTATTGTTAGCATTTGTGTATATATACACATACTTTTGTAGGTTTTTATTAGTTCCTGTAAATATTTTGAATTTCTAATATTTCCTTATATATTTGCTCAATGTCTATATTTTTCTGCTAGAATTTTAACCTCCCTGGAAGCAGGGACCCTGACAGTTCAACTCATTGCTGTATCTCTAAAGCTTACAATAGTGCCTGGTACATGGCAGACACAATAAATAATTATTTTAAAAAAAAGAACAGTGTTTTTATAACTATGAAAGCTATAGAACATTCTATCACATTTACATGCTAATATTTTGCAAACATTAAATATTTAGAAACACTTATGAATACTTTAATGAATAAAAATATTCAAATATATCAGATATTATGAATATTAAATATTGAATGTTAATGAATAATAAATGAAGGCCTAAACATTCATCAAATGTCAGGCATGTGAATATTCTTACTTTTGACCTTACTGTCAAGAAGGAAACTGATTTAAGGATTAGTTTGAAAGAAGAGTAACTAGGTTCTGGTCAGGATGGTGGAGAAGGTAAATGCTGTGTTCGCTTCATCCCATGACTACATGAAAATTACAATTAAATTATGGAACAACCATCACTGAGAACCACCTGAAGACTGCCTGAACACAATTCCTATAACTAAGGATACAAAGAAGCTGCCACTTTAAGACTGGTAGTGGGGCAGAGACACCAATAGAGCCTGACCCATAACCATGGTGTGGCCATTAAGAAACGGGTGGGATATCTTGGCTGTGGAAGTTCCCCCTGAGGAGCAAGAGGCCCTAGCCTCACACCGGGTTCCCCACACCAGGGCACCACTGCCTGGAAGTCCCCATCTGGCTGTGAAGACCAGTGGGGATTGTGTTATGAGAAGGACAGGGGTCTGCTAAAGACAGAGGTGAACCTCTTAAGGGGCCTGCACAAAGACTTACTCACAAACTCACTTACTCTAAGCTCCAGCACTGGGGCAGCAGCTTGAAAAGCACCAGGGACATATACGGAGGAACTAAATTGCCTAACATCAAGATGAGGGCTGGAGGGACTGGGGTCAGAACAACTCTCCAGGGACGGAAGTGCTGGCAGGTGACAAATCTGAGCTCTCCAATAAGTTGACTGACACTGCTCACCCCACCCTGGTGATTCCCTGAGAACCTACTCACCCAACTGACTTGCTTGGCCCCAGCCTCTTCCAACAGCTTACCTGCACAAGCAGCCTGCCTCAAATCGTGCTGCAGACTATCTCAAAATCTCTCAAAGATCCACAAATGACAAACAAGCAGCAGCTGACCTTGGCATACCTTGTAGCTTATGCTAAATGGCCCCAAGCCTGGCATAGCAGTGGCCAGTCTTGGCCTGGAAAATACTTTCAATTAAGTGGTCACAAACCTGGCACAAGTGGTGGCTGGCTTCAGCTTGCACTGTGGTGCCCACCAAAGGGTCCTAAGACTGAAACAAGTGGCATCCAGCCTCAATTCACAGTGTAGCCTCTCCTAAGACCTCCAAAACCAGCACCAGAAGCAACTAACTACAGATCACTTTGTAGAATCTACCAAGAGGCCCTGGGCACAGCACTAGCGATGGCTGACCTTGGTCTGCACCAAATCTCTTTCCAGGAGGCCTGAGACCGAATACACTCAGCGACCAGCTTTAGATCATACCAGAGCACCACCCAATCACCTCCACAAAAGATACACCTGAAGGGTGAACTCAGTCGACACTAGAGCCATGTTAAAGTGATTCCATTTCATGCGGACAGGTCCTGCACAACAGCACAACAACTGCTGTAGTCATGGCCAGTCCTCACAGCCAGTCTGCCTGAGAGTCAACCACACCTGCTAATGAGCCAACAGCAACTGAGCCCCTACTACAATAGGGAGGCATAAATAACCTACACGTGGGACACCCCTGAAGGACCCAGGTAAGGTGACCAGGGAGATTGTGCCACTGGATGCCACAGAACATCTTCTACATAAGGCCACTCTGTCAAGAAGTAGTAGATCCACTAACAAATAGACAAATACAGGAAGTCAGCCAAAATTAGGAGATAAACTTGTCCAAAATGAAAAATAGGACAAAACTCCAGTAAGAGAACTAAATGGAATGGAGACAAGCAGTCTACCATGATACAGAGTTCAAAACACTGGTTATAAGAATGTTCAGCATCAACAAAGATAGGAAACATAAAAATGGAGATACGAAACATAAAAAAGAACCAGTCAAAAATGAATATATAATTGAAATGAAGAATATATTTGATGAAATCAATAGCAGATTAGATGAAGCAGGAAATCAAATCAGTGATAGGAAAGACAAAGTAGTGGAAAACACCTGATCAGAACAGCAAAAAGAAAATAGAATTAAAGAAAATGAGAATAGTTTAATGGGCCTCTGGGACAATATCAAGTGTACTAACATTCGCATCATAGGGGTACCAGAAGGAGAAGAGAGAAAGTAAGGGATTAAGAATCTATTAGAGGAAATAATAACTGAAAACTTCCCTAACATGGTGAAGGAAATAGACATACAAGGCCATGAAGTACAGAGTCCCAAACAAGATGAACCCAAGGAGGCCCAAACTAAGACACATCATAATTAAAATGCCAAAGGTTAAAGACAAAGAGAGAATCTTAAAAACAGCAAGAGAAAAAGCAGTTAGTTACCTACATGGAAGCTCTCCTAAGAGTGTCAGCTGACTTCTCAAAAGAAACTTTGCAAGCCAGAAAGGATTGGCATGAAATAGTCAATGTGATGAAAAGTAAGGAACTACAACCAGGATTAGTCTACCAAGGAAGGCTGTCATTCAGATTCAAAGCAGTGAAAAAAAGCTTCCTAGACAAGAAGAAACTAATGTTACAAAATAACTACATACCTACCAATAATTACTTTAAATGTAAATGGACGAAATGCTCCAAACAAAAAACGTCGGGTGGCTGAATAAATAAGAAAACAAGACCCTTACATATGCTGCCTACAAAAAATCCATTTCAGATCAAAAGACACACATAGACTCAAAGTAAAGAGATGGAAAAGATATTTCATGAAAATGGAAAAAAAAAGCTGAGGTAGCAATACTTTGACAAAACAGACTTTAAAACAAAGGCTGTAAAAGGAGACAAAGAAGGGCTTTTCATTATGATAAAAGGATCACTCAAACAAGAGGGTGAACTCTTGTAAACATCTATGTACCCACCATAAGAGCATCTAAATATGTGAAGCAAGTATTGACAGATATAAAGGGAGAAATCACAGTCAGACAACAATAGGGGACTTTAATACCCCATTGACAACAATGGTTAGATCATTCATACAGAAAACCCACAAAGAAACAGCGTCCTTAAATGACACATCAGACCAGACATATATAATTGATATTTTTAGAGCATTTTACCCAAAAACAGCAGGAGAAAAAAAACTGAAAAACAAAAAAAAAAAAACAAAAAAAAAAACGCACAAACACGTGGTGGTGAAATAACATGATACTAAACAATGAATGAGTTAAGATCGAGATCAAGGAATAAATCAAAAGGTACCTTGAAATAAATGAAAATGAAAACACAACGATCCAATATGGTGTGTGTGTATGTGTGTGTGTGTGTATTACAGCCAAAACAGTTCTAAGAGGTAAATTCACAGCAATATAGGCCTACCTCAAGCAACAAGAATGTCTAACCACTATCCTATACACCTGAAACTAATATAAAATAATGCTAAATGTTAACTCTAATTGAAAAATAAAAATAAAAAAAAAGAATAAGAAAAATATCTAACAAATAATCTAAACTTACACCTACAAGAACTAGAAAAGGAGGAATAAAGCTCAGAGTAGAAGGAAGAAAATCATAAAGATTAGAGTGAAAATAAAAGAGTCCAAAAAAGCAATAAAAATGATCAATAAAACCAAGAGCTGGTTATTTGAAAAGATAAACAAAAGTGATAGACCTTTAACCAGACTTATTAGGACAAAAAAAGAGGGCTCAAATAAAATCAGAAATGGAAGAGGAAAAGTGACAACTGACACCACAGAAATACAAAAGATTATAAGAAAATACTATTAACAATTATATGCCAACGCATTAGACAACCCAGAAGGAATGGATATATTCCTAGGAACATATAATCTTCCAAGACTGAATCAAGAAGAAATAGAAATTCTGAAAAGACCAATAACTACTAATAAAATCGAATCAGTAATAAAAAAAAACTCCCAACAAATAAAAGTCTGGGCCAGATGCGTTCACAGGTGAATTTTACCAAACATTAAAAGAAGAATTAACACCTATCTTTCTCACACTACTTCAAAAAACTGAAGAGGAGGGAAGGCTCCCAAGTTCATTTTACAAAGCCACCAGTACCCTGATACCAAAACCAAACAAAGACATTACGAAACAAAAAAAATTATAGGCCGATATCCTTGATGAGCATAGATACACAAAATCCTCAACGAAATATCAGCAAGCCGAAGTCAGTAATACATTAAAAAGATCATACACCATGTTCAAGTGGGATTTATTTCTGGGATACAAGGTTGGTTCAATATCTGCAAATCTATTACCATGCTAATCCACATAAAACAAAATGAAAAATAAAAATCCTAAGATCCTATCAATAGATGCAGAAAAAGCATTTCACAAAATTCAGCATCCATTTATTATAAACTCTTAGCAATGTGGGGATGGAGAGAACATACCTCAATATAATAAAGGCCATATATGACAAACCCACAGCTAACATAATATACTCAGTGATAAAAAGCTCAATGCTTTTTTAAGGTCAGGAACAAGACAAAGTTATCCACTTTCACTCAACATAATATTGGAAATTCTAGCCACAGGAAACATACAAAAAATAAAAGGCAAGGAAGGAATAAAACTGTCATTTTTTGCAGATGACATGATGCTATATAGAGAGAATCCTAAAGATTCAACCAAAAAACTATCATGACTGATAAATTCAGTAGAGTAGCAGGATAAAAAACTAATATTCAAAATAGGTTGCATTTTTATACAATAATAAACTATCAGAAAGAGAAATTAAGAAGATAATCCAATTTACAAATGCATGAAAATAAATAAAATGCTAGGAATAAATTTAATTGAGGTAAAGATCTGTATTTGGAAAACTCTTGAGAAGATAGACACAAATAGATGAATATGTCATGCTCATGGATAGGAAAAATTAACATCGTTAAAATGTCCATAAAACCCAAAGGAATCTATAGAGTCAACGCAATCCCTATCAAAATACCAATGACACATTTCACAGACCTAGAACATATAACCCTAAAATTTATATGGAACCACAAAAGACCCCAAACAGCCAAAGTAATCTTGAGAAAGAAGAATAAAGTTGGAAGTATCATGCTACATGATATCAAACTACGCTACAAGCCTGTAACAATCAAACCAAGATAGTACTGGCATAAAAACAGATATGTAAATCAATGGAACAGAATAGAGAGCCCAGAAATAAAACCATGACAAAGGAGGCAAGAAAGAGTATACAATGGAATAAAAACAGTGTCTTCAATAAATGGTGCTGAGAAAACTGAACAGATACATGTAAAAAACTGAATCCAGACCGCTCTTTTATACCATATACAAAAATAAATTCAAATGAATTAAAGACTAAATATAAAATCTAAAACCATAAAACTCCTAGAAGAAAACATAGGTGGTAAACTCTTTGACATCCCTCTTAGCAATATTCTTTTGGGATATGTTCGCCCAGGCAAGGAAAACAAAAGAAAAAATGAATAAATGGGATTATATCAAATAAAAAGTTTTCGCACAGCAAAGGAAACCATCAACAAAATGAAAAGACAACCTACTGAATGGAAGAAGATATTCACTAATGATATATCTAATAAGGAGTGGTAATATCCAAAATACATAAGGAACTAATACAACTTAATACCAAAAAAACCCCAAACAATCAAATTTAAAAATGGGCAGAGGACCTAAATAGACGTTTCTCCAAAGGGTACATAAGGATGGTCAACAGACATATGAAAAGATGCTTAACATCAATAATAATCAGGGAAATGCAAATTAAAACCACAATGAGATATCATCTCACACCTGTCAGAATGGCTATCATCAATAAATCAACAAACAACAAGTGGTGGCGAGGATGTGGAGAAGAGAGAACCCTCGTGCACTGCTGGGAGAGCTGTCAATTGGTGCAGCCCCTGTGGAAAACAGTAGGAAGGTTCCTCAAAAAATTAAAAACAGAACAACTATCTGACTCATCAATTCTATTTCTGGGTATTCATCTGTAGAGATACAAAACCCTAATTCAAATAGAGACATTTGTACCCCCATGCTCACTCAGCAATATTTCCAATTGCCAAGATATGGAAACAGCCTAGGTGTCCACCGATTGATGAATGAATAAAGATGTGGCATATATACACAATAAAATATTAGCTATAAAAAAGAATGAAATCTTGCCATTTGTGACAACACAGATAGACCCAGAGGGTATTATGCTAAGAGAAATAAGTTCGAAGAGAAGGACAAACACCATATAATTTCCCTTATGTGGAATCTAAACAACAAAATAAACAAAGAAACAATACAGAAACAAACTCATAGACAGAGAGAACAAACTGATGGTCTCTAGACAGGACGGGGCCTGGGGGACAGGTGAAAAGGTAAACAGGATTAAGAAGTACAAATTGCCAGTTATTAAAACAGCCACAGGGATGTAAAGTACAGCAAGGGATAATAGTAATATTATAATAACTATGTATAGTGTCTGATGCGTACTAGACTTATTGGGGTGATCATTTCATAAGTTATATAAATGTTTAATTACTATGGTGTACACCTGAAACTAATATAATATTCAGTATAACTGAAAAATAAAATTTGAAATTTAAAAAAAGATGGCAATGAGAAAAAAAAGAAAAAGGAAATGGTAAAACTAAGAAACTAGAATAATTACTTTGTGGAAAATGTTTTATAAACTTTTATTTTTGAAAAAGGAACCCATTATTCTTACTGACAAAAGTAAATAGTTTGTAGACTTTGATAAAAAAAAAAAATAGAAGAGTAACTATTAAAATGAATAGTATGAGGAACAGAATTGGACAGATAAATTAGCAATTTCATTTAAAGTACTATTTCAATCCCTCCTTTCTAAAATTTTTATTAAAGTCGCCAACAAACAGGACAACTGATGGATTTGAGTTTTGTGTGTGTGAAAAAAGTGCTGATAGGCAGGCAATAGAAGGAGATATGGAATGGTAAAAATTTGCAAGATTTTTTTGTCAAGAGACCAGCTTTAAGCAGAAAAAACCCTCTGAGGTTTTTTCTCATCTGTAAAATGGGGATACCCCCACCTACCATGCAGGACTTATGAGAATTAAGTAAGAAAGAGTAACCACAAAACCTTGCTTCTACTGGAAGGAAGAAATGAGGATAAATGCTTAATAAGATTACTATCTTTTAAATCATTTAGACTTGATAACAGTCCTCTAGGTAAAGAATCTAGGTGGACAAAGTCTGATATAAATACATACACACAAATCTGTTAACCTGTCTAATAATTATATTTTAGGGATACATCGTTTATCATTTAATGTAGTGTCATGCCAAATATACAACAAATAACTTTTTCACTGAGGTTATTAAAGGACCTTTATGTGTGTTAACCTCAAATCTCAGTGAGGTACAATATCCTCCACTTTTATTAATTCAAGGTGAGAATTGCCATTAGAACACTAAAATTAAAAAAGCCAAAGTTAGATTGCTCAAAAATAGGTAGTTTCCAGTTTTGTTTTGTATTTTAAAATGTTAAGGTTTTTACAAACCTTGAGCTTTTGACTTGTTAAATCGAGTTGTATATAAACGTTAGCTCTCAATTTCTTAAAATGGAAAAAAAGACGACTCCTTTCGAGATTCAAGAAATCCATCCAAAATATCACCAGAATTAATCTAGAGAAATACTCTTTGAAAGCCCAAACTTTGATATCCATTATAAAATCAGCACTTACCTCATCATACATGAACTGCAGAGTCAGAGCAGACTTGCCCACACCACCACTGCCCACCATGATGACTTTGTGTAAGGCCAAAGAATTCTGACCCTTGGGCTTATTTGTGGCCATCCTGTGTCACAGAATTGTCACCAAAGGATTAAGAGGAATCTAAAAGGAAAGAGAGAATAAGTAATGCTTAGTACATTCTTCTTTATAATTCCAGTGTGGGAAAGAGGTATGATGTCCTTAGGCTTCAAGATACTAGTTTTCATTCTGCAGTGATTTTAAACAAATGACAAATGAAGTATGCTCATTTAGAGGAAGAACTACTTGTCAGAGAACACCTCAGTGATAATACAAGTATATATCTTAAGGTCATTTCTCTTATTATAATAGTTTTCAGTAATAAGCTGTGACCAGAAGTGAAAATTTCCCAGCGCAACCACACGCTAACAATGGAGAACAGCTGTATGAGAATATAATCACACAGATTATGAAAACAGGCTAAATGATCATTTTGTTTTTACATTAACCTTTACTGGTAATAATTAAAGAGAGGTTTCTTCTAATTCCAGTTAAGAAATAACTGACAAAAGAGGAAAAAAAAAAACCTTGCCAACTGAAAGGCTTACTTACTTACTGCCAGTTTATAAAAAAAGAAACTGTATCCTAACAACTTGGTGGTAGAATAATCAATGGAATCCAATACTGCCTACCCCAATTCCCAAGTATCCTATGACACAAACATATGTGTACCAGGTTCCTCCAGAAGCTGTAGTGGTAAGGTACACTAAATGCACCCAGTTTCCTTTTGCCATGGTACCAGGCATTAGAAAAAGAGGCCATGAGGTCACAACAAACACTGAGTCTGTGTGGAGGCTCGAGCAAGGACTTTCTGTCATTAGAGGATTCGGGTGGATTTTACCCTTCTTTCTCAGAATCTCTTTGATTTGTTTCGGTTACAGATACAGCCTCCCCAAGTTGTAGCTTACAGGACTACACTCCATCATGCCTACCTCCCTATTTTGTGCCAATCTCTCCCAGCTCAGCTGTAACAGACCACACTGGTCTCCTTCAGCTCTTCATATGCTCTTCTCCACCTCTTGGCCTTTGCCATGCAGTTTCCTCCATTCAGCATATTCTTATTATAGCTGGCTAACTCCTCTCGTTTTTTTGGGTCTCAGCCTTACCCGAAACTCTCCCCTCCCCTGTGGCTCATTATAGTATTTGATACTTTTCCTTCATAATCATTATTAAGTAGAAATTGCTTGAGTGTTGTTTGATATGGGTCTTCTTCTCTAATATACCAGAAATATCTGTAGTGCAGGGGCTACATCTGTTTGGTTTACTTTATGCTTAATGTAAGTAACATGACTTGGCAAAATCAGCCATTCAGTTCATGTGTTCACTGAACAAATAAACAAATGTTCGAAGTCTAACTTAACCTTCAGAAATGCTTTAGACTATAATAGTGGGTAAAGCAGCTTTTGCAACTAGAAACTCAATCACAAGTTTGGGCAAGGACCGTCTGTCTGGTGTCTGTGCCTCACACGCTATCTGTATAGGGCACTCGAGAGCTGGGCACTGCTTTAGGCCGGACCCAGAAATCATGTCCATATGCCTTTTTGCCCAATACAGAAAAGTATTAAGAAACAGACCTCCAACATCTTGCAATCCATTTAATAATATAAACATGTTAACATACTTCTTTTGAGGCTGCTTTTAATCTCTATGGAGCATAACAGATCTCACTGTATATGCAATTTTTGATCTCGTTCTTACTATATCATAAACATTTTAGCAGAAGCAGCTTGAACTGTGAAACATATGGTAAGGAATCCATAATTGGAGGCTAGTTCAAGTCAACTCAACAAACAAGGATTGAGTCTTTTTCCTGGGTACCAAGGACATGATCATGAGATTTTGAATGACTATCACTGCTCAGAAATAGTGAAAATAGTATACTTCAGATAAGTAACTAAAAGTCTGAAAGATACCAAGTCTAAGCAAGTTTATGGAGTATTCTGTTGCTGGTGTACCTAAATAAACTAGAAAATGACTTGTCACTATTATGATCCTTATTTGGCAGCTGTAATCATTTCATGGCTATGTAACTGCTGTTTTATTTCTAAATAGTAAGTACTACATGTGCTCAAGCTATTACCATATCAATTAATACCCTAAAAATTGTGTGTATGCTCATTTTAAAAGCAAAACATTTATCAGTCACATCAACTGGGCTAAAAACACCTTCCCTTACAGAACAATTTAAAATGTAGTCTGTGACTTAGAAAAGGCAGAGGGTCCCAAAGACATTTTTCCAAAGTGCAATTAATTATTCTCTAATAATTATGAGCTGAACATTCCATACTTTCAAGAGGCTCTCTAGGAAAAGAAGCTCCCTCCAAAGATATACTCCTCTCCCTGCATTTCAAAACCTTTGCATTCCATAGCTTAGCTTCCAACCCCTAGTCTATATGCTGTTTTGATTATAAATAACTCAAAGCCCCCACCTACCAGGAACTTCAGACAAATACATACATAAATAAGAAAATTCCATTTTTCATGCTAAGTGCAACAAAAACACAGTAGTCAAACCTCCATCTCCTTCTTTTAAGGACACTTGTGATTACATTTAAGGCCCAGACAGACAATCCAAAATAATCATCCCATCTCAAAATCCTTAATTTATTTAATCACACCTGCAGAGTCCCTTCTACCTTAGAAGGTAACATTCAGATTCTGGGGATTAAGACACGGGTATCTTGTCGGGTCATTTAGTCAGCTTATCACATACAGGAAGTGGGTCAACGCACTTTAGATCACATATCTCAAATCCCAACTCTAAGTTCTCCATTTTAAACTTTAAGAAATTTTCTAACAAATGATCAATCTAGTTCTCCTATACTTGATAAGGAATACTCTACCAAGTAAGACATCAAACACTCCTTTGCCCACCGAAAATAAAAATCCCAATGATTTTTATATTTCTAGAGTTCATTATCATCTGCTTAGACTTTTTTAATAAAGACATTTATTATTAAACTTTAGTCTAACAAAAATATTAGGTGGTACAAGATCTTACTGAGAGTCTTTTTTAATAAAGAGATTAAATGAAGCATTTCCCTCCTCTCCAATTTGAATAGTGGATTAAAGGTGTATGATCACTAAAGTTTAGTCCCTATCAAATCATTAAAAATCATAACTAATCACAAGTAGGCAGATGCCAAGTTAGTAAATTACTCTCAAAAAGGAAAGTATTTCATATAAAAAATTTCACACATGACACTCCCTATGTGTATTAAGAATAACTGCTCGATAAAAACAAAGAGGAATTTAGTCTAAAATGAACAATTTTAGAAGAGTTAGAATATACTTGACCAAGAAAGCAATATACACAATTCTATTTTAAAAGAGATTTACGATTATTTAGGTTTATTACCAGGTACAGGTATATTTTTCCAAACATTCAAAGAACAGGTGTATTATCAATACTATTTAATATTCTAGAGCATAGAGAAAGCTTCCAAATTCTTTTTAGAGAGCTAGGTTCACACTGATATAAAGTCCTAACAAAGAAAGACTAAAAGAAAAGTAGATTGACTGACTTGTGAAAATAGTGTGAAAATTCTAAATAAAAAAAATGTTACCATATAAACCAAAGTGACCAGGTGCAATTCAGATATGCAATAATGGCTTTATATTTTAGGAAGTCAATATAATTATTGGTATTAATAGAAAAATCATATTATCTCTATAGGATCTGGAATGATAGTTGATAAAATTCAAAGTCTACTGCTTAAAAAAATCCTTAAATAAAGTAGAAATTTACTGGTATTCACTTAATACACACAGAAACTGGCTATCTAAAAACCCAAAACATAAAAATATCATGCTTAATGATGAAATAAAAGCATTCTCATCAATGTCAGGAGTAAGATAAGAATGCCCACCATCTTCACTTTTATTTAACATTGTGCTGGAAGTAGTATCTGATGGTATTAGAAAGAGAAGGAAGGAGGCAAATGAGCATTACACACAGATATTATTTTATACTTGGGCCAAAGGAATCAACTGAAAAATTGCTATCAACAAGAGATTTAAAGGGTAACCGATATATTATAATCAATATATAATATGTAAAAAACATATAATCAATACATTATATAAAAATAAATATAATACAGAGTATATACTAAGAATAAAACTAATACAAACTATATAGATATACATGAAGATAATAATGATACTCAGATAACATAAAGGGTGACTTGAGTAGATCAAAATAGGTCCTGCTCTTGGGACAAGAAGATGGTATATTGGTAGAGGCACAAGATCTCGATAATGAAAAAAGTATTAATTATTAATAGATAAAATTTCTTCATGATAAAAAATAATGGTTCAAAGACTTTGGAGTCATCTGATCTACCTCCTAGAGTATTCTTTACCCTTAATCTGTGAAGAGAATTTCTGATGTTGAAAACTTGCTTTAACTTTTTCTTTGAAGGCAGGTTGATTTATATACAATAAAATCAACCTTTTAATGAGTTTTGATAAATGTATAGTCATGTAAGCACCAAAACAATCAAGATATAGAATAATTTTCATCATTTTAAAGCATGCAATCAAGCTCTATAGGAGCAACATGCAAAGTCCGAAAGTCCCTGAGACGATGTTTACTTTTGAAATGTAACAACTTAATATTTTCTAATTATCCAAACTGCACTAAATAAGGAGAACACAAAATTATAACAAAGACTGAACTAAGGAAAGTACTATTCTGTCTTAAGGGTACAGTAGTTGAAAACTGTTTAATGATGGCTTAACATTTTGCCTTGTCTGCATAATAAAAATTTATTTATATGACTTGCCAGACAGCCTGTCAGACATCAAAGTAAAGACTTAACAATCACAAAGGCTTAAATTTATCTCCTTGGGACTCAGCTTGTTTGTAAACATAATGCTAAGATGAATAAAATAACACATGTAAGATGTTCAAATATACATATTAAGTATGGGTAATGTAAACATTCAGCTATCTTCAGAAGACTTTACCTTTATATACAATATAATCGGCCCCCAGTCAGTGCAAATTACCAGCAACACAAAGGTAAGGCCCTCACCACAGTTAAAACTAACAAAAAATTTCCAGAACTCATGAAGTGATGGCTAAGCTAAGACTTGAAAAACAAAAATCGGCAGACCACGTTCACCTGGGGGTGATGGTGAGCGATAAAGCTATAAAAAGTAAAAAACAACAACAACAAAAAAAACCAGAAACAGAACTTTACATACCAGGAATTAAGATTTTATCCTCAGAGCAATGGAGAACCACCAATTTTTAAGTGAGAAATTATGACTCAGAAGGCAGAGAGAACATCTGGAAGGTTACAGGACAATGATGACTTGGGTTTGGACTAAGGAGGAAATGTGGATGAATTCAAGAGCTATTAAGGAAAAAGTCAACCAAATATGGGAACAGATTAGATGTGAGGGGTGAAGGAAAGGGAAAATTCAAGCCAAATTACCCAACTATCTGGCTTGAGTGGATATGAGTAAGGAAAAGAGGAACAAGCAGCTTTTCTTTTAGGGAGTGTGGGTGGTGAGAAGAGTTAATGAAAGGAAATGATGGAAACCAGTATTGATCTTTTAACAGATCAAAATATTTTAAAAGCATCTAAGTACAGTATAGCTTAAGGATAAGCAGTTTTCTTAATCTTGGCCCCAATGGTTTTGCCACCACATTATGACTTAACTTGAGCAATGCTGAAAAATAAGTAAAGGGTGGAACTTGAAAGGTGAAAGATAAACTACTATTTACAGCTATTTTAACATGTGTCTTAACTCTTAAATGTGCTTTTAAAATAGATTTTGTTGTTTAGGAAAACATTTAATAATTATTTATTGTAAAGAATATACATTTTGCTTCTGTATTCCTATGCTAACCCTGGAAGGATAAATAACAGTAATCTTTTGAATTTTATTTTTTAAATTATTTTTATTATTTATTATTATTATTTATGCCTACAGCACCTGGTCTTCCTAGGTGGTCTCTCATCCAAGTACTAACCAGGCCCGACCCTGCTTAGCTTCCAAGATCAGACATCGGGCTTGATCAGGGTGGCATGGATGTAGATCATGGAGCGTGGCTCCACTGGAGCGCGAACCCAGGACCTTCTGTGTGTAAAGCAGACGTGCTAACCGCTACACTATGGAACCACGTCCTTGAATTTTAAACTATGTGACTATAAAACCTATCTGGAAATTAAATAAATAAAAGGTTATTACTGAATTAGGCTACAAAATTGGATGAAGAAATATTCAAAACCTGATGCTTCATCAAGTTAATAAAAAAGTATAATTCATATCTGCTTTAGGTTTTACTGTGTAAGACCTATAAACTAAGTGTATATAAATAGTTTCTCTAATTGATATCTTTATGAATTTGATATTGTCTATGAAAGTTTTGCTAATTTAATATAACTGGAAAAAAACTGAATTAACCATGCATGAATGATCTAGCTTAAAAATTATTCAACTAAGAGTTATATTAACACACATATTAGAATGCTGACAAAAAGTTTAACAGAAGTCACTAGCAAACCAAATATTTTTTAAAAATCTAAGTATATATGAAGATGCTTTTTTTTTTTTTTTAGTTTTACTTTTATTAGCATTTATGTGATGCTAAATTTACTGCTGGGCCATAATATTTTGTTTCTTCAGTTTCTTCTGGGATCTTTTTCTTCTGTGCAACCTCCTTTTCTGGTTTAGGAACAATCTGCTCTTTTTCAGTAAGGATCATCTCAATGCGGCAAGGAGAGCTCATGTAAGGGTTAATCCGTCCATGAGCTCTGTAAATTCTGTGCTGCATCTTGGGAACTTTGTTCACCTGGATGTCTAAATCCCATTTTTTAATGTGTGTATCACTACTAAGTTAGCTCTCTCTTTGTATAGTGGCTTTTCTAATCTTTTAGTTTGCTTTTGGATTTCCTTTGTTTCTTTTTCCTATGCCTATTTTCTGAGTCAACATATATTTATTGTGAGTCAAATAGTGTGCTGGGCATTGGGACAGGGTGGTGGGTGGGTACATGGATGAGCAAGTCAAAACTGCTGACTTCAAGGATCTTAAGATCAAGTACAGAGATGTGGGGGGAATTATTAAGTTGTAACAGACAAGCTTGCCTTTTGCATAACTTTTCATTTAAGTTATACTTTATTTTCTATGTCGTTTTGTCGATTTCATAGCTGCAATTTTTAATGGCTATTTGATATATCATCCTATAGATGAAGAGCAGCTTACTTACCAAATCCTGTAATAAGACATTAGAGCTAGAATTATTAGAGTTTAGAGTTTAGAATTATTAGACATTAGAGTTTAGAATTATTCACTATTATAATGAATGGCCTTCTATTTCTACATTTAAAATGCTTTCCATGAAGCAGAATGTAAGAAAAGAAAATGAATGAGTGGTTTAAAGTTTATTAAGCACATGGTCCAACTGCTTTTCAAAAGTGCAATTGTTCACAACATTCATACTAACAATATTTTTTAAAAATCTGATTTTTGATATGATTACATAAAAAGGGTGAACATTTTTTCCATGTATTTACTTTGTGAACTGTTAATTCAAAACCTTTACTAATCTGGCAATAGTATCCTGTATTACATTTTGTATAATTTCATGTCACCATTGGCTAGGCTTTCTTTCTTCCTGCTTTCCCAGTCCACTGTAGCAGGTTTCCTCCATTGCTGGGTATACTTGTTTCCCATACCAGATCGGGAGAGGTAACAGACTTTGTGTTCATTGGCATTTTAATGGACATGCTTCCCTTCAGGGCTCAAGGGCAAGGAACAGGTTGATAGGGTGGATCTTTCTTCAAATACCAAAACAAAGACATATACCCTGGGTCACTAACTCTTTCATTAGAACTCCCAGTCCTCTTTAGGCTGAGAGTTTAAAAACAATTTTTTTGAAAGTAGATTTCCAAAATCAGCATGGGAATCAATGTTGCAATCTTTGTATGGGTTGGGTGTATGGGTAGAATATCCAGTTAGCTCTTAATACACCCTCTTTTAAATAAAATTATGTCCTATTATCTCTTCTGCTCTGTTCTTATTGACTTGAGCTTAAAGCCTCTCCAGGATTCCACTTGCGGCCTTCCCGTGTGGGTGTGCTGGGCAGAGGCTTCCTCCACCCTGATTCATCTATCAATGCCATTTATTTTGTTTTCTGGAGCCTGGAAAGTCTCTGCTTTGCTGACAGTCACTGTTTCCAGTCTCAGTGCTGTTATGAATTCACAAAATTCTGTCTGTAAAATCTTTTTCCTCTGTCATTTCACCGGGAGTTGGGGATACAAAGGAGTTAGATATATGAATTTAGATTACTGACCTTCACTGTAAATGAGTTAAAATCCTAAACTGACTTGATTTGGAATCCCCAAAATTTCAAATTTAGAAACCGTGAAAATCTCAATTAAAGAAATCTAATTAAAATAAGCCTGAGTTTTAAAGAATATATTTATTTAGTACCAGTTTTAAGAATAAATCAGTTTCCTGATGTGAGTGACCAAAGAATCATAAATTTAAAATAAGATAAGATTAGGCAGCATCTGGCATAAAAAGGGAGTGGGAGTCAGGTACAAGTTGGAGAGGAGAGAAAGGAGAGCCAGTAGTCATTCTACAAAGAAGGGCTGAGACAATTTTTAAAAAATGTTTCCTTTACATTATTGAGATATGTTAGCTACAACTGAAAATTTGTAAGGGGACATATTGATCAGTCACAGCCCTGCAAATTAAGTACTGAACTATTTTTACAAATCAAGAATTTAAAGCTAAAGGTCAACTCTACAGCAACAAAAAAATTCTCTTTGTGCCAACTATCCTTTACTATAGCTCTTTTTTACAGACCACCTGCTGAGTGGAATTTTGTGGAATTGTGGCTCAATAGCCAATTCTTTTTAAGAAATAACATGGAGCCCTTCAAAAAAACAGAAAGAAAGAATATATACACTTTGAAATTCTGACTTGATCTATCCAGTCAGGTTAACCTCTTGTTATGTACTATAAATAAAAAGCTTACTGTAAGCAAATGTACAGAAAACATTACTTTTTAAATTAAAAACTTCCTCTGACAATATAAGAAATACATGACCTAAACTTATGTTTAATGGCAACTTAAATATTATCGAATAATTCTTCAATGCAAATTTGTTTACCAGGTAATTTCAAGGGCTATCTTGAATGCTGCTGAGAACTCTTAATCTTATCATTAACGTTGATCACTATCCTTACCCCTATTCTTCCTTATATACTTGCATGCACGCATGGGACTTGAGCCCCTTCTTCCCTCGACAATTTTTCATGATTATACAAGTAAGAGGTGCTCCTCTATATAATGTAGAGAGTAAAGAGAAGAGGGGGAAAAGTCACCTGTATGGTTCTATCACCTAGTGTTAATATTTTTGAATTTTGATCTTCTATAAGACTATTTTACACAAAGTATTCAACCAATCATATGGTTGAAGAAGCTGGGAGAAAAATTCTAAGGAAAGCAGATAAAAAGAAAAATAAGATTTATCCTGGAGAAAGGAGAATAACACAAGAAAATATTTTCATTTAATTTCTTGAGTGTTTGCTCCATGTCATACTACTTGATTATCTTACGAGACTCCCAAGACTTTATATAACTATTATCTACATTTTACAGATGAGAAAACTGAGCCATATAACCTTTTTAAAAATGCCCAAATCACGTGGTTGGTATAGAATAAGGATTTTAAAAAATCCAGATCCTAAGCATTTACCATCTAAACTTTATGACCACTATGAAAGAAACTGATAAGAATGATCTTTCTACTAAGCTTGGGGCCCAATTTTAGAGGCAATTTCTTTTAAACATGAAAAGGTTATTTTTATGGGTAGCACAGAAAAGCTACCCAATCATTTTATTTGAGTAATAAAAGCCAATGATACCAAAACAGCAATAATCATATCCCTCCCAAAAGCCATATTACAATTTCATTAATGAACACACAAGTTCCACAAAATACAAACACCTGAATTTTACTTCTTTGAAAAAAAAAGATCCATTATAGTTGTGTTTTATCCCAGAAATGATAGCTTAAGAATGCTATAATATAATAACAGGAATAGGCCCAATGAGAAAAGCCATGTAAATGACATAAAAAGATATTAGATACAATTCAATATTCTTTCCTGATAAAATTTTTTTCTGAGTTAAACAAAAGTACATATGCCTCATTTTTAAGGAATGCAAATTAGATTAAACAGCTAGGAAAAAATAGAATGTAAATTTAGAGTGAACATGATAGTGGGAGGTAGATAAAAAGCTCATTCTCTTTTCTGGATTTTAATATTCTTACCTACAGCTGCCAATGAATTAAGAAAAAAAATTATGCTCATAATTTTGGGCTTATTTAGAGCCCACTTACCCAGAGATTTCAAATCTCGCTAAGAACACAACACACAAATTACCAGTGAAGGGAGACAGCTACTGTTCAAAGAAATTCCCTTCATTTTCTTTTGGCTATATTAAAATTATAAATCATGTAGATAAGCTGCACTGTAAGTCAACTGAGTCAAGGTAAATTAATATTAATTAAACTGTGGCTTGCTTACTACTCTTAATTCTCTTTTTCATGCAAAGGCAAAAGTGTATTTGAAAAGCACAAAATCCTAAGTTTAAGTTTCATGAGAGATAAACTAGAAGAAAATGACTTGGAAATTCTCTGAAAATCATAAAAACATCTTGTAGCACTCTAGATTTTTCTTCCCAAGACTGAGTACTGATTCACTGGGCAAGGATGGGTACAGTGTATGTATATACTTCATAAAATGCTGCCTAGATAATTCTAATTTGCATCTGGCTTAAGAACTATCTCTCTGTATATCTATAAAGTTGAATCATATGAAATTGACAACATGAGATCTGTTTTTCACACATAAAAACAGTAATTTTGTATGGTTCATCTAATAGAAAGTGGCCAAGTTTAAAAACGACTAACATTTACTGAATGTACTACTTTGTACCAGGTACTAAGCTCTTCATATCTGTTGTTGAAGTTTGACAACACTAGGCAAAAGGTAAGTAAAAATAAATCTGGACTTTGTATGGGGAGGTAAGGGAGACAGAGAAGAAATTGATAAAGTGGAGGAGCTGAGTCAGGGATGATGCCACTGGGCAAAATATTGTTATGTTTGGGATAAAGACCACTGGGGTTACAGACAGACTGATGAAGGCAGGAGAAGAGACCGGAGAACATTAATTTAAAACAAGACTCACATTTAGTAATTTTCTATGGGGTCAAGGAAAGGACAACTCTCCTCAATCATTTCCAATATGTCTAACAGCAAGAATATGGACTAGAATTAGAATGCACATCCTATTACTCTGGGGGCGGGGGGTGGAGGGTGGTGGTGAAGTGGGAGAGAGTGAGCAAGAAGAGTGCTCTCTCTTTAAGGGACTTACTGGATATAGTCATGGCTCATGAGGAATGATCAGGAATCACAGGCTGAGCAGCAAGCTGATGCACAAGTAAACCTCCAATCTTTTCGATCACTAAAAGCCAATCATACATTTAAAGTTAAAACATTAAACACATGTGCCTAAATTCAAACTAGTGGTCAGAAGCAAAGTTGTAGCATCTCATTTGAGGCTTCTAAGCTTCGACTAATATAGAGAGGACAATCTGATGATGAAACAGATAATATTTGGAAAGTCCAGGCCCCACAGAAAGTGAGATATTCTTGGGGACCTCATACAATAGCCTTAAGTATACTAGTCTATTTCTTCCAATTTTACATGTGATATGATTTCAAGTTACTTTCATTTTTACCTAGAAATTTCACTGCAAAGTATTTTTTAAGTTAAGTAAATATAAAGCACCTAAAGAACTATAGAAGGTAGTCTTAAAATAATCCAATTCTCTCATTTTTCATGTGAGGAAATAGGGATTGAGGAAAGTCACAAGAAATTCCACAGTAAGTTGAGGTAGAGTTAAAACTGGAACTGACTCAGGCAGATTCTATGTACCTGTGGCCAGTGTAGTTAGATCAGATGTGAAATCCCTGTGTATTTGCAAATAAATGACTTTTGATGCCAATATAATATCCCTTACTCTCAATTCTTTCACTCTACCTCTAAATTTAGAGTTCAGGTCAAGGGATGGGCTGAGTATGTTTGTTTTACTTAGTAACTGGTACCCATTTATAGGCTTTCACATTAACCAATCCATCATACTGGAAGACTGAGTTTAACCAACAGAGTCTGAGTTTAACCTCCTGAGGGACTGGCCTCAATGTGATCTAGTAGTGTCATGTTATGCCAAGTATTCAAAAACACGGTCTTGGTTACACAGTGACAGGTGCTGTATGAAGACAAAGAGACTTGTTACAATAGACTCTAACAACAAAGGATTCTGGTTGCTAGATAATTGGCTGTTTCTCATAAATCACATTTCTTCCTTTCTGGGTTCTTGCTGTCATCAAGAATCAGTAGTGATCTCAAAGAGAATCACAACTAATCCTTAATTAGTAAACCCTGACTGTAAAGATTCGAAGAGAAGAAAAATAAAATATTAAAGCTCTTACATGCTATTTTACAAGATTTTATACTGAGAAACAACACGTATGAATAGATGAGGCTTGTTTAAGTCCAATCGTCTAAATTCTTAGGCCTAAATATAGCTGTCATTCTCATAAATCCAAGAAATAATCAGAAGCAAGAAAATTCTGGTAGTTCTTAACTTTGAATTGCTAATAATATTTCAGTTGATAGGATGTAAATATATACCAAGCATGGGAACCACTGAAGATACCAGAATGAAGATTTTAACCCTGCCACTTCAAAACACTATATACTAACTAAAATAGTGAAGGAATGCATATGAAACCCCTTATTATGAATATTGCCTGTCATTCATGTAAGTATCACAATAAAAAGTAAAATTATTTTCACATGGCTTACTTAAAATTCTTCAACGACTCCACATTGCTCTTAGGTTAAAATCTAAATTCCTTAATACTGTCTCTCTATATTATTTGCTCCTGCTCATTTCCTTTTTCATTCTTCTCCCCTTAAACCTTATACTTTGATCTGACACTTTTTCAATTTCTACTAATAAAATATTTGTGGACAGTATAGGTAAGTATGGCTAGAATGATAATAAGTAAAGTGCATTTATATGTAGTTGAACAATGGTACCAAGAAAGGTTAACAGAGAATAGTATGGGTAAAATTCTGAGACATTCCCCCAGGAAGAATAGGAACCCCAGTTAAGAATTGCTGATTGAGGAGATGGTCAGGGAAAGGAGAGCCAGCAAAAGAGAGAGACTGCCCCCGCATCTGATAATGCTACGTTGTATTATCTGGAGTTACAATGCATTATGTATTACGGATAAATTGAACACTGGTCTTAGATGCTAAGTGTGCTTTTACGAGACTCGTTTTCAAAAATAGCCCCTGAAAAAAATAAAATAGAATTGTCAAAGAGAATTTTGCTAAGTTGAGCTGATACTTCATGCAATTTTCTTAAATACAACCATGTCAATGTTATATAACATTTGACTAGACAGAAATTCAATCTTCTGATAAGTCATTTACTAAAATCACTATAGCAGGTGGGAAATCTCTGCCAAACATTTTTTTACTTCTTACTTTATATATGTATTATGAGGCTTAGGAGTTTGAGGGATATTAGATGTGCTACGTTCTTATATCCAACACAACAGGTTTATGTAAGATATGTTTATAGTGACTCGACTATATCTGCAAATTCACTGAGGACATGAATATTCTAGGCCCCTTTGGAACCAATGACGTTTACGAACCCTCAACACAGAAATGCCGCCATGGTCCTAGCTGGGAACTAATATAAATGTTACAAAGCTTCTACTTAGTTACTGCTTTGGCTGAACTTGTATGCGAATTATTAGCAAGAACTGATATTTGTTTTTTTTAAAAAGGCTGTCATAATCATGGTTGTGCATAGAGAATTAATGGCAAGAATATTTCTTGTAATAGTATTCATAATAATAATAGTAATAATAATAATAAATGAAGGATTAAATTATGCATATCATACAATGGATTATAAAACAATTATTAAAAAAATTAGTGAGTACTAAATGACATTGAAAAATGTTCATGAAATATGTGAAAACAGTTTACAAATAGATTTCTGTATAAACTCTTAAAGAGAAATGCATTAGTTCAAACAAGAAAAACATTATATAGCAAAATAAAATTTAAGTAAGAGTAATCTAAACAGGAATGTGAAAAATGTTTAATTTCTAGAGTTTTTTGTTTATTCCAGTCTTTTCTGTATTCCAGTTTTATACCATGAATATAATCACTTTTGTAATCAGAAAAAAAAGCTTAGTAAACAAGAAAAAATATTTAAAATGTGCAGTTGGGCTTTAATGTAATCAAACTGTCACAAATAGCTGTTATGGGCCAATTATGAAAACAATGGTTACATGGCAAAGCTGGACGTACACAAGGTCACTCTCAATTTTGTAGACATTCAAGTGGGTCTGTGGTAGCTAGACTTCAAGATGGCTCCCAATGATCCCTACACTTCTGAAATCACCCCTATATTGTACCAGCCTTGATCTGTGTGACAAATGTAATACAGCAGAATTGAAGGCATGTCACTTCTGAGATTAGGTTATAAAAGACTGTGGCTTCTGTCCTAGGCACTCTGTCTCTTTATAGGGGAAACCATGTTGTGAGCAGTCCTATGAGAGAAACCTATGTGGCAAGGAATTGAAGCCTCCTGCCCCGTGAGTGAGATAGGAAGCTGACCCTCTAGACCTAGCCAAGTCTCAGATAATGGCAATTCTAGCCTTATGAGAGACTGAGTCAGAACCATACAGGTAAGCTGTTTCCAATTCCCCAGAAACTAACATAATAACTGTTTGTTTTAAGCTAAGATTGAGGCAATTTGTAACATAGTAATAGCTAACTACTCAGTTAGCTTCTAGCTTTGGAAAAAGTACCTAGGCCAAAACTCATTTTGTTTTAAATTCAAGATTCTGATTTCCTATCTTGTCTGACCCAAACCACAAATGATATTTGAATACCTTTTCAAAATGTTCAGTTCCCTAGAGCTGCCTTCTAGTTCTTCCCCTCTCCTACTCATATTTCATCCCATCTTCTCTTTTGGTTACCATAAATCTAAGGTTGGCAAACTCCTAAAAAGAGCCAGACAGTAAATATTTTAGGCTTCTCTGTAGCAAATACTCAACTCTGCCTCTTTAGTTTGAAAACGGCCATAAACAATATCTAAATGAATGGGTGTGGCTGTGTTCCAATAAAGTTTTATTTCAAAAACAGGTAGTAGGCTGAATTTGGATCTAGAACTGTGATTTGCCAATCCCTGCTATGAACGAAACTGATCAAGATCCTAGTAAGACCAATGCTTCCACTCCTTCAATAGATCCATCCCCTCTAGGAAAATCAACAGATATTGCTCTGGAAATTCCCCCATGTGCCACCATGCATCAATTTCTCCTTCTCTATTAGATGCAAACTTGTTATTTCTATCTTAAAAAAACAAAAACAAAAACTCTCAAACATGGTTCCATTCCTGGAACTCACTACATCTAATTTTGTTCCTCTCCTCCTCTTCCAAATCTAGTCTTATCTGGCTTTTGTTAAGGTCCTCAATGATCTTCATATCACTAAATCCAATCATAAATTCTCAGGGTTCATTATACTTTACTTAGCAGCAGTTAACCAAGACCATCACTCCCTCTTAAAATACTTTCTTTGATTTTCAGGATACCACAACCACTTGGTTTTTCCTCAAATCTCCATGGTTGCTCCTTTTCTATTTCTCTCTCATTCTAAATGCTTGGGTCTCTCAGGGGTTGGCTTGGACTCTTTTTTCTATCTATATTCATTCTCATCATGGGTTGCTCAGTATACTTCTTTATGGGATGACAGTAAAATTTATACTTTCAGATTTCATCTCTCCCTTGAACACCAGACCTATATTCAACTGTATACTCATCATCTTCAACTGGCTACCTAACAAATGTTCCAAACTTAACTGTTCAAACTCCAAACTGTCCAAAACTCAACTCCTAATTTCACCTACCTCAATGTGCCTCTCTCTCAGCTTTCTCCTTATCAGTAAATGGCCACCCCATTCTTCGTGTTACTCAGGCCAAAACCCTGGATCACTCTTAACTCTTCTTTCACAGGCAAAATCTGATCTGCTGGCAAATTTGCGAGCTCTACCATCAAAATATATTAACTCTTGAGAAGACGTCCCATGTTACCAGGAATAGAAGCCTTAAAATGTTCTATAAATCCCAAATTATCTTGCCATTCCTTTTACTAGAAGATTAACACAAGGCTTACTGCCTCACATCCTTTAGGACTCCTCCCTGTAGAATGTGACATTCACGAGGGCAGAAATTTTTCTTTGTTTAGTACCTGACTCATAGTAAATCCTTAAGAAATATCTGTTGAATGAATGAGTTAACTGTAAAAAGAGACAAAAAATAATTTCTAAGTTGCTGGGAAACTTATTGGCAAAACAAATTGTGTATATCTTTTTTCTCATTTCCCATTTTCATAGTGTTTTTTAAACATAATCAAAGCCCCTGATAACTTATAGTAAAAAGACTAGAATGTGAGTCAATGGACCTAGATTCTGCCACAAAAAGACTAGCTTTTCTAACTTACTGACCTCTAATGATCATGGTTTTCAGAGCTGTAAAATAAGAATTGAACCAGGAAACTTGGACACCTTTAAAACCTACAAACTTCAAACTTTGCATATGACTTCAGAGGCTTATGCGATGACAGATGCTCCTCAAACCACAGGATCTGACCACAGCCTCTATAAAGGTGTGTTGATAGGGAAGTACAAGTCTGACTTCCTGGAAAAAATGTCATGCTATATAGGAGAAGTGTCAAATCAGCTGATCAGCCTGTGACACAGAAGTGAAACAAACACTTATTTAAGGGCTTAAAATGTCCAAGACTTTGTTAGGTATTGAAAAGTTATCTTCTAGTCTTCAACAAAAACACTGGAAGGTAGGTAGGAAATTCCATTCTTTGTTTAGGTTTTTTGTTAATAGAGCATGCAAATGAGCACCCCAAAGTTATATAACATGTCCAAGATCACACAGTTAATAAATGGCTCAGTTAGAATTCAAATACAGGTCTAGGAAACTCCAAACCTACACCATTTCCAATGTACCATATGCCAGAAGTTTTAGTTATAAGGAAACAACAGATGGGATAGCCAAAGATACCAAAGGAACCTTTTGATCAGATAGACAACTAGCTGGACTTTACCTCTACTATGTTTACAAAAATCATCTTCATAGCTGAGTCACAGGTCATTATGAAGGATACTTCAGGAATTCATAGAATAAGCCCCATAATGGCAGAGGCTGTGTAGATTTCCTACTAGAAAGAAACTGCTCATAAGCTGTTAAGTTCTTAATATAAATAATAGATATTTCTGATTATTTTTAAAGGAAAGGAAGCTAAAATTTGTGGATGAATGCCTATTGTGTTCTAAAACTTCACAGTATTTATCAAAATGATGCTATTAGGCAGGCAGGTATCAAAAGAAAAAAACAAGATTCATAAGACTGCACAAGGGATGATGTATCTTTGATATTAATAATCAGCTGAGTGGAGATGTGAATACAGCCCATCTTGTTTCCAACTGCTACTGCTTATATCTTGAATATTCACATACAACTCAAACTCAAAATGACTACAACGACCTGTTATTTCTCCTATGTTCCCCATTTCAATGAATGGCTTGCATCACCATCCACTCAGGCTCAGGTACTTACACCAGAAACTTCAGTTATTCTTGATGTCTCCTCTTTAACTTTTCATGTACAATTAATCGTTTATGTATTAATACATCCCACCTCCTTAGTACTTCAAATCCAGCTGTTTTTTTCGACCCCCCTGACTCAATTTGGGACATCATCATATCAGCCTGGATTATTCCATGAGTCATTATCCTAGTGTCATAGCTTGACCACTTCTAATACAGTCTCTAAAAAAGTGATCTCGAGAGCAGGCTTATATGCACCCCAGGATGAATATAAAATGAGGCACTAGATAATGGGAAATATTAGAGCTTGTATGTGCACATTTCTAATCTTCAAAAGCAAATTACTTCTTTTATAAAAACAATGCATGACATGAAAAAATTATGCAAACATATCACTGATGGAGCTATTTGAATGAAGAAAAGAAGGATTCTAGGGTAAGCAGACAGAGGTAACATATTTGAAATTTATTTTCTGCATAATTTACAGCTACCATAACAACAGTGAACTGGAAATGCACAAAATATTATGATATAATTAATATGGTTCAATTTATAAAAACGAGACCTTTAAAATATGAAAAAGAGGGATCATACTCCCATTCATTTTGTGACTCCAAGATAATCTTGATATGAAATCTGAAAATGACAAAGAAAATTATAGACCAATCTCTCATGAACAGAGATGTAAACCCATTAAAGTATCAGCAGACCAAACCTAATGATATATTAAAAAGTCAATACACTGTGATCTAACTGGATTTACTCAAGAATGCAAGGTTGGGCTTCTGGTCAAGATAGCAGAGTTGGTAAATGCTGTGCTTGCCTCCTCTCACAACCACATTAAAATTACAGCTAAACTACAGAACAACCATCATTGGGAGTTGCCTGAAATCTAGCGGAACAGAAGTCCTACAACTGGGAACGCACAGAAGAGGCTTACTGGAGACTGGAACAGAGTTTCACTACAACCAATCACTTATACTCTGGCTGATGCGAGAACTGCATCAATCACTTTGGCCTTTCATTATAGCCTCTTTCTGAGCTGCAAATCACAACGGCCCATCCAGAAGCATTCACTGAATATTCATCACACACTACCAGTTAAACACATAACTTTTCAGGATTCAGGAAATAAACAGGTAAGAATTCTAAGCCACCTGTTTGTACCTTAACTTCACATGGTCAAGCCAAGTGTCTGAAATTTTGGACCAAATTAAAGTCTGTTTGTTAAATGTAAAAGATATAATTAAAGAGAGAAGTAATCTGTTTTACACAAATACATTGTAATTAGGTTCTGTTTTCTAACTTTTTAGTTGATTATATGGACCACCTACAAAAGGAAGAAAGTGAAATTTTTCCAATTAATAAATGACATTTTAGTTCTAAAAAAAAGAATGCAAGGTTGGTTTATACAATGTAATTCACAAAAGGGGAGAAATCATCTCAACAAATGCAAAAACTGTATCTGATAAAATTCAATATTCACTCATGAGAAAATCCTTAGCAAACTAGAAATGGAAGGAAAGCTCTTTGAACTGATAAATAATATTTACAAAAACTTTACAAGTGAAACAGTAAATGTTACCCTATGAGGTAAGGGATAAGACAAGAATGTTTACTCTCATCACTTCCAGTCAATAATGTCCTGGAGATTCTAATCAGTGCAGTAAGGCAAGAACGAGAAATAAAAGGCAAAAGACTGGATAGAAAAAAGTAAAACTGAGATTATTCATAGGCAATATTCCAAAAGAATAAGTTATCAATATTAACTGAACTTAGCAAAATTGCTAGAAATAAGGTCCTAACTTATAACATTATATTTCAATATATACTGGTTGTGAAAACCAGCAGAGGCTGGGGCTGAGTGAGCTGGAGGCTGCAGGAAGCGGAGACCTTCCTCTTAAAGGGCCCACACCTGGCCTTACTTGCTGACAGACGTGCTCGCTCTGAGCTCCAGTGATGCAGCAACTGCTCAAGGGGCGCCAGGGACATATGGGGTGGTGCTGAACTGTCAGGCTCTAGGGCAAGGACTGGAGCAGCAGCTGGCTCCTGGATAGAGGTACAGGCAGAAGCCATCGTTCCTTTGTTGAGCCCTCACCCCTCCTAGCCTGCAGATGCAGCTGCTACTATACCTGAGCCACCATTAACCTGGATAACAAGGGTCGCCCCACCCAGGGGATTCCCTGGGACTCTGCTTCCACCAACTTGTGGACCCATCAAAGCCACTTCCAGTGATTTATTCCACACAAACCACTGCTTTGGCTTCTGCTGTGAACTTTCGTAAAATTTCTCAAAGGCTCATTAAACTCAAAGAAGCAGTATCTGGCCTCGGCGTGCCCTGTACCTCTTGCTGAGCAGCCCCAAGCCCCGCACCAGTGGCAGCTGGCCTCGGTTTCTGACTCAAGGCATTTATAAGCCCAGCATGGGTGGCAGTCACCTGTGAACTGCTTGGTGACCCTTACCAGGTGGCCCTGGAGGTACCCAGCTACGGCTGAACTTGGCCTGCAGTTGGACCCCTCCCAGGTCTGGGCCAAGGGCCCCCACAACACACCTACTACATAGAACCACTCTACTAAGACTGGGAGTCTTAGCAGTCCTACCTAATACACAGAAACAGACACAGAGAGGCAGTCAAAATGGGGAGACAAAGAAGCATATCGTACATGAAAGAACAACAAAGCTCCAGAAAAAGAATTCACCAAAATGGAGACAAGCAACATACTAGATGCAGAGTTCAAAGCGCTGGTTTTAAGGATGCTCAAGGAACTTAGGGGAAGAATAGATGAACTCAGTAGGAACTTTAAATGAAGAATACAATATCTGAGATGAAGAGTACATTAGAGCAGAGGTCCCCAACCCCTGGGCTGTGGACCGGTACTGGTATGTGGCCTGTTAGGAAGTAAGCAGTGGGCAGGCATGAGAAGTTTCATCTGTATTTGCAGCTGCTTCCCAGCGCTATCATTACCACATCAGCTCCACTTCGGCTCATCAGTCATTAGATTCTCATAGGAATACCGGTCCCTGGTGCCAAAAAGGTTGGGGACCACTGCATTAAAGGGAATCAAGTGAGTGGATGAAATGCAAGATCGAATCAGCGACATCAAGGATGGGGTAGCAGAAAACACCCCATCAGAACAGCAACAAGAAAAAAGATTCCAAAAAAATGAAGATAGTTTAAGAAGCCTCTGGGACAATGTCAAGCGTAACAACATTTGCATCATAGAGGTACCAGAAAGAGAAGAGAGAGTAAAGAATTGAAAACCTATATGAAGAAATAATGACAGAAAACTTCCCTAACCTGGTGAGGGAAACAGACATACAAGCCCAAGAAGTTCGGAGAGTCCCAAAAAGATGCACCCAAAGAAACCCACACCAAGATACATCATTAAAATGCCAAAGGTTAAATTCAAAGAGAGAACCTTCAAAGCAGCAGGAGAAAAACAGTTAGTTACATATAAGGGAGCTCCCATAAGGCTCAGCCAATTTCTCAACAAAAAATTTACAGGCCAGAAGGGTTTGGCAAAAAAATATTCAAAGTGATGAAAACCCAGGACCTAAAACCAAGATTACTTTACCCAGCAAAGTGATCATTTAGAATTGAAGGACAGACAGCTTCCCAAACAAGAAAAAGCTAAAGGACATCATCACCACAGAGCCAGTATTATAGGAAATGCTGGAGAGACTTCTTTAAGAAGAAAAAAAAATATGTATCGAACATCTAAACAAAGAATGGCTATAACTACATATCTATCAACAAGTACTTCAAATGAAAAATAATTAAATGTGCCAGTCAAAAGATAGGGTGGCTGAATGGATAAGAAAACAAGACCCTTACATATGTTGCCTACAAGAGACTCACTTCAGATTGAAAGACAGACATGGAGTAAAAGTAAAGGGATGGAAAAAAATATTTCATGATGGATAAGTCAGAGAGGAAGACAATGTCATATGATTGAACGTATATGTGGAATCTAAAGAGCAAAATAAACAAATGAGAAAAAACAAACTCATAGATACAGAGAACATTTTGAGGGTCACCTGAGGGAAGAGGGTTGTGGAGGGTTGGTGAAAAGGAAGAAGGGATTAAGTTGGTGAAAAGGGGTAGTTACAAAATAGTCATGGAAACAGAAAGTATAAATAAAGAATATAGCCAATAATATTTTAATAACTACGTATGGTGTCAGAGGGGCACTAGATTTATTGGGGTGATCACTGTGAGTTATGTAGATGTCTAATCACTATGCTGTACACCTGAAACCAACTATAACTGAAAAATAAAAAATTTTTAATTTAAAAGAAATTGCTATCAATAGAGTAAAAAGGAAACTCATAAAATGGAAAATATCTATAAATAATATATCTGATAAGGCATTAATATCCAGAATATATAGAGAAGTCCTAAGACTAAACAACAACAAAACAAACTGGTTTAAAAATGGGCAAAGAAAAAAAAAGGAAAAAAAAAATGGGCAAAGAACTTGAATAGACATTTCCCCCAAAGAAGATAATGAATGGCCAACAAGCACATGAAAAGATGTTCAACATTACTAATCAGGAAAATGTAAATCAAAACTTTGAGATACTACCTCACATCCATTAGGATGTCCACTATCAAAAACCAAAACCACAGAAAAGTGTTGGGGAGGATATGCAGAGATTTGAACCCTTGTGCACTGCTTGTGGGGATGTAAAATGGTATAGCCACTGTGGGAAACAGTTAAGTAATTCCTCAAGAAATTAAAAATAGAATTACCATATGATTCATCAATTTCACTTCTAGATATATACCTAAAAGAATTAAAAGCAAGGTCTTGAAGAGATATTTGTACACCCATATTCCTAGCAGTATTATTCACAGTAGCTAAAGTATGGGAACAACCAAAGTATTGGTGGATAGTTGAAAGGATAAGCAAAATGCTGTATATACATTCAATGGAATATTACTCAGCCTTAAAAAGCAAGGAAATTATGCAATGTGCTACAACATGGATGAACCTTGAGGTTATTATGCTATCTGAAATAAGCCAGCCACAAAAAAAAAAAAAAAATACTGTATGATTCCACTTGTTTGAGGTACTTGAGAGTAGTCAAAATCAAAAAAGACAAAGTATAATGGTGGTTACTAGGAAATTACCAGAGGAGACTGGGGAATTACTGTTTAATGAATACAATACAGAGTTTCAGTTTTACAAGATTAAAGAGTTAAGGGAATGAATGGTGATGGCTGCACAATAATATGAATGTTTTTAATACTACTAAAACGTACACTTAATGATGGTTGCGGTGGTAAAAGGTATGTGTATTTTACCACAAGAAAGGTAGAAACAAATGAAATTACATAGAATTTGAAAATGGAAAATTTTAAATTTAATAAAATATGTACATGAATGTATTATTTATTTACTGCTGCATATAAATTACCCTATAACTTAGTAGCTTAAAATAACATTTATTAATTAGCTTAAGCATCTTAGCTAGGTTCTAATTCTAGGACTTTCATGAGTCAAGATGTTGACAGACTGCAGTCATCTGAAGGTTTAAAGAGAGTTGCAGGATATGCTTTCAAGATGGCTCACTGCAGTTATCTGAAGGCTTAAAGAGAGTTGGAGGATATTCTTTCAAGATGGCTATTGTGTCAAGAAGCTTCAGTTCTTCACCGCCTGAGTCTCTCCACTGGGCTGCATGAATGTCCTCATAACATGATAGCTGGCTTCCTCCAGATGAGTAATCCAAGAGAACAAGTCAGAAGCTGCAATGTCTTTTATGACCTAGTCTTAGAAGTCACACAATATCATTTTGGTCAGCCCTATTCAACGTATGAGAGAACCATACACAAGGTTGCGAATAGCAAGAGGCAAAGATCTTTGGCGGACATTTTGGAGGATGTGACTTTACAAAGAAAACAATAAAACACTGCTGAGAAAATTTAAAGATGACCTACATAATGCTTTAGGTCGTGTTTATGGATTAAACACATTATCGTAATTATGTTAATCTTCCCCAAATTTATCTATAGATTTTGTTGCAATCACAACAAAAATGCCAGCAGGGTTTTCTGTGGAAATTGATAAGATAATTTTAAAATGTGTACAGGAAATACTGATGCCAAGAATGTCCAAGGCAATTTTGAAGAACAGCATCAAAGTATGCAAGGGCTGGTAAACTAGGCTGCCTGTTTTATTTTTCTGTAAGAAGTTTATCTTATTTAGTTTTAATGATACATATTTTCTAAAATGTTGATACAATCTCAAATTTACAGAAAAGTTGCAAGTACAATGTCAAAGTTTTTTCTCTGAGCCATTTGAGAATAAGTTACTAATAAGATGCTCTATCTCACCTGAACACCTTTGTGTTTATTTCCAACAGACAATCTACCACACACCATAATAGAGCCATCACACCATGGGAAATAAACATTACCACATTTCTACATTAGAATCCTCAGACCCTATCCAAGATTTCTGTACGAGGTCAGAATCATGTGTTAAATTTAGTTGTCACACCTCTTTGGTCTCTCCTTCAATCTGGAATAATTCCTCATACTTTCTTTGACTTTCAAGAACTTGACAATTTTGAAAGATTATTGGCCAATTATTTTATAGACTGTCCCTTAATTGGGTTTTGTCTGAAGATTAGATTCAGATTATGTATATGGCAGAAACAATACAAAAGTTATGCTGTTTGTTCCATTCTGCATTTCTGTTTCATAGACTATCTTTTAAGAGCAGTTTTAGGTTCACAGCAAAACGCTCTTTTTGTAAATAAAGGTTTACTGGGACATAGCCACTTCCACTTATTTATGTATTGTTTATGGCTGCTTTCTATTTACAACAGCTGAGGTGAGTACAAAGTTGTTATAGAGACCATGTGGCTTGCAAGGCCTACAACGTTTAATATTAGGCCCTTAAAGAAAGCATTTGCTGACTTCTACTCTATTGCATACCAAGACTTACTATAAAACTACAGTAATTCAGACAGTGTGGTATTAGTGAATGGATAAACCAGGAGTTGGCAAGCTTTTACTGTTCTAAATGTGAGTGTGCAAAATGTGCCCACTTTAAAAGATAACCTTGCTTGAACATCAATTGTAAATTTCTAACCTTTTTAAATCTAGTGTCATTGGATTTTGAAAACATTTATTAAAAACATGCACGCAAAAAACTCATTTTAATGAATTTGCAATAAATGACTGAAATTTGGGAAAATGGAATTAGAAAGACAAATTTCATTAAAAAATCTGTCTTTAATAGTCGGATAAAATTGAAAATTGAGTATTATTAAGGAAATACAACCAACAACATAATTCTCCAATTTTGATCTATATACCTTTATAATGCATCTATTTCAACTATGACATCCATTAAAGCAAATATAAAACAGACTGAACCTAAAATCAGGCCTTTGAATCACCATAGCACAAAGTGTTAATCTCCACTAGAATGAAGACTCTATAAGAGCAGGAAGTTTTGTATATCTTATGGTCTACTATATACTTAGCACCTGGAAAAGGGCCTAGATAACTATTTTTATTTTTAAAAATGTCTAGCCTTACTGAGGTATAACTGATAAACAGAAATTGTATATATTTAAGGTATACAATGTGATGATTTAACACACTATTTGTTGCATGAATGAACCAAGACACTCAAAAATTATAATAAAGGATGTTCAACTACACTGATCACTACAGTGTCTTAGTGCCAACAAAATATTTTCATACTATTAAAAATAAAAATTTAAATGCCTTATATAACCTCTTGTTATTTTCTAATTTATATTTTATGGTTTATAATGTACACTGTGTAACTGCACAGTAGTACATGTGCATGATTTAAAAGTAAATACACACATGGGAGTTTCTAGAATTCTGTACTGATGGGGCACATGATCAAAGAGATTACTCCTCTGCAGCAAAGGTATCCAAAGCATAAATAGTTCATGACTAGGAAATTTGACAAAATACATTTAGAAACTTATAGAAGAACTTGACAGAGTAACTTTAAGTCTGTTCGATCTAATTTTTAAAATGGCCTTGTTTTCTGGTTTTTTAAAATTTCATTTTTCTAGTAATTCATTTTTATTGTATTTTACAAAAGTATCAGTCTGCTAAGTATTGACAATTTAAATTACAGTCCTTCACCAGATATAATTTCGGTAGCACTGCTGTAGACAACAGTTAAATGGCAAACGTGATCAGAATGATTCCTAAAATTTTTTGATGGTTCCCCAAGGCCTGAAATAAGGGACTTTTATGATCTGCCTACAACCCTCCCAACCCTCTTTTCACTTTCTCCTTCTCATCCCTCAGGAAAACATCACACTCACTCTATATTCACTGTATTAATTTTATTCCCTGGTCCTGAATACCTAACATCTAACTCAACCTGAACCGTCTCCTTCAGTAAACTCCTGCTTATCCTTCTTGTGGTCACTTCTGGAAGGCTCTTCCTGTTCTTTAAGCCTCAGTTAGGTGCGTGTTGCTCATATGGGTCTAGCACAGTGTCTGGCACACAATAGGTGCTTATTTATTCAACAAATATTTTATTAAACAAGACCTATACTTATCTCATCACACAATACTATCTCCCTCAAAATGTTCTATACTTCTATTCAAAACTTTATACTCTATTAACAATAAATGGATGTCTATCAGCTTCGAATATTAAAGTAAACATAACAAGCTATAATTTCTAAAGGTTAAAAAAAAACAATCTCAATTACTATTATTCTTCCTTTTCTCATTTCATTTATGAGACCATTATTGCCAAATGTCCCAGTTTGGGAATGAAGAAAACACATATTAGTCAAAACTCTGATCTCAAAACTACTCTCATATGACTGTTTTAAAAGGGAATGTTTCTTTCTGAACCCTTCTGTTTCACCTCCACACTGTGACACAGATTTAAAACAGGTTTACTAATATTTTTAAAAAAAGCTATAGAAAGGAAATGTGCTCCTGTTTATTCTTGGCCCAAATATTTTAAGGGCTCAGAGGAGCGCTGTCCCGCACGCGTGGAGGGAGGCAGTGCTCGCCTGCCGCTGGTCCTGTGCTTCATGCCGCTGCCGGGACCGCG
>NW_006494608.1:2004682-2007626 GCF_000325575.1 Pteropus alecto | reverse complement strand
ATATATTTTAATACTTATGACATTAAGTTGAAAAAACAAGTCTCAAGTTCTGAACTCAAATGATGCTACAATCTCAATATTCTAAATTAAAGAGCATTTCACATTTTTAAGGTTTGGTAAAATTATTAAAAAGTCTATTTGTATCATATTTCTTAATCTATCAACATAAGGAAACAGTAAAAAGTAATTCATACGCAGAAATTGGGTTTTCTACATTTTGCACAAATTTGTCAGGTGATGACATACAGTGTACAATGTACAATGAAACTGTTCTTAACACGAAGCTACTAAAATTTAACTAAAAGTACAGATAAGCTTACTATTTGACAATCCTCAATGGTAATAATGCTCTAACAAGGATTACTGCTCAGTTTTAAACAACCAAAGTCCTCATAAATACTCTCGCACTATACATTTTAACTAATCTTTTTTTATTCAAGAACAAACTGTCAATACTTGTACCAAAGATTTAAAGATGTAATAAAATTGCATACAGCTTAAACTCCTAAGAATAAAGGGTAGTAGCTATTAGACTACTTATAGCAAAACGGCCACGAAATGAAGAGCTGGGGTTTGGGAGCAAATGAGATGAAGGATGAAACCTAAAGTATCTGTGGAGTAATACAATCTTATACTTTAACTTTCCAATCTAAAAGAAAGCAACTGGTAACTAGATACTTTATTTTCATTTATTTATTTTTTTAAAAAAGATAAGTAAACCAGTTTAATAATGGGCAAGGGATCTAAATTGACATTTTTTCTTTTTTTTAAATTAAGTTTATTGGGGTAATATTGGTTAATACAATTATATAATTTTCAGGTGTACATTATCATTCGACATCTGTACATTCTATTGTGTGTTTACCACCCAAAGGTCAGTTTCCTTCTGCTACTGTATATTTGATCCCCTTTACCCACTTCGCCCTCCATCTATCCCCCTATATTTGACCCCCTTTATCCCATCTACCTCCCCTCTGCTCCCCCTCCACATTAGTAACCACTGGTCTATAGTCCATGTCCATGAGTCTGTTTGTCCTGCTCATTTGTTGCTTTTAGGTTTATATCCCACACATAAATGATATCATGTGATTTTCAACTTTTTCTGTCTTACTCACTTCACTTAGCATGATTTCTCGAGGTCCACCCATGTTGTCGCAAATGGCAGTATTTCATCTCTTCTTATGGCTGAGTAATATTCCATTGTATATATGTACCACAGCTTCTTCAGCCAATCATCTATCACAGGACACTTCGGTTTTTTCCATGTCCTCACCACTGTGAATAATGCTGCTATGAACATCGGTGTGCAAATATCTTTTTGGATATGGGTTTTCAAGTCTTTGGGGTAAATACCCAGTAATAGGATTGCTGGATCATATGGTAGATTAATTCTTAGTTTTTTGAGAAACCTCCATACTGTTTTCCATAGTGGCTGTATCAATCTGCAGTCCCACTAGCAGTGTGTAAGGGTCCCTTTCTCTCCGCATCCTCTCCAACATTTATTATTACTTGTCCTGTTGATTATAGCTATTCTAATAGGTGTGAGATGGTATCTTATTGTGGTTTTGATTTGCATTTCCCTAATAGCTAGCGATGTTGAGCATCTTTTCAAATACTTGTTGGCCATTTGTATGTCCTCTAGGGAGAAGTGTCTGTTCAGGTCCTCTGCCCATTTTTTGATTGGAACTAGATACTTTAAAAAGTACTCACGTACATTTTTATATCAAAATTTAATTATGTTTCACTTAGCCTAATAACATTCTCTAAATACTTAACAACTGTGCTAAGACACAAAGAGAAGTCAAGTTGGGATAAACCTTAACACATCTAAGATGGGAAAACCTTGGCAATTCAGTCAAGGTTATAAGAAATGATAAATTCTAACTGCAAAGATTATCTCTCCACATCAGTTATCGGTGAGTAAATACCTATTTACCAAGTACCTTCAAACCTAACATACATATATTAAAAAATAATCGTGGGGCTATCATCCCCAAAGACAATAATCAAAAGGAAACAAGCAACTTAGTCACAAGAAATGGCATTTGAGTAAGACAGTATTTTAATTTTTTAGTTGTATTCAACAAAGATTTTGAGTTCAAAATTTTATGTCTTAGAAATTCCTCAACTCGCCTTTTGAGCCACGCTTCTCTTGCTGAGGCCCGCTTCCATGTCTGGAAGTGTACTTTCCCTTCTAATAAAACTTTTCTTTACTGAAAAAAAAAAAGAAAAAAGAAAAGAAAAAGAAAAGAAATTCCTCAACTTTACTGAATAATTTTTTAAAAATCTGATAGCCCAGAATCATAATGATCAATAATTATCCTGCTTTCAGAGACTATTATGAATTCAGGGAAGTTTCTTGGATTAAATATTCCTAGAATGTGGAACTTGAGTTCTCCTGAGTATTGCCGTTTTATATTCTGCCTCCTCCCTTCCTTTTATAGTTGTCCCTCACTGATCACTACCACCTTGAGCTGCAACCTTTCACCCCAAAAAATTGTTTGGAAGCAAACTACCGGGCACATTGTAATTAGATATAAAGTGAGACTAAGTATGTTCTGACTGATGGTCTAATTATCCTCTTGAGCATCAGATGACTAATAAATAGCCTTTAGTACTAGGACTTTGCATTTCTACTTTGGATGCTCAAAGGTCTTTTTCTTAGTTTGTTTTTAAAGCTTACTTCCTAATTCTTAATGTTGTAGCCTTAACTTTCCTAATCTTCCTCATAAGGTTGTGTTTGGATAATTATATGGAAATAATGAGCCTGAAATTGTTTAGCTCTGAGCCTGGCCACAGAAGGAAATCTACAGATTCTAGTAATTTCCTCTTCCCTCTTTAAGTGTTTCCTATTATAAGTTGTAAAATTTGACCTCCAAATTAGTGAATGTTACTGTAATACTTTTAAAAGCTTGTGATCAGGATGGCTGGGAAATAACTAAAA
>NW_006494608.1:1958661-2003896 GCF_000325575.1 Pteropus alecto | reverse complement strand
AAAAAAAAAAAAAAAATGAGGAATGTATGCACTGAACAGGCAGACACCTGGGAAGCCAGCAAGGGAGCTGAATGACTGTCATCTTCGATTATTTTAACAAGAGTATATATAAAATGACTACTCTCAATTCTGTTAACAGATGGAACAAAACGTCACAGGACAACAGACTTCAGGTCGAAAAAAGGATGTATTTTTAAATTAAAATGCCCCCAAATGATGCAGATTTACACAGTATCATTACAAGTGTTTAAGCAACGGTTAGTAGTTGGGTAGTTTTGAGGAGATTTTTGTAATGGGTAGAAGAATATAATAGATGACTTTTTAAGGCCTGTTTTAATTCTATGAGAGATTATATGATTTATATACACAATCTAAGACCAAAAGTTCTCATTTTCATACAGAAAATAAATCCTGAAGAGTACTGAAAGAGTATGGAAGCAACGCCAAAGCCACACAGTACCCAAAGTTATTTGTTCAACTTCATGATATTATTTACATATCACTTATATCTATTAAAAGTTTAGATAAGAAACATTTTAAGTGATAAAAATGATTTCCTTTCCATAATGAAGATATTAGTACTTATTAAAAAAAAAAAGATTTCCTTTTTTGAGCAGGAATATCACAACTACATCAACAGCATCATTACCATCAGCATACACATCATATATCCAATGCCATGAAAAATAACTGGCAACTATCTTTACTTAAAAAAAAAAAACACTTCAAAGATGAATCATATAACATATGGACACTGACAGAACTTGAGAGTCCAAGTAAATGAAAAAGGAGAGGAAGGAAACTAATTATAAAAAATTGAGTTCACCAATCTGTAGGAATGTGGGAACTCCAAGACAGTTGGTACAACCCCCACTCAGAGATCTAAAGAAAACTACATAAAGGAACGCTCAAGAGAAGTGCAAAATATTATCAAATTATTATCATTGTTAATGTAGGTTATCATCCCCTTACCTCTATGGGAGGCAGGAAGAGGTCTGTAGAACATTTTAATTTAAACCAAAGATGACATAAATTTATTCAGATAAGAAAAAATGCTACTAGTAAAGGCTAATTTAAAGTTAATCAGATAACTAATATGATCCCCCCTCGCCCCAAATACTCCATATGTTAACCTTCTATTCATTACTTTTGGTTTAATCTTACAGCAGTGGGCAAAAGATGACATGACACCCCTAAAGAAGCAGACATATGATTGTTTGGCCAGCACCCCTTTCTCTAGAAAGAACTTCCCCTCTTCTTATTGGTTTACAACAGGACTGTAAATCAAGATGTTCCACTTCCCTCAAAGCAGGACAAGAGACCCAGGCTGGCCAGAGTAGTCCTTGGGCTTTTCTGGTAGGGTTAGCGAAGAAGATTGGCTCTTTCTGCTGTTCTGGGAAGGACTGAGTCAAGATGAAGATGGCTACCACATGAAGAGAGTCTGCCAGTACAATGAAGAAAGGAGCAGAGTTGAGGAAGGGAGAGAAAAACAGCAAAATTCTGTTGCGCTTAAGGTAGCTTAAACTGGATTTCTGGCTCTTGCAACTAAAAGAGCCCTAATATCTATGGTATCTCTATTTGCTTCTTGTGGTTGAGAAGGGAAGAGTTTCCCTCTGCTTAACTGCAGAATGTAGACGAAGGTGACTATCATTGTCATTAACTATTGACTCTGCTTCAGTACTAAGCACATGGAAGAATTAAGAACAGAAGATTTAGCTTTTATTCCAATCCTCCAAAAAAGACCCAGGGCAAATCAGAAAAATTAAACACTGTTCATGGTAAACATCATCACAAAAAACCACAGCACTCTGTGGAAGAAAATCTTTGCAAACTGCATATCTGTTGAAGGACTTTTATCCAGAACACATAAAGAATTCTTTCGACTCAATAATGAGAAGATAACCGAATTTTAAAAAACAGGCAAAATATGTGAGTAGACATTTCTCTAAAGAAATATATGAATGGCTAATGAAAAGCACATGAAAAGATGCTCAACACCATTAGTCATTAGAAAAATGCAAATCAGAACCACAATAAGATCATTTTATATCCGCTAGAATGACAATAATAATAAATACTATAACAATGCAGAGAAATGGGAATCCCCAAAAATTCTGGTGGGAATCCGAAATGTGCAATCACTTTGGAAAACAATTTCGCAGTTTTTTAGAAGATTAAACTTAAATATACCATACAACCTAGCAATTTCACTCCTTGGCATATACTCATGAGCAATGAAAACATGTCCACACAAAGATTTATACATTAATGTTCATGTCAGATTATTCATAATAACCAAAAAAAGGAAACAATCCAAATATCCATCAATTGGCAAACGGATAAGCAAAATGTGGTATATTCATAGAATGGAATACTTACTATTTATTAATAAAAAGGAGAGAACTACTGACACATATTCAGCATTATGGACCAGAAAAATATACTAAGTAAAAGAAATCCAAAAAGACTACATATTCTATTTATATGTATTGTCCAGAAAAGGCAAATCTATGGAGACATATGTAAGCTAATTGGTTGTCCAGAGGTGGGGATGGGAATGAGGATTAACTACAAATGGGCATAAGAGATTTTACTGAAGTGATGAAAAATGTTTTAAAACACGATTATGGTGATGATCATACAACTCAGTAGTTACTAAAAATCACTAGAAACCTAAAATGGGTAAATTTTATATGTAAATTATATCTCAAAAATGTTCATTAGAAAAAAATTAAATAAAAGACTAAAGAAGACACAGTAGGTCTAAAAAAATGGCTTATATGAGAAAGGCTTTGGTTCATCCCTCTTGCAACCAAATCAGTTTTAACAAACATGAAGCAAACAGCAAGCAGAGTTGCCTGGTATCTAGATGAACAGAAGCACTACGACTAGGGAGAAATCACTCTGAAATAAGAAATAAATCACCCTGCAACGATAGGAGGTAGGAAGCGGCAAAGATGTGAGGCTGCCTGGTCCTGAGGGGCTGAGTGGGACTGATGCTACTGGCAGCTGCAGATGCTGCTTAAAGGGCACTGTCCATGAGCGGACTTTCATGGTGACAGACCTGCTCTGAGAACCAGTGCCAGGTCGGCTGTTCTGGGGGCACCAGACACTTACAGGGGACACTGAGTTGCGGGAGCAAGGGCTGGAGGCTTTCTCTCGGGCAAAAGTAACAGCAGTATCCATTGTTCCTCTGTTGAGCCCTTCTTTCCAGTATGCAGACTCAGCATCGCCATTGCTGAGACATCATCAATCTGGGCAACTGAGGTAGCTCGTCCAGAGGATTCCCTGAAACTCCACCTCCCCCAACTCACGGCCCCACCCAAGCCACATTGAGTTGTGTCCTCTGTGAGTCCAGTGCTCCTTGCTAAGCCAACTCCAAGACTCACACTGGAGGCAGCTAACCATGGTTTCTGGCGTAGCCTCTTGAGGCAAATGAGGCGCAGCATGTGTGGATTGCTTGCTGAGTCTTAACAGGTAGCCAGAGGGGCACAGGCTGGGGCTAAACTTGGCCTACAGCTGAGCTCCTCTCAGGACAGTGCCACTGGACACCTACTACACAAAGTCATGCTAATAAGACCGGGAGCCTTAGGAACTTTGCTTAGTATATAGAAACAGACGCAACACAGAAAGGCAGCCAAAATGGGAAGACAAAGAAGCAGAAACCATATGAGAGAACAGAACAGAGATCCAGGAATAATGGAGTCAAGCAATCTCACAGAGGCAGAGTTCAAAACACTGGTTATAAAGATGCTCAATGAATTTAGGGGAAGAGTAGATGAACTCAGTGAGAACTTTAACAAGAGATAAAAAGCATAAAAATGAAAATGGAAATTATAAAAGGGAACCAGTCAGAAATGAACACATTATCTGAGATGAAGAGTATATTAGAGGGAATCAACAGAGTGGAGGAAGAAGAGGATCAAACCACCGATATAGAGGATGGGGAAGCCAAGGACATGCAATCAGAACGGCAAGAAAAAAGAAGCCAAGACTATAATAATAACTTAAGGAGCCTATGGGACACAATCTAATGGTAAAAATATCCGTGTCACAGGGGTACCTGAAGGAAAGCAAGAAGTTGAAGAGCTATTTGAAGAAATAATGATGGAAACCTTCCCTGACCTGGTCAAGGAAATAGACATACCACCTCAGGAAGCTCGGAGAGTCCCAGAAAAGATGAACTCATAGAGGCCCACACCAAGACACATCATCACCAAAATGCCAAAGGTTAAATACAGAGAGAGAACCTTAAAAGCAGCAAGAAAAAAGCAGTCTGTTACCTACAAGGGAGCCCATAAGACTGGCAGCTGATTTCTCAAAAAAAACTTTGCAGGACAGAAGGGCTTGGCACAACATAGTCAACGTGACGAAAACCCAGGATCTACAACCAAGAATACTTTATCCAGCAAAGCTATCATTTAGAGTCAAAGGACAGATAAAGAGCTTCCCAGACAAAAATAAGCTAAAGGAATTCATTAACGCCAAACCAGTATTACAGGAATTATAGGAGAGATGTCTTTAAGAAGAAAAAAAATGTATCAAAAACATGAATAAAGAATGATGATAACTACATATTTATCAACAAGTACCTCAAATGGAAAAGAGTTAAGTGCTCCAACCAAAAGATAGAGTGGCTGAATGGATAAGAAAACAAGACCTTTACATATGCTGCCTACAAGAGACTCACTTCAGATTGAAAGACACACACAGACTAAAAGGAAAGGGATGGAAAAAGATATTGCCTTGATGGACCTAGAGGGTATTGCGCAGAATGAAGTCAGATAGAGAAAGACAAATACCACATGATTTCACGTACATGTGGAATCTAAAGAGCAAAATAAACAACAATGACAACAAAATGGAAATAAACTCATAGATACAGAGAATATTTTGAGGGCTACTAGGTAGGAGGGGGTTGGGGAAATAGTGAAAAAGGGCAAAGGGATTAAGAAGTACAAATGGATAGTAACAAAATAGACATGGCGATATCAAGTGTAGCATAAGGAAAATAGTTAATGATGTTGTAATAGATATGTAAGGGGGAAGAGAGGTACTACATTTAGTGGGGTGATCATTTTGCGAGTTATGTGGATCTCTAATCACTATGCTATACAACTGAAACTAATATATCATTTTATGCCAACTATAATCGAAAAAACTTCATTGAACTGTACAATGTAAATATGAGCAACTAATTATCTGTTACATTTCAATAAAGCTGGAAAAAAAGAAGACACAATAAGCAAAGAGAAAACATGAATCTTGGTTTGGATGTGGATCAGGGGAAAAATAGCTATTAAAGACATTGGCAACAATTAGGGAAATCTGAATTCAGACTAGATATCAGATGATGTATTGAATTATCACTAGTTTTCTTAGGCGTTACAACAGTATTATGATTATACAAGAACATGCCTTTATTTTCTGAAGATGCAAGATACAGAGGTCAAGTTTCATGATGTGTCCAACCTTCTTACAAATAGTTCAGAAAAATAAAAGCATTTATACTTAGATAAACCAAATGTGGCAAAACAATGATCGGTAATTGGTGAATATAGGCATTCAATATACTATTCTTTTTTACAGGTTTGAAATGTTTCAAAATTCAAATTGGGGAGGGAGAACACTCTTATTTTAAAATATAACCAAGTGTAAAAAGAATAACGAATACAGTTCTCTGCATATCAGAAGAGCCACATAGTTGATGTATAAAGACTGTCATCTCTTTGGTCTCTATGTTAACATACATAAAGAACAGAGGGAACAAATTAGAACTAAAAATATAAAATAATTATGCAGAGACTTAGCAAACTAGAGCTTTTAGAAAATGCTATTGATAACAAATACTTTTAAAAATAATAGCTTAATATAAAGCAACATAGTTATTAGTTGGCGCTGAGATCTTTAAGTTATGGATGTATGCAAGAAAACTGTAGATTTTTCCATCTGGAAGAGCACCCATCCTGCCTATGTCACTTGGCTGATGTAAAGATCAAATGAGGTCATGTATGCAAAAGTGCTAAATTTGAATTTTAAAAATTTTAGTTACTTATATTTTGCACCTTCCTGGTAAGGATAGGAATAGAAACATAGGACTAAACCTAGCATCATCTTTGGTTACTCTGGTCTATCCACAATTGGGATTCCTCAATTTTGTAGTCAACACTGCACTAACAATTCTTCAAAACAGTGTCAGTGTTCATTATAAATAATTCCCCTTTACTACTCTAGTAAGGCATTTTGTCTTACTATTTGCTATGTCACAATTTGTAACAGTGTGCTTATAACAATTTAAAGTTTTAATAGCTTGAAACTCATCAGACACAGTAATGTAAAATAGAAATCTTATCAAGTATCAGAAGAAAAGTTCATCTGAAAGTTCAAACATAAGTCACATTTATAGTTTTTACAATAAAGAAAACATTCTTGGAATTGGACCTCGAACTAAAATATCCAAGGAGGAAAAGCCATGTTGTGCAAAAACACAGATTACTTCATATATACAGGAAAGATTAGACACAGTACACTAGCAGATGAAAGAAGACAGGACTCTTATCCACTAGGAAGGATATAATAAAAAAGATAGATAATAACGAATGTTGGTGAAGATGTAGGAAAACTAGGAAATCTCACACACTGATAGGGGGATTGTAAAATAGTGTAGGTGCTTTAGAAAAGTTTGGCAGTTCCTCAAAATATTAAACACACTCTATGTCCATTGCAGCATTATTTACAGTAATTGAGATATGTAAACAACCTAAGAGTCCATTGATCTAAGTGGATAAAGAAAATATGATACACATACACAGGAATATTATTCAGCCATAAAAAGAACAAAGTCTTGCCATTTATGACAACATGGATGAAACTTGAGGGCATTATGCTAAGTGAAATAAGTCAGTCCAAGACAGACAAATACCATATGATCTCGCATGTGGAATCTAAAAAGAGAGAGGGAGGGAGGGAAGGAGGGAGGGAGGAAGAGAATAAACCCAAGCTCCTAATTATAGAGATCAGACTCCTGGTTGCCAGAGGCAGGGCAAAATGGGTGAAAAGGGTTAAAAGGTACAAACTTCCAGCTAAAAAATAAGTAAGTCATGAGGATTTAACAGCATGGTGACCATAGTTAATAATACCATACTGCATATTTGGAAGTTATTAAGAGAGTAATCTTAAAAGTTCTCATAAGAAAAAAATTTTGTAATTATGTATGGTGATGACTGTTAACTAGACTTACTGTGATCATTTCACAATATATACAAATGTAAAATTATTATGTTGTACACCTGATGTTATATGTCAATTATACTTCCTTTTAAAAGACGTCTACATACTGTATGATTCCATATACGGAGTCCAGAATAGGCAAATCTGTACACAGGGAAGTAGATTGGTACAGCTAACCTTTGAAAAACACAGGTTTGAAATTTGCAGGTCCACTTACCTATGGATTTTTTTTCAATAAATACATAGAGTACTGTAAATATATTTTATGATTTTCTTAATAACATTTTCTTTTCTCTAGCTTACTTTAAGAATATAGTATAATATATATTATTTGTATATAACATACAAAATATGTTAATAGACTGTTTCTGTCATGGTTAGACTTCTAGTGAGCAGTAGGCTACTAGTAGTTAAATTAGGGGTGAGTGAAAAGATAAACACAAATTTTTGAATACACAGGAGTCTACACCCCTAATCTCCCCGATTCCCCACTCCCCGCGTTATTCAAAAGTCAACTGTAGTTGCCTAGGGCTCAATGGGTGGGGTGGGGGTTGGGGGAAGGCGGGAGGCGTGGAGGGAATCAGGACTGATGGCTAATGTGCATTAGGTTTCTTTTTGGAGTCATGAAAATGGTCTCAAATTAGACAGTGATGATGGTTGCACAACTCTACAACTCTACTAAAAACCACTGGATTTGTATACTTTAAAAGGTAAAGTTTATGGTATATGAATTATTATCTCAATAAACTTCTTACAAATAATAAAAAAAAAACACCAGCCCCCTACTTCCCCAAAATAAGCCAAGGACATAAAAAGGCAATTAATTCATAGCATAAAAAATATAAATGATCAATGAATGTACAAAAAATTCAAGTATTTATAACCAAATATCAACTTCAAAACAAAATAATACATAAAAATAGACCAAAGAGAAGGATAAGAAAAGATGAGCAGAGCAAAAGATCAAGTTTTATTATATTCTGAAGTACTAAGAAAACTAAAAACTGCTAGCAGCAAATAAGAATTAAATAACAGACATAGAAAATTATCTTAGTTGTAGTGTTTAAACACATGAAATAGGGAGACATTAGTGATTAACAAAGTAGTAGTGGGAAAGTTACCAATAATCCAAGCATTAAGACACTAGGGTTGGTGTCTCAGAAACCTAAGTCCTCAGGGGATGAAGATTTTCTGTCACAGACAAAATGTCTTAGGCAGAAAGATGAGGGGAGACAGCTTGTCCTCAGAGTAAAAAGGTAGGTGTGGGAGAAGTAAGGAAAAAAAGAAGGAACAGAAAAGATCAACCTTCTGCCCAAACCCTGCCATCAGGGTGGCAGCGTGTACCAGAGTGTGAGACCTAAGGGTCTTCAAGGTAGGGAGTCCCTCTCATCCCAAACTGCACGCCAGTTAGGCAGCAAAACCCAGAGAATAAAAGGCAGCATGGGTGCCAGGAAAAGTAGGGATGGACAACCGGCCATGAACCAAGAGTAGTCACCTGGTGAGAGCTCCTCAACCTATAGACAAGAAGAGATTATTAAACAACCCACCCACCAGCACTCCTGGGACAGTGAAGGCGGACAATAGGCCATGAATCAAGAATTGCAGAAACTTCTAGAGAGGAGCTCCTCAGCACAAGAAACAAGAAATTAGTAAATTTCCTACCACCCAGCACTCCTGGGAAAGGAAATACTTAGAATGGCATAGACAGTCAATAAGATGTGAACTGGTAGTTCACGCATGGACCCAGATAAACTTGAATAAGAATCCACAGAAAGTATGTTATTTTTGAACTTTCTAGATAAGTTAGAGGCATGAAATGAAAACACTCCAGAATTTGGAAGTTTGAATACTGGTATGTGTCCATAATAGCGTGGATGAAATGTATGCAAGATGTTGGGCCAACAACTGATTCCACACCAGCACATTACTTCCAGCCATAAAACTGGGCCTTCACAAATAAATTCTGGAGAAAGAAGTGCCTCAAAGTCAGATGATCCAGGCTCTACAAACTTTTCTAGAATTGCCCCACAGCTGTGTACTCTAGGCCACCCTAATGGATAAACTCATCTACACACCTGCCTCACCACATAACCTACAGATTCAAGGACTCGAGTCATAACCACATCAAAACAAGGTGAGCCTAATTCATGTGCAAAATACAGAAACCACATAAGACTGTGAAAATCTAAAAGGGAACCCTTAGATCAGTGGTGCCCAACCTTTTCAGAACCAGGGACCAGTACTTCCATGAGAATCTAATGCCTGCTGATCTAAGGTAGAGCTGAGGCAATGATGCTAGGAGGAGCACCTGCAAATACAGATAAAGCTTTTCTAGCTGGCCTGCTGCTCACCTCCTGCTGTGTGGCCCGGTTCCTAACAGGCCACTGACCAGTACTGGTCCACAGCCCAGGGGTTGGGGTCCCCTGCCTTAGATTTTCATAGGCCTATGGCAGCTTTAGCCTAGAGGTCATCTGTGGAATGCATGATTGGTTGAGTGAAGTTTGGAAGAACTGTGTGAAGCAGGAACAAAACTCAGGACTGGTTGTATGAACTAGGAAACCACAGAGCAGTCCTAACCTTGCTCATCGTTGTACTTTGCTGCTGCTCACCAAGAAAGTCCATCTTTCCTGCCTCTTACACATCCACCTTCATTCAGCATCTCTTACAGAGATAGTAAAGGAGTACAGTCTTTGAAATATCCACAGCTAAATTAATATACAAATGTACATCTTTGTATATCCACAGAGATAATATAATAAAGCAATCAGCATAACTATTAAAGACACTGTAATACTGCTATTTAACACTGTTCTGGAGATATTAATCAATGAGATTAGATAAGGTAAATATTGAGGCATAAATTGGAAAAGGGATAAAATTTCTATCTACAAGTGACACAACAGTAAAACTGGGTTTAAGAAAAGCAATGATAAATGTAATTCAAACAATAAGAATTCAGCATGGTATCAGGAAAACTCCAGAAATCTCAGCAATATTCAAATACATGAATAACCTGTTAGAAGAAAGAACAGCTACAAAAACTCTATTTATAATACCAACAAAAAAGATATAATAAACGTAAGAAATGTTCAAAACTTATATGAATAAAGCTATAAACCATTCACCTAAAGTAGATTTAAGAAAATGAAAACACATCACTTGTCTCAACACTATTCAATATATCAGTTTTCTGTAAGTTAAACCAATAAAAATAACAATGATTCATGCTGTAGACTTTCCTAAAATCTTCACAACCCTTAAATAGCATCTGGCCTCAGCATGCCCATACCTCCTGCTAAGCAGCCCCAAGCCCAACACTAGTGGCAGCTGGCCTTGGTTTACGGCTTACCTTCTCCCAGGTATCACCAAGCCCAGCAAAAGTGGCAACTACCTGCAGATCATTCTGTAGCTCATACCAAGTGGCCTCGGGGCAGAACACAGGCAAGTGGCTGAACATGGCCGGCAACAGAGCCCCTCCTATGGGGCCCCAGAACCAACACATCTGGTGGCCAGCTTCAGACCACATCAGAGAACCACCTAACCAAGTCCACAAACAATACAGCCAAAGGGCAGACTGTGCAGGTACTAGAGTCCTGTTAAAACATATCCTGCTCCATAGGGTCAGCCCCTGCACAATAGCTCCTCCTCTGTAATCACAGGTCAGTCCTTCCAACCAATCAGACTGAGGGTCAGCCCCTCCCACTGATATGCGAACAGCAACGAAGGCTCAACTACAACAGGATGGCACACAAAACTCACACAAGGGACACACCTGGAGCACCCAGCTCAGGCGACCAGGGAGACTGGGCCCCACAGGACACCTACTACATAAGCCCACTCTATTGAGACCAGGAGACATAGCACCTCTACTTAATACATAGAAACAAACACAGGAAGGCAGCCAAAATGAGGAGACAAAGAAACATGTCTCAAGTGAAAACAACACAAAGCTCTGGAAGAACTAAAAATGGAGACAATTGATCCACCAGATGTAGAGTTCAAAACACAGTTATAAGAATGCTCAATGATTCAGTGAGAATGTCAGAGAGATAGGAAACATAAAAATGAAGACAGAAATCATAAAAAAGAACCAGTCAGAAATAAAGAATACAAATAACTGAGATAAAGAATTCATTAGAGGGAATCAACAGATTAGATGAAGCAGAGCATCGATTCAGCAATTTGGAAGATACAGTAGCAGAAAATACCCAATCGGAACAGCAAAATGAAAAAATCCCCCACCCCCCCAAATGAGGATAGTTTAAAGGGCCTTTGGGACAACATCGAGCATACCAATATTCATATTATAGGGATACCAGATATAGAGAAGAGAGAGAGCAAGGGATTGAAGACCTATTTGAAGAAATAATGACTGAAAACTTCCCTAACCTGGTGAAGGAAATAAGACATACAAGCCCAGGAAGCACGGAGTCCCAAACAAGATGAATCCAAAGAGGCCCAAACTAATAATTATAATGCCAAAGGTTAAAGACAAAGAGAGAATCTTAAAAGCAGCAAGAGAAAAGTAGTTACCTACAAGGGAGCTACCATAAGACTGTCAGCTGATTCTCAACAGAAACTTTGCAGGCCAGAAGGGACTGGCATGAAATATTCAAAGTAATGAAAAGCAAGGACCTCCTTGATCAAGATTACTCTACCCAGCAAAGCTAGCATTTAGAATTGAAGGACAGATAAAAAACTTTCCAGACCAAAAAAAAAAAAAAAAAAGCTAAAGGAGTTTGTCACCACAAAAACAGTATTACAAGAAATGTTTGAGACTTCTTGAAGGAGAAAGAAGAAAAAAGAAGAGGAAGAGGAAGAAGAAGACATCAAAAATATGAATAAAATGGCAATAACTACATATCTAGCAATAATTAGTTTAAATGTAAAATGGATTAAATGTTCTAATCAAAGGACATGTGTGGATGAATGGACAAAATATAACCTTACTTACATATGCTGCCTACAAGAGACCCACTTCGGATTGAGAGACACACACAAAGAGATAAAGAAAGATATTTCATGAATGGAAACAAACAAAAGGCTGGCGTAGCAATACTTATACCAGACAAAACAGACTTTAAAACAAGGATTATAACAAGAGACAAAGGAAGGACCCAGTAATCCCACTTCTGGGTATTTGTCAAAAGAAACCCAAAATACTACTCTAAAGGAACACATGCATCTATATGTTCACTGCAGCATTATTTACAATAGCCACGATATGGAAGCAACCTGGGTGCCCATCAATGGATGAATGGATAAAAAAAATCGAACATATATATAATGGAATATTATTCAGTTATAAAAAAAATGACATCTTGCCATCTGCAACAACATCAATGTACCTAGAGGGTACTGTGCTTAGTGGAGTAAGACAGAGGAAGACAAATGTCATAGGATTTCACATATATGCGGAATCTAGAGAACAGAATAAACAAACAAAATAGAAACAAGCTCATAAACAGAGATCATTTTGATGGCTGCTAGATTGGAGTGGGGTCAGGTGATAAGTGAAGGGAGAAGGGCTTTAGAGGTACAAATTGGTATTTACAGAGTAGTCATGGGGAGGTAAAGCATGGGGAATATAGTCAGTAGTACTGTAATAACTACATATGGTATCAGACAGGTACTCAGATTTATCTGGGTGACAAATCTTCACAAGTTATATAAATGTCTAATTACTGTGTTGTTCATATGAAACTAATATGTCAACTATAATTGAAAAAATTAAAAAATACTACTGGCAAAAAAAAAAAAAAAGGAAACCAATGAGCTTTATAATAGACTTAGACAAATTGATGCTAGAGTTCACATGGAAAAATAAAACATGCAAGAGTAGCAAGGAAAACACTGAAAAGGAGAAGTTTTAAGGGCGGATTAGTCCTACCAGAAACAAGGCCTGTAAGATTAAAATAGTATGGCACTATTGCATGAACATCAGACAATCCAAGAGAATAAAATGCATCCAACTACATACAGAAATCTTTTATATGATAAAGGGGGATTTTCTTTTTTTTTAAATAAATGGCACTAGACAACTGCATAATAATGTGGAAAAAGATAAAATTAGATGCATCCCTCATACCATATAACGAAACATACTCCAAGTGGATCAGCAAACTGTGGAAAATGAAACTTTTAATACTAAAAGAAAGCATGGGTGAATTCTCTATAACCTGGGGATAGGAAAAGGCTTTTAAAATGACTAAAAATCCAGGTGCAATAAATTTAATATTAATATATTTAACTACTCAAAAACAAACTTTTGCATGACAAAAACAAAAAGAAACCACCATAAACAAAGTCAAAAAATGTGTGGGCAAAATATTTACAACATACTTGTCCAAGTTAAATGGCTAATATTCTTAAATATAAAGAACTTTTAAAATCTGAGGAAATAAGATAAAAAATTATTTAGAAAGTAGACACGAACAGATAATTTTAAAATGTAAAAAATGGTCCTTAAACACACAAAAAAATTTTCAATTCACTTGTAGTAAGAGGAATGCAAATTAAAAGTATACCAGGACACCATTTCTCACCTATTAGATTGGTAGAAACTCAAAAGCCTGGCAACATATTCTGTTGGTGACTGTGGTATTCTTTTATACTACTTGTGAGAATTCAAAATAGTACCACTGCACAGGGAGAAAAATCTGGCAATATCTAACAAATCCTATATCTTAAAGACATACTTCCAACAACACAAAGGTACATATGTGCAGTTTTTCATTATTACATCATTTGTAATTCAAAAATATTGGAAATTACTTAAAAGTTTAAGTATAGGAGTTTTGGTTGAATAAACCATGGTACAAACAATGGAGTACTATGCAGTTAAGCATGAACATTATTTAATTAACGTGTATCATTTTTTTCAAATAGCTTCTGAATTGTTAAGACATAAATACTTATTAAGTTGTTTGTTCCTAACTGTTTGAGAAAATAAACTGTTTCGTGTTTCCTTTGACCTAGGTATGTGTTTCTTTTGACCTAGGGATGCTGTGAAAAATTACTAACATAATAAGGCTGCTGAGAACTGAGAAAGTTTGGGAACTTCTGGTAAAAGCCTGTGAAGGCTTTTAAGAGTGTACATGTGTATGCAGTTATGAGGTTACTGTGGGTTGTAGGTTAATGAAGGCACTGTCCGCAGTAAACACTGTGATAGATTTTATTGTAGCACATGAGAGGAGCAACTAGCCCAATCCTGAAAGTTGTTTTTTGCTTTTTTTCCCCAAGGGATGGAGTCTGAGACAAGATACAAGCTGAGTTCTTAAGGATCAAGAGTACACTATGCTGCAGGAAGGAGTAGCTAGAATTACAGGAAGAGGAAATGAGGGACTGAGAAAATGCTAGCATTCCAGAAGTTTGGTATTGCTGGAACTATATATCCTGAAAGAAAAGAGATGAGGCTCTGAAGTTAAGGAAGGAGTAGATTTTGAAGCTTTTGCAGATTAAGGATAAAAGAAATGTGGTATTTCATTAATGGACAAGAAGGAGCTACAAAAGGGTTTTAAGCAGGGGAGTAATATGATAACCAAGTATGAAGAAAAAATTGGCAGAGGGGGCTATAAAAGGTTGCTGCAGTAATCCTGAGTTGATCTAGACAATGCAACTGAACTAAAGAATTTGCAATCACTCAGTAGTGTGGCAATCTCCAATTTCAATAGATTACTATGCTAGCTACTCAAATGCTTAATAAAGCAGGAGAGTGCCTGTGGCCCAGATGACCACAATCATGATCTTTGTGAAAACCAGGATCTCTGTCCCACCTTCACAATGCATCTGGAAGTAGAAGTCACTTCACAATCTTGCTGTTTTATTCTTCAAAGTGACACTGTCAAACCCTGATATTCAGTTTGAATAAGTGAATTCAGCAATGAAATTGGATCCCACACTTCAAAGAGACTACTCTGTCAAGCATTATGTCTAATGTATCTCATACAGGACTCTAATTGTGAAAGCCCTTAAGAACAGTATCATAATGTTTTATGAAAGTTTGCTTTTTCAGCTTGTACAGACTACCCTGTACAGACTACTCTCTTGACGATGAAGAATTAAATCTTCACCTTCAGGTATAATTAAATCAAAGATGCAAAATCTCTTCTAAACTTTACTTTCAAGTCTTTTAAAAATTCAGAGCTTTAATTTCATTTTTTCTATATTATAACCAAATCCTTATGAATGCAGTAAGATAGTAAGAAAGGTGTCTTCGAGCTAAAGAAAAAAAAAGAGTAACTGTTATTAATGAGAGCTAGATAATGACTTGTTTTTTACATAGAGCTATATACTTTTCTTAAACCAAGAGATGAACACATCCTTTAAATTAAACCCATTTAAAAATGCACTTAAAAAAAAAAAAAAACTGCACAGGCTCTAAAAGAGTAAAGAGAATTCTAGCACTGAATACAGTTAGACGCTTACAGGAGTTCTGTCTTCTTTAAGTCTCCATCGTAAACCCAAAGAGAAAATAACATATAGTCTGAAATGGTGAAAACAGACCCAGTACACCTTTGCCACTTTTACCATTCTTCCATTCCCCCATAACCTCTCCCCCATCTCCTTTAGTGCAAGAAAAACAAACGAACAAAAAACGTGCTTTCAGAAAAGGTCACTACAAATAAGTTTCCAATAATATTCTCAAATCTCAAATACTTCAGAAGTAAAAAGCAGTCATCAAACACCAGAGTTGAGTTCCTAATACTCTGTTTTTCCAGGACACTTATAAAAAATATGTAAAACCATTTTTTTTTTTTTCATCACAGAACAGATAGAAGGTGATAACACTGCATTTGTAGACACACTGGAGATAAACAGAAGAGTGGCTACTGCCTGAGACCACCTGGCCAGGGTCACTAGTAATCCCAGGCCCCACAGAATCTCTGCTTTCCTGAAGCTCAGCTCAATCAGAATCTCGTTTTCTTCAGCCTTTTAGGATTAACTGCAATATCCAATGCTCTCAGAAATCATTACTTTTACTTTCAAATCCAGCCTCTACTACACACGAGCTGCCTAACTCCTGGCATATAACTTCACTTAGCCTTAGTAAAGTGTAGGCAAACCACCTATCTTGCAGAAGTATTGTGGAGATTAGAAATAATATAAGTAACACTCTTATCACAGTGCTTGGTAGGCAATCAATGTATGAAGACTTATTATCAGGAGGGTTGATGAATTAAAAAAGGAAAATCTGACCTCTGTACAGTGGTAAAGTCAATAAGACAAATTTCAGGTTTCCTTCTCCTTTATGTCCAAGAATTAAAACATTTTATAAAACAATGGAAACTATACACTGTCTCTCTCCTTCTTCAAAATCATAATCTTCTCCCTCATTAACAGCCTCTTACTCTAGTATTTTTAGGTGATTGTCCTCACTACTCAGGGTTCAAGAACATACTACACTGATGTATACATACATATACACATATACATGTATGTATGTATGTATGTACACACACACACACACACACACACACACACAAGAAGTGATACTGGTAGATTTATTTACATTCTATAGAAGCTGAGCTTGGAAAACCAGCGCAGGACCAACACCAGATATTTGGAAAGAAGATATCAGCACTTTTTCATCTGGACCTCCTTAAAGTGAAAGTAATCCAATGATCTACAGAAAAAAATTATCCCCCCACAAAAATGGTAGACAAGATTCTTTCCTATAATTAGCCCTTTTTTCCCTGAAAGCCCTGAGAAGAAAGTGTTGTATGAAGAACTGCTTCAAAATACATGATACAGCTGACTGTACACTCAGCAGACACACTAGAGACCAGTATCTTAATCTCTGAAAAGAAATGTGAAAGTGGCTATTGGTAGGTAAACCATGCCAAGGCCATATCAAGATGTCAGAGGCTTTCATGTATCCATGAGAAAAAATGAGCCACTATAATCAATTCTGTGATGTCCCAGGTTTTCCAAACAGTAGTAACTCCCAATTTCCTCTTTTTGATTAAGATAAGGTATGATTCTCAACTCTAACTTAAACCTACTATCACCAGGAAATTTCTTGATAACCTTGGACAAACATGCTCAAGTAGTACTGGGAATACAACTTATTACAGTGCTCAATCACAATACCCCAAATATAAGTTTACCCTGTCAGAGGAGGATACAGTTTTGGAAGGACAGCAAAGTCTGTATGTGTCAAGAAACAAAAACACCAACAAAAAAAACCCCTAGACCAACATAATAAATGATTCTTGGGCGGCAACTGTGAGATCACCCATGCATTCATTTATTTAGTGAAGAAATGAATAAACAACTTCTATATTCTAGGCCACATTGAATGGAAACACAGGGATGAGTAAGACATAGCTTCTGCTCTGAAGGTATTCATTCTAAAAAATAACGTATTTACAGTCACAATCATTTTATTGTAATACTGTATTAATAGACAAAAACATAAATAAGATATATTTAAATGTATTAGTATAATACATTTATACTAATTGTATTAGTATAATACAAATGTATAAGCTAAAAGGAATGTTCTCCACTCTGAATTAACTAATGAAAATTGTTACCCAACTTTTGGAACATGACTAAAGTTGTAATTTACTTTCAAGACTAGAATTAATCTCTGACACATGTTTTATAAAGGCTTCCCCCTACCACAGCCACCAAACACAATTTGTAAATTAGGTGCTTTTCAGCTTGACACGTAGGGCGTGGCACTGGAGTTCTCTCTCACACAACCTCAATGACACTTAGATGCGCTCTCAAAAGTCTGGACATTCTGGTTTCCGAGCAAAGGCCAGTTAACTCCTTAATCCTCCCTAAACCTTGAAACAACACTGCCACCTCTCTGCGTGGTCACCCCAGCCCACTTACATACATATACCCAGGCTAACTCATACAAATCACACCTTCCACTTCTGGAAAATTTTCAGGAACGAACGACGGAGGAAACACTCACTGAAAATATCTATATTCTCTTCCTCTATTTAAAGGTCGAATTACCCAAATATGGGCCAACCTGTCCAAGAGCCTAGGGCCAGTTATTCGGGTCAGTGAGGAAAATGTAGACTTCAGTCTGAAAAAGCCATTCTTTTAACTGGCACAAAACCCTGGCGGGGATGCTTAAAATGTAACTGCTCTAGTACATGCAAGGAATGGAAAGAAAGAGAAGGAGAGGAGAGGGGCGGAGTGAGGCGCGGGGACATAGGTGGCGACGGCGGGTCGCCCAGGTCGCGGGCACCGCCCAAGCGGGGACCTACGCGCGTGGAGTCAGAGATGCGAGGTGACCTTACGACGAGGCCAGCTTGGAGCGGGTGCCGGGCGTGGGGAACTCGCCGCAGCCTCCCGTCCTCCGGGGTGCACTTGCCCGCAGAGCGGCGAACACCGCGCTCCAGATTCCAGCCCAGACTCGTCCGGCAGCTCGTTCCCGGGCAGAACGCGGGACGTGCAATCTCGGCGGCCGGCCCTGATTCTGGGCCTCCACCCACCCCCGTCAGGACCCCCACCCCCTGCCACCGCCCCTTCGGCGGCCCGCACCCGTCCTGCAGTGGCCCAGGCGAGCATCGCTCACCTGCACTGCAAACCAGTCTACCGCCCTGCGGGCTCCGGAAGCTGCGACTGAGCTGGCTCCGGCCAGAGTTCTCGGCCCTTGTCCGGGACACTCCACGCCGGGAGCGGCAGGAGGAGGAGTCCGACAGGCGGCGGTGGAGCCTGGGCGGCAGGAGGAGGAGAACTCCGGGCGCCCGGCTCTCAAGAGTTCCACCCTCCTCCTGGCCGCTCTGCAGCAGCTGCTGCAGATCACTTCCGGGGCGCTGGAGAGCAGGGAGGGGCTGGAGGGGGAGGGATTTCCTGTCCTAGGCAGAGAGGAGGGTGTCTGGGGCCGGGCTGGAGAACAATGGTTGGGAAGGTGCAGGTTATCCGGTGTCTACCCTCTGCGTGCTGAACGCAGGCTGAGCTGCCTTTCGGGTGTTCCTTCCTCCTCCCCCCTCCAACCTCCCGCCCCGCCGCGTTCCCTGCGCCCGACAAGGTGAAGTCACCTCCCGGGGGCCCGGGAGTGGACGCGGCCTCGTGGAGATTCCCGGATCTCGGCGTCGCTATGTCCTTGTCTCTCTTCTGGGAGCAAGAAGGGCGTTCTTGGGAGAAGGAAGGGAGATCAAAGGCCGCCATCTTGCTTTTGGGGGGCAGCCCCTTCTCCCGGGGTGTCCTAGTTTGGAGGCCTGTCCGGCCTCTGGCGGGGGTTTCCTGGAGTGGAGCCGGCGAAGTGGCTGGTCGTAGGCCGAATCCTAGGAGATGGGTCAGTCGCCTGCCCCGGGCCTCATATCTAACAGCGAATCTGTGGAGAACTCACTTCCGCGGATTGTCTGGAGCCTTTTCTGAGCGGGCTCCAGCGCCCTACGACACTGCAGGTCTGATGTGGCGTTGAGATCATTCTGCGGCCCCACCCTGTGATTTGGTAGCTTAAGTTAGAAGTAGTTGCACAGAATCGGTTGCTTTATTTAAATTTTTCCACAGATTCGAAATAGATTGTTAGCCACATATTTGATAAGGCTCCAGAGCCTTATCTCTTTGACATTTATTCTCTTATCTACACCCTCCTGCCTCCAGATTGAGTACCAAGTCCGTGCTTGGCACGACCCATTTAAGGAATGCCCATTCTTGTGGGTAGACAGACATGAAAGTATATAATTATGATTGGAAGTATGGTATGTAAAGGTATACAGAGGAAAGAATGGATGACTTTACTAACTCTGTGTTAGAATTTAAAGATAAACAGGGGTTTTCTAGGACAAAAATAGGGGATGGAATGACAAATCGAGATCCTAACAGAAAGGTCATGCAGCACGAGGACAAATAATGTGTTGAGAAGTCTGAGTGGTAATTACAGGACTTAGAAGTTCAAGCCTGTTACTGAAAAAGATGAAGCTGGAGAAGCAACAGCCAGATGATGAGGACTATCCTAGCGTGGTGGGGCAATGAATAATGACCCAGGATAGTTGTACAATATAAGCTGTGGGTGGAGGACAGATTAGTTGGGAGGAGCACCATGGCAAGCAGATTGCTGGTAAACCAGCCATTAGAGAAATCAAGAAGAGACTAGGATAAGAGGACCATTATGTGAGTGGTGGTGGGCATCCAAAGATAGATTCCTAAAATATTCAGGAGACAAGATCAACTGATTTGATAATTGATTGGTGAGGTCAGATCCTGGGTAAGTGAAGGGAAGTGGCCATGATACCATGTTTTGCCTTCTGAGGAGGATTGAGGTAGATTTTACCAAATGAGGTAAAGAGTTAGGATGGAATGGGGGAAGGTGCAGAAAATAAGTGCCATTTTGGACCTGGTCAGTTTGAATGAAGTACCAGTGGTGCTTATGGCAGTTGCTATGTGGATCTACAACTCGAGAGGATCCAAGCTGAATTTAGAAACACCCAGGTTTGTATTACCACATCCCGGCAGCCTGCAGTCTCACTTCATTAAGCACAGTTTCAAAACCACTTCTTCTTTCTCCCTACCTTTTCTTAGGAAAATTGCTGTAGTATACATTTAAAAAATCCCCGTCTACGGCCATGTCACCCTGAACACAACCAATCTCATCTGATCTCGGAAGCTAAGCAGAGTTGAGCCTGGTTAGTACTTGGATGGGAGACCACCTAGGACAACCAGGTGCTGTAGGCTTAAAAAAAAAAAAAATCTCTATGTGATTTATACCCCCCATAGGCTAACACTCAAATGCTTAATGGTCTAAAGATCATAAAGTTAGGCTTGCAGGGAATTGAATATGACAATGGAAACTAGAATAGCATCATAAACTCGTAAAATGAAAATACTGTTTTAACAAAAAGGGTTTTTTAAATTTAATAATCGATAATAGCTTAACTAAACTGGTCACAGATGAAGGATTGAGGATGTTAGGTTGTGCAAATCTGCTGAATGGAGAACTAGGAGGAGGATGACTTAAAGAATGAGCAATGGGAACACAATGAAAGACAACTTCAAAGTCATTTGTCAGCCTGTCTCAGCTGCATCTTGGTTGTTCACAGCTATGCCAACCTGGCTTAAAGCAATGAAAAACAGAATGGTTCGTTTTGAACAGATGCTTCAGAAAACCACAAAGCAAAAACCCTATAAATAATAGTGTCAAAGATTATTCATTTTTATTCTGTATTCCTATAGAGCAGTATTTTTGAACCATCACCTTTAGTTCTTAGATTATATAAATACATTATTCACAATATTCCTAGAATAGAGACATATTTAGATATATTAACCATAAAATGGATAATAAACTGAACTAGAAATGAGAACAGTGTTCGAGTCCCTTTTTGTTCATTGTATGGCCCTAGTGAAGTCACTTAACTTCTCTATGACCTAGTTTCTTTGTAAGATAGTGATAACTTTCTCCCAGCCTGTCTCTCAAAGATATAAGTAATAACAAATTAATACTCTAAATACTTTTTGAGGTACTTGGATGAGAGGGCATAATTGTAAGAACATGTTATTAATTAGCATTAAGACATAGTAGAACTCATGAGCATACCTAAATTTGCTGCTCTTCTCTTACGCAGCAGTCTCCAACCTTTTTTGCAACAACATGGATGGACCTTGAAATAATACTAAGTGAAATAAGCCAGACAGAAAAAGTTGAAAATCATGATATCACTTATATGTGGGATATAAACCTGAAAGCAAAAAATGAATAGGACAAACAAAGACTCATGGACATGGACAATGGACTAGTGGTTACCAGAGGGGAGAGGGGAGCGGGGAGGTAGACGGGATGGGAGGGGGGGGGATTTAAATAATTTCTTCAATTAAATAAATTAATATTTTAAAAATATCTTTTCACTGTTCTTTTGCTCTTCTTTTAGTCAGCGGTCCCCAACATTTTTTGGCACCAGGGACTGGTGCTCCTGTGAGAATCTAATGCCTGATGATCTGAGGTGGAGCTGAAGCAGTGATGCTAGCACTGGGGAGTGGCTGCAAATACACATGAAACTTCGCTTGCCTGCCCACTGCTCACCTCTTACTGTGTGGCCTGGTTTCTAACAGGCCATGGGCCGGTACTGGGCCGCGTTCTGGGGATTGAGGACTCCTGCTTTTACTGACTACATATGATAGGGTTGGATGGAAAGAGGGAGAGGAAAACAGCAATTTTAATTTTTAAAATTATTTTTACCATATTCTATTACATGATTTTAAGGTTAAATGAGTTAATATCTGTAAAGTGCTCACAACATTTGACACATGGCAACTACAAATGTTAATAAGTCTCCATTGTCTAATTACAACATTTGCTTTGCCCAGGGTTAATTTAGGTAAAATTGTATTAGATATAAACATTTCTATGTAGAAAAGTATGTAAATAACAATGGAATCCTCAGCATTTTTTAGTCATGGAAGCTTTGAATTTGTATAGCTGAAAATATTTCTATATTTTAATCTTTTCTGATATATTATGAGAAGTGTTAATATACTTATTAAATAAAATATTGGATTTGCAGTGTAGTATTTTTATATCTTTATTTAAGATGTGATTATAGTTAAGGTACATAGGATGATGTATTTTACATTGTTCTATTATTGAACTATCTCTAAAATTGATTCTTATTATGTAATCAACTTTTTTCCCTGGCTTTATTGAAATATAAGACAGTTAATTGCTCATATTTACATTGTACAGTTCAATGAAGTTTTTTCGATTATAGTTGGCATAAAATGATATATTAGTTTCAGTTGTATAGCATAGTGATTAGAGATCCACATAACTCGCAAAATGATCACCCCACTAAATGTAGTACCTCTCTTCCCCCTTACATATCTATTACAACATCGTTAACTATTTTCCTTATGCTACACTTGATATCGCCATGTCTATTTTGTTACTATCCATTTGTACTTCTTAATCCCTTTGCCCTTTTTCACTATTTCCCCAACCCCCTCCTACCTAGTAGCCCTCAAAATATTCTCTGTATCTATGAGTTTATTTCCATTTTGTTGTCATTGTTGTTTATTTTGCTCTTTAGATTCCACATGTACGTGAAATCATGTGGTATTTGTCTTTCTCTATCTGACTTCATTCTGCGCAATACCCTCTAGGTCCATCAAGGCAATATCTTTTTCCATCCCTTTCCTTTTAGTCTGTGTGTGTCTTTCAATCTGAAGTGAGTCTCTTGTAGGCAGCATATGTAAAGGTCTTGTTTTCTTATCCATTCAGCCACTCTGTCTTTTGGTCAGAGCACTTAATTCTTTTCCATTTGAGGTACTTGTTGATAGGAATGTAGTTATTACCATTCTTTATTCATGTTTTTGATACATGTTTTTTTTCTTCTTAAAGAAGTCTCTCCAACTTTCCTGTAATACTGGCTTGGTGTTGATAATTTCCCTTAGCTTATTTTTGTCTGGGAAGCTCTTTATCTGTCCTTTGACTCTAAATGATAGCTTTGCTGGATAAAGTATTCTTGGTTGTAGATCCTGGGTTTTCGTCACGTTGACTATGTTGTGCCAAGCCCTTCTGTCCTGCAAAGTTTTTTTTGAGAAATCAGCTGCCAGTCTTATGGGCTCCCTTGTAGGTAACAGACTGCTTTTTTCTTGCTGCTTTTAAGGTTCTCTCTCTGTATTTAACCTTTGGCATTTTGGTGATGATGTGTCTTGGTGTGGGCCTCTATGAGTTCATCTTTTCTGGGACTCTCCGAGCTTCCTGAGGTGGTATGTCTATTTCCTTGACCAGGTCAGGGAAGGTTTCCATCATTATTTCTTCAAATAGCTCTTCAACTTCTTGCTTTCCTTCAGGTACCCCTGTGACACGGATATTTTTACCATTAGATTGTGTCCCATAGGCTCCTTAAGTTATTATTATAGTCTTGGCTTCTTTTTTCTTGCCGTTCTGATTGCATGTCCTTGGCTTCCCCATCCTCTATATCGGTGGTTTGATCCTCTTCTTCCTCCACTCTGTTGATTCCCTCTAATATACTCTTCATCTCAGATAATGTGTTCATTTCTGACTGGTTCCCTTTTATAATTTCCATTTTCATTTTTATGCTTTTTATCTCTTGTTAAAGTTCTCACTGAGTTCATCTACTCTTCCCCTAAATTCATTGAGCATCTTTATAACCAGTGTTTTGAACTCTGCCTCTGTGAGATTGCTTGACTCCATTATTCCTGGATCTCTGTTCTGTTCTCTCATATGGTTTCTGCTTCTTTGTCTTCCCATTTTGGCTGCCTTTCTGTGTGGCGTGTGTTTCTATATACTAAGCAAAGTTCCTAAGGCTCCCGGTCTTATTAGCATGACTTTGTGTAGTAGGTGTCCAGTGGCACTGTCCTGAGAGGAGCTCAGCTGTAGGCCAAGTTTAGCCCCAGCCTGTGCCCCTCTGGCTACCTGTTAAGACTCAGCAAGCAATCCACACATGCTGCGCCTCATTTGCCTCAAGAGGCTACGCCAGAAACCATGGTTAGCTGCCTCCAGTGTGAGTCTTGGAGTTGGCTTAGCAAGGAGCACTGGACTCGCAGAGGACACAACTGAATGTGGCTTGGGTGGGGCCGTGAGTTGGGGGAGGTGGAGTTTCAGGGAATCTTCTGGGCGAATGACTTCTGTTAGTCAGTTCAATGTCTCAGCTATGGTGGTGCTGAATCCGCACACTGGGAAGGGGAGGGCTCAATAGAGGAACAGTGGATACCGCCAGCACTTCTGCCCGGGAGAGAGCCCTTGCTTGCTCCCACAACTCATTGTACCCCTGTGAATCCCTGTCTTTCTCTCCAGGCAGCCGATGGGGCACTGGTGCTCCGAGCAAGTAGATCTGTCACCTCGAAAGTGGTGTCTGCCGCTGCCGGCTGCCGCCGCTGCAGCCTCTGCCCCACTTGGCCGTTCTGGACCAGGAAGCCTCATGTCTTCGTCCCCTCCTACCTTCTACTGTTGTAGGTTGATTTCTTATTTCTCTCCTTAGTTGTAGTGCTTCCATTCATCTAGATCCCAGGTGACTTTGCTTACTATTTGCTCTGTGTTTCTTTCACAACTTTGTTTTTTTTTTTGCAAAAGGGATCAACAAAGCCTCTATCGTCTACATCATTTTTCCCCCTCCTCCTGTAATCAAGCATTTTTTAGAAGCCATTGTATGTTTGTATTTACCTTCCAAATGAAATATTTTCCTTGAAGGAGGTAATAGATATCTTTTATTATATTTAATTTCTCTACTTCTCTACAGGTTTCTTCATAGTCTTTCAACCTTAAACAAGTTTTTGTACTTGTGAACTCATTAAATAAAATTATACATTTTCATCATCAGTAAATGAAGGACACTTTCAATATTTTTTAAGGCTCTTTGATACATTTTGACATAGTTTCAAAATATGCCTTTGGTTAGCATCTGTCACTATGAAAATTGATACCCATTTTAGTTTTTTTCAATTTTATAGGTTGCATTATTTTGCCACATATCCAGCATCAATTTCTAGTGGCAACTGTATTCGTGCATGCACGTGCACGCGTGTGTGTGTGTGTGTGTGTGTGTACAGATACACAGAACACCTTCATATCTTTTTTTTTTTATTATTTTTTTAGGCAAGGCAACTCTTGGTTGACCTCACAGATTGCAAGGACCTTGTCAGCTTACAATCCCTTATTTTATTTTTTATTTTTTTATGCCTACAGCACCTGGTCTTCCTAGGTGGTCTCCCATCCAAGTACTAACCAGGCCTGTTCCTGCTTAGCTTCCGAGATCAGATGGGATCAGGCTTGTTCAGGGTGGCATGGCCGTAGACACTTTCATATCTTTATGTTGGATACTAGTTTAGTTTTTAATATATTTCACTAAAATGAATTATTTTATCATAAATTAATTGATTTATCCTGGGAAAGGGTAGAGGTAGGGATGGACCACATAGAAGGTATTTATAAAGCCAGGAAAGATCTGGTAGTTAGAATGGATTATTAGACCAGAAGGTACAGATCTGCAAAGTCAGAAGGAAGAATTAGAAGCTGTCATCGGTAAAGCAGCTATTTGAGTCCAGAGTCTGCTAAGGTGAGAGAATTAAATTAGCATTTATTGAATATTTACTATTTTTCAGACATTGTACCAGGCACCTTACAAAAGGACTGTCTGGCTAGATCCCACAAATCTAGGTGGTTTAAACTTGGTAGTCAGAAAATAGTATTAATAAGAAGGACACTTGAACAAATTCTATTACTCTCTGCCTTTTAAAATATTTATATTGTATAGTTCATTATAGGAATTAAAAGTTAAATGAGATAGTGCATGTTGATTATTATAATCAAACCTGTAACTTTTGGACCATACCAATCCCTTCCTCCTTCACTCTTTTCACAAGAGAAGGCCATTGTTTGGTCTGTATTTTGAATCTCAGTTGTGTATTTGAGGATCTTACTTCATCAATTATTCTCTTTCTGCTGTTACTTTAGCCCCTCATAGTACTGGTTCCTTGCCATTAGCATGTTCATTTGTTTAAAGGGTCTCCCTCATACATATTCTCTCTCCCTCTAGCTTCTACCCAAATTCTCCTTCCTTTCATTAAAGACAGAATTTTGACAATATTTTATGCTTGCCATCTCTACTTTCTTATCTCCAGATTACTCAGTTGTAATCAGACTCATATTCCCAGTACCGCTGTGAAACTACTTAAATATGGCAACATTCCAAGGAATTCTAAGGCTCTTATCACTCTAGTCTATTCTACAAATTCTGCTTGGATGATCTCATCTATGCCCATGGTTTTACTCTACATCGATGACTTCTACATTGTAGACTTCTACATTGATTTCTTCTAGCCATGAGTTCACTCCTAAGCTTGAAAACTGTATATTCAATTCCCTATACGATGTCTCTTGGATGTTTTATGGGCACCCACCTCAAACACAGTATGTCCAAACTGAGCTGATGCCATCACACACCAAGTGACCAAATGCAGAAATCTAAATGTTTACTTTGAATCTCTGTCTTCCTCAATATCCACTCAATCACCAGGCTCTGTTAAACCTTCCTCCTTAGTACATCTCAGAAGCATCCATTTCACTCCATTTCTACTACTACTTCCCTAATTCAAGCTATTGTTACCTGCTTACTGTTATTGCAGTATAGATCCAGTGGTGTCTTTTCCTCCTCTAAATCCACTCTTCACACTCCAACCATTATGATCTTTCTGGAAAGCAAATAGAATCATATCACTCTTCTGCCTAAACTTCAATACTTCCATTAATCTCAGGTTAATCTGAATTCCTTCATATGTCTTATACAGCCTTATACAATCTAATTTCTGTTTATCATTAGTCTCACTGCTGGTCACTTACCATTTCCCTCACCACACAGATCTAGCTCCAAGAATATAGGCGTCCACTTTTGTATATACTGCACTCCAAAAATATGTATGAAAGTTAAATGAGCAAAAGTAAGACATATTAGACCAGGTTTTAAAGATTATAATATAAATATTATAAAATTCCCAATTGTTAAATAAAGGTTTTAGTTTTTAACCCCAGCCATATGTATACATGTATATTTAAACAGAGTAAACACTAAATATGATAATTTAACATACTTCTAATCTTATTTTGGTGACAGTTAGTAGACAAAATTTATTTTCATGTTGAAAAGTTAATATAGATTTTGCAAAGTATTAATGCCATTTTTTAAAATGTATTAGAACTTTGAAAGATTACTGAGAGAAATTTGAATTCCAAATTTCTCTTGATAATAGATCCTTTAGTAAGCTGCATTCCTATTTCCATTTATACCTTGTTCTTTCTGTGTCTGAATCATTGGAATATTTATGGATGGCAGTTATCAATCTATAATTTTAATAATCTTTCCATTTCTTTTGTCATTGTATTTTATGTTTTAGACACAATTGTCAAGGATAAATTTCCAATATTTTCCAAATGTGCTTTAATATAGTTCTTTTCCTTCACATTTGAATTCATAGGCAATCAACTTCAAGCCTAATAAGCATCTGATTTAAGCTAAAGAGTCACAATTTTAGGCAAATCGAATTTTTTTGCCTTTGTCTCAATTATACTATTGTTAGCAGCACTTTTATTTTTTCATTAAATTTTATAAAATATTAGGTTCAAATGCAGTAAATAGTTTAAATAATTGTACAAAAGCTGCTCTATAAAGATGACATTACTCTGAAGTTAAGCTGTTAATTGGTGATTAACACCACTATGTAGTAACAGCTTCACATTTTTATCAGTGGATATGTTGCTAATTCAGCCTAGAAAAAGTAGAGAGTAGGGTGGGGGGAGTTAATGGGTAAAATCCAATGTCACCTCTCTCTGTGTTCTTATCCCCATTGTTTCTTCTGCATCGAGAAAATCTTTACTCTTTTCCCTCCAATGTCCTACTTCCCCTTCACTCATCTTTCACATCATGATCTATATGTCACTTTATCTAAGAAGTTTCTTCACACCTTCCTTGATTACCGTAGGTAGTAGGCGACATAGGCACGTGCTCCCTTTGTGCCCTTTACTTTTCTTGGCACATATCACACTTTAATGAAATTACTTGTTTGTCTTTCTTACTCACTAGGGAGGGCAGAAATTGTATCTATTTTTTATACTGTTATATCCCTATATTAGGTCAATATTATTTTTTAAATGAATGAATCATGGGAAAAACTATGAAGGCAAATGCCCTCTGTGTTAATCAAGATAAGCTAGGTTATATTGTAGTAACAGAAAACAGAAAATCTCAGTGGCTTAACATCACAAAAGTTTATTGCTTGCCTATGCTACATGTACAATGCCAGTTTTCTAAGGTTCTCTGCTCCTCACTGTCACTTAGGAACCCAGCTATTAGAAACAAGTGACAACATGTTTCCACAATCACTGCAGACACTAAGAACCTGCAAACTTTGCACTGGCTCTTAAAGTGACATACTTCTACTCATAATTCATTGACAAAGCAAGCCACATAGTCATGCCTATTCAAAGCAGGTAACCCTACCACATGCCAAGAAAGAGAGGGAAACATGAACATTAGTATACAGCCCAACAATATCATACCCTCTGTCTTAGTCAAGACCCTTTTAGTTGCATGTGTCATAAATCTAACTTGGTCTAGTTTAGGAAAAAAGAATGGTAAGATTATAGAGCTGAAAAAAAATTAAGCCACTTAAAATGCAGGAGTGTCTCTGGGCCTCATTGATAATCGGAACCAAGACCATTCCAAATCTTGTCTCCGTTTCTTTCTGTAGGTTGTCCTCAGTCTCTTCTAGTATAGAAAGACTGACTGTTCATGTGGCCATGGACATCTTCCTGTCTTTACATCTCATGTCTCCCATCACACCGGATGGGGCCAAATGTTTTTTCCAGTTTCTTTATTAAGTCTTGGGAAAGGCCTTTTAGTGGTCCTGTGGGAGCGATGTGTCCACTCTTAAACCAGACATCTGTGAGCAGGAGTTATAGAGTACAAATATGGTTCCCGCTATTCACCCCTCAAGAACTGGGGGCTGTGATGGCTAATTTTACGCATCAACTTGGCTATGCTGTAGTACTCATTTAATTAAACTGTAGGTGTTGCTGTGAAGGCATTTTGTAGATGTGGTTAACATTTACAATCAGTTGAGTTCCAAGTAAAGAGATTATTCTTAATGATGTGGTTGGGCTTCATTCAATCAATTGAAGGCCTTAAAAATGAAAACAGAGGTTTCCTGGAAAAGAAAAAAATTCTATTTCAAATCTGCAATGGCAACTCCTGCTGAGTTTCCAGACTACCCAATTGAATTATAGATTTTGGACTTGCCAGCCCCTGCAATCATGTGAGCCAATTCATTAAAATAAATCTCTCTGTATATAATTGATTCTGTTTATCTGGAGAACCCTGACTAAGACAAGGATCATTCCAGGATATGGTAGATTCACTGGACTGGGAACCAGAAAGCTATCTCAAGAGTGTATCAATGACAGGAAGAAAGAAGATATAGAGCAGTGGGAAAGAAGAAAGAAGGGATACTGAAATAGACATATCATAAAGAGAATGTGACTAAACACTGACTCATATATGACTAGCTTTACATTACCTAACCTTGTCCAAATGCATAAGTAATCATATAATAATTTAAGTATATTCAAATTATGTCCTTCTAATTCAGATTGATTTATTCATTTTGAACTACTTTTGTTAGTAGGTGGTATGTTTTCTATAATTCATGTCTTAGCATGTTTTATTTTTTCCTTATTTAACATTCTTGTGCTTGCTTTGGCAGCACATATACTAAAATTTACGTTCTTGTACTTTATTTTCTAAATAAATATATTAGTTTCCTCTTGTTGCTGTAACAAATTACCACAAGTTTAGTGGCTTAAGGCAAACAAATTTATTATTTTACAGTTCTGGAGGTCAGAAGTCTAATATGGGTTGGCAGGGCTGTGTTCCTACTGGAGGATTTGGGGAGAATCCTATTCTTTGCGTTTTCCAGCATTTAGAGGCCTCTCACATTTCTTGGCTCATGGTCCTCTTCGATCTTCAAAGTCAGCAATTATATCACTCCAACCTCTGATTTGTCATCACATCTCTTTGACTTTGACTGTCCTGCATCCCGCTTACAAAGAACTCATATGATTACATTGGGTTTACCAGAAAACCCAAGATAATTTCCTGATCTCAAGATCCTTAACTTAGTCAGATCTACCAAATTTCTTTTGCCATGTGAAGTAACGTATGTACGGGTTCTGAGAATATAGGACATGAACATCTTTGGTGGGGCAGTATTCAGCCTACCACAATAATTATCAAACTGATATATATACTATAAATAAAAAATTAAATAATATTGAAAGTATCTTTTCAATAATATTGAAAAGCAAGTATTTCTAGCTTTTATATCTGTTTGTTCCAGTATTTCATCTTTCTCAAAAGTGGGCTGAATGACTCTTATTTCTTGTTTTGTTTTGTTTTGTTTTTTTTAACTGTAAAGATCTATTGACTTATAATTTGATAGAGAATGATTTAGCTCTGTTATAAACAACTCTCTCAACTATCTCCATCCTCTCGATTTGGTAACATTATTTTTGTAAACCAGTAATGAATATTTATATCATGATATTGTAAATATTTTATACTATAGATCCAAATAGAGAATTGTGATTACATTTCCTTTTCTAAATACTTGTTTCACTTATATAATTTGCTATCCAGATGCTTTTAATGCTTTCAAAACATGTCATCATATTATCTATCAGATCTCCTCTTTCTTGGAGCCCTTCCTCTTGGAGCCTTTAGTCCTCCTGATTTCTGGCCTGATTATTCTCTATGTCTATGGCATAGCTCTCATCCTGTGATTTCCCTTTATTGTTTTCTTGGATAACTTGCATTGAAAAAAACAGGAGTGGGGAGTAGAAAAGGTGACAACTTTTCTGAAAGTTAGATTTCTGACATGATGGACTATTATCTATATGTTCTACAGTGATGAAAAGGATTTTAAAATCTGGAGGGATTTTAATACATATGTATATTTATATGTATACATATCACATTTATTTTTCCCATTCTTTCTTCAATAGACACATAGGCTGTTTACATGTCTTGGCTATTGTAAATAATGCTGCAGTGAACAGGGAGGTGCAGGTATCTCGAGATAGTGATTTCCTTCAGATGTATACCCAGAAGTGGAATTGTTGGATCTATTCTATTTTATCTTCAGTTACAAGCTCCAAGGCTTTTATACAATGAATGAAAGAATTGTTGAAAATATTTTTTTTACATTCCAAATATGATTGCTTTCTGAAGACTTGCTAGATTCCTTATCAATAGATACCGAGAATTAGTACACAATTTTTAAAATTCTGCAATATAGATTGCAATTCCAGAAAAATGGAAAATTTTAATTAGACGTTAATCATGTCTAATATTTGTGTTAAATAGCTTTAGCCTCTTTTTTGGCATTTCACTGATAAGAAATCACAGTACACAAGCCAGTCCTTCTATAAATATTTGTTGGGTAGTTATTGTCAAGACATCAAGTCTCCTAGGAGTTCTTATTTCTGCCACATTCTCCTTCTCTCTGTTTTTAATCCTTCTCTTTTTCTCCACTCTTAACATCATCTATTAAATTTTATCTACCTTCCATTCCATCTGCTTTTCACTTCCTGTCTCAATTCCTTCTTTGAGCTGTCGTTTGCTCAACACAGGTGCCTTCTATGTATTTCCAAGGACTCTGCCATATGCCATATGTATCATCCCAATTTTTAACTTATCTAGAGTGCTATCTTGAATATTTTATAGGCATTCAAGAAATTATTGGCTATTGAAAGATTTTAGAACTACAGGCAGATAGTATTTCCTTTATATACTTGCTTCTAAGTCAATTTTTAAATATTACATACTTTTATACTCATATAAGAACAGTAGGTATTTTTGTTGACTTCAGAAATTATTCAGTAATTTCATTAACTAAATTAATTTTGATGACAGAAATTAAGAAGTCAAGGGAGGGTGAATAGATACTATGATCTTTGGCTTTGGCCTGAAGGTTATTGAGGATTTTAATGGAAATGGAATCAATGCAATCTGTGACAAGTTATCATAAATTTAATGGCTTAAAACAATGCATATTTATTATCTTAAGGTTCTTCAGATCAGAAGTCCCACACAGATCTCACTGGGCTAAGATCAAATTGTCGGCATGATGTGTTCTAGAGGCTGCCTGATTTCCTTGGCTTGTAGCCTCTTTCCTTCACCTTCAAAGCCAGCAATATCATGCTGTCATCTCTCTGGTTCTCATTTCCAATTCCCTTTTCCACTTCTAAGGACTCTTATGATTACATTGAGCCCATCTGGGTAAGTGGGCTGGCTTCCCTAACTTACAATCAGCTGATTACCTGATTATTCCACCTGTAACCTTAATTCCTCTTTGCCATGTAACCTATCATATTCACAAGTTCCGGGGATTAAGACATTGGTATCTTTGCAGGGAGGGAGGGGTATTATTCTACCTGCCACAATGAAAAAACAAAGGAGAGGATCCAGGCAGTCCTAAAGAAGGGAAAAATTATGGCATTAAGTAAACACCATAATTTGGAGGAATATTTGATAAGAAGAAGCACTAAAGACCGGACAGTCTATGATGTTGGGAATACTTAACATTCTCATAGACTGGAAGGAACTTGGAAAATGTGTCTCACTGTAATTTCAGCTATTTGTCCTACTTCTGCCCTGTGTAACTGCTCAGAATAAGTCTATACTTTATTCCACATACTAGCTTTTCAAATAAATTAAGAATTTTGTTATATTCTCCCAAGTGTTTTTTCTTCAAGTTAAATATCCCCAGCTTATTTTTTCAATCCTCATAACATATGATTTCTTTGATGCACCCTAGTTTTGCCAGTTTTCATAAAATGTAATGCCTTAAACTAAACATTATTCTAAATGTGTTCTAACTCCTTTATAATGAAAAAAAAAATCAACTTTAAGTCTCCATTTATTTTTTCTCATATAAAGAAAAGGAACTTTTTGTTGAGCCACTGAAATCATTATTTATGACTATATACTAATAAACTAACCTTAATTCATTGCAAATTGTCTAAGTATTTTATATAAATGATTCCCAAACACCATATGTATCTTTTCCTTGAGATGCAAATGTCAGTTGAGGTCACACTGTATACCTAGCAACCCTGATTTTCTTAGGTATTTATCTATCCCCTGTGACTCAGGTGAAAGTGATTCATCCCCAACCTAGGAATAAATCCTGATTGGTCTAAGCCAATTAAGATGTTTCAGAATGGGAACAATCCCCCTTGCCAGGTGATTTATTTAATGGCAGGCATATGATACAGTTCTGGCCAAGTAGACATGTAGGAAAGTCTGCTAGAGTTGCTTCTTGGAAATACTTCCGTATTCATAAAATGAACATTCCAAGAAATGGCTTTTTTCCTGCCTCTGGATGCTATTTCTGGATGTATTGCTGGGAACTGCTATAGTCATTTTGTTACCAGCTAGTAATGTCAGGGTAAAGATACTGAAAGAAACCGAGTCCTTCCTGTCAATCTATGCCTCCTCTACATTTCTGGCCCTTCCTCTATAATTCCCATATTATGAGATAATGAGCTTCCTTATTGTTTAAGTCAAGTTAAACTCTTCATCTGTAAAGTAGTAGTGGTTATTGAAAAAGTTGTTTAGGAACTCTTTATTCATTTATTCAGATATTATTCATTCTTTAAAGGAAATTATAGTATGGCATATAAATTACATCTTAATAAAGCTATTTTAAAAAGACATTTATAGTGTACTCCAATGTCTTTTTCCCACTGAGAGCAGCATAGCTTGGCACATAAAATTTTCTTCAGTTGAGTTGACTGTGTGGCCTGGTTGTGTCTCTCTGCAGTGTTCTCTCATTCCCCTGGCACATGTTCCAGGGTGATAATCCTTTCTGCTTTCATAGTTATGCCATCAGATATGAACTCAGATCCCCTTTATTCAGAAACTTTCAAAAAACTGTATAAATATCCTAGTCAAAAAAGAGAGAAAAATTCAATGGAATACTTGGAGATATTCCCAGGCACTTCCTCAAACTTGAAAAAAGTCCCCAGTTACAATATTTCTACTCACTAATCTACAGGAATAGAATTGGAAGGGTAAGTCAGGACAAATAAAAGTCCTATTAGTAGGGAGGTTCTAGAGAAAAAGTAGTTGAACCGCCTCTTTTCAGCAGAGCAATGAGATAGGAGCACCAAAACTGAGGGGATGCTGATCTCTGTCCAAATGATTTCTCTCTAAAAAGTAAAAAAATTCCATGTGTTGATGGGATGCAACAGGGTTGGTATAAATAAATACAGTACAGATGTCTAGATACAGAGTAATTTTTCTTCGTTAAAGGAAAAGTGAGGTTCCACTTCCATTAATGGTTGAGTGGTTTGTATTAGACCAATCATTCCATAGGTAACACTTATAAACTCTGGACAAAATATAAGAAAAACAACTATATGAAGGCATTAAAAAGTGACAAAAACAGGCAGAAAATAGAAGGTAGTCAACACTTGGAAGAAAGGAAAGAAATTAAGTGAATTTTTCATTTTTTTATGACTCTTTACTGAGGGCAGGGGTCCAGTGTCACACAGGGTAGCTAAAGCTCAGAAACTGTTCACACATGCAGACCCACAGGAAGGCCCAAAGACAGAAAATCTACCTCAGTAAGTAGTGGGCAGGGAAAGACCAGAGAAAGAAGCTGGCCACTCTAGTCTAGGTGACTGTAAGATGAAATGGATCCCCGTGCTACTTGGCAAGTGCCAGAGAATTACATAGGGTAAAGGTGGGGGGATAGTCATGATACTAGTATGTGAATAGCGCCAGGTACAAAAATTACTTTACATGCTTGACCAGGTCAAGACAACAATCTGTTTCAGGAAAGAGTACATAGCAGGAGACAAGGGAAGGGTGCTGATTTATGTCAGAAATTACATTAATTATGATCAGATGGCCTCTAAGCGGGGCTTGCAGAAAGCAATCTTTGTTCTGGCTCAAGTCCAACTTACTGGGCAGATAGCAATCATGTCATGGAACAGTTTCTCCTCCACAGAAACTTTTAATTTTACAGGTTAAGTATTCACAGTTAATACTTAGAACAACCACAGCTGAAATGCGAAGGAGACTATTCCAGAAAAGCGAGCCATAGAAGGGCCCCATTTTATGAGTATAAACTCTGTCTGATCTCTGCACTATGTGTGTGCAGGGAAGAATCCAAGTAGCCTCCATAAGGCTCAAAGAACAGAATTTTCAGCTGCTGCCCAACATAGAGAAAACAGAGTTTGGAGTTTGAATTCTGCTTTATTAACTGTTTACTAAAACAAAATTCAACATTCTTGAAAAGAAAATAACAGAGAGACCAACTCTAGGATATCTCATATTGTAATTAGCAGACAAAACTTTAAAGGCAGTTGTTATAACTATGTTCAAGGATGTAAAAGAAAATATAATTTTAACCATGAACTTATAGGAAATCTCAGCAGAGGAACATAAACTAAAAAAAAAAAAATAACCAAATTGAAATTCTAGAGCTAGATATTAATATATCTGATATAAAAAATTGACTGGACAAGCTTAACTAAAGATTGGAGATAGTAGAAAAAAGAATTAGTACCCTTAAAGATAAATCGATAGAAATTATTGAGTCTGAAAAATTCAGAAGAAAGCTTGGGAAAAAATGAGCAGTGTCACAGTGACTTGTTGAACATTGAGAAACTGTAATTGAAGTGCCATAAAATGAGAGACAGAGAGAAAGGAGGGTGGGAGGAAGAGAGAGAGAGAGAGAGAGAGAGAGAGAGAGAGAGAGAGAGAGAGAGAAGGGAGGGTGAGCCCAAATCTAACATTTTTATAAGAAGTGGAAATTTGGCCACACACAGAGACACCAGAAATGTGAGTGCACGAAGATGGCCATGTGAGGACGCAGCAAGAAGGCAACCATCTGCAAGCCAAGAAGCGGGAGTTCAGAGGGAATTAAATCTGACACCTTGATCTCAGATTTCTGGTTTCCAGAACTGTGCAAATAATAAATTTCTATTGTTTAAACCACCTAGACTGTCGTATTTTGTTATGGTAGTCCTAACAAATTAGTACTGTGGGTGATCCCAGGAAACATGATAATGACAAGGAGAAAATTCTGAGATGTTTGAAAATAAAATTATAGTGGCCAGAGGATGAGAGAAAGAGGTAGAACAGTTAGCCTGTTAATAGCTGTGGAACAGTTCTGACAAAAGACTGCTTACATTCCTGTATATCTATTGGAATTTAGCATTAATTTTCAGGTGGCTATGTCTAGGATTATCCAAAAGAGAGAATAGGCAGGCACCATGGAACCCCAGGAGCCTCTGCTTATTATTTTCACGTGAGCTTTTCCAACTGTGCTGTGGACTCTGCCATAGACTCCAATGGAAATATCCCAGAACTAGCTCCTCTTCACCTTCTTTCATTCTCTTTGTCTATAGCTAATGTAAACTGCTTCAGAACGGCTTACATCTTTCTGTCTCCCTACTTTTCAAAATTCCTAGATGCCAGACATGTCCTTTCTATCTAGCCATGCTGCTGGTGGTATAGAGTCCACGTCCCAGGACCTGCCTTCTTTTCTTTCTTTTTTTTTAATTTTTATTTGTTTATTTATTTATTTTCTAAATTTTAATTAGTTTCTAGTATACAGCACATTGGTTAGACATCTATATAGTTAGTAAAATGATCACCCCAATTGCTCCCTCCCTCCCCTGACCCTCCACCTAGCCAATGTATTAATGCTAATTGCATTCCCTATACCGTGCTCCCCATCCCTGTGACCATCCATCAGCTACTAATTTGTACTTCTTTAACCCTTCGCTCCATTCTCCCAGCCCCCCAAACTCCCCTCCCCTCTGTCCATCACCAAATTGTCCACTATATTTGTGAGTCTGTTTTTGATTAGTTTGTTCTTTTTATTCCTTAAATTCCGCATATAAGTGAAATCGTATAGTGTGTATCTTTCTCTACTGACTTAAATACCTTCTAGGTTCAACGAAGCAATATCTTTTTCCATTCTCTTCCTTTTCATTGGTAGGGATCTTGTTTTCTTATCCTTTCAGCCACTCCGTCTTTTGGTTGGAGCACTTAATTCTTTTCCATTAAAGGTATTTATTGATAGGAATGCAGTTGTTACCATTCTTTATTCCTGTTTTCGATACATGTTTTTTCTTCTTAAAGAAGTCCCTCCCACATTTCCTGTAATTCTGGCTTGGTGGTGATAAATTCCTTTAGTTTCTTGGTTGTATATCCTGGGTCTTCATCCTGTCAAATATTTTTTGCCAAGCCTTTCTGTCCTGCATAGTTTCTTTTGAGAAATCAGCTGCCAGTCATATGGGTGTTCCCTTATATGCAATTATTTGTTTTTCTCTTGCTGCATTTAATATTCTTTCTTTGTATTTAATCTTTGGCATTTTAGTGATGATATGTCTTGGTGTGGGCCTCTTTGGATCCTTGATTTTTGGAATTCTCTGAGCTTCCTGGGGTTTTATGTCCATTTCCTTCACCAAGTTAAGGAAGTTTTCCATCATTATTTCTTCAAACAACTGTTCTACATTTTGATTTTCTTCTGTTACGCCGATCAAATGAATATTTGGAGCCTTAACAGTGTCTCATATCCTCCTTAAATTATTTTTATAGTCTTGGCATCTTTTTCTTGCCATTCTTTTGAGTGTCCTGATTGGTTTCCCTGTCTTCTAGAGAGAGCATGTGATCCTCTTCTTTATTCACTTTGCTTATTCCATTTAATATACTTCTCATCTCAGATAACGTGTTCTCCATTTCTGACTGGTTTCCTTTTATAATTTCCATTTCCATTTTTATCTCTTTGTTGGAGTTCTCTACATTTCCCAAAAGTTCACTGAGCATCTTTATAACTAGTTTTTTGAACTCTGCATCTGTTGGATTACTTGACTCCATTATATCTGGATCTCTGTTCTATTCTCATATGGTTTCTGCTTCTTTGTCTTCCCATTTTGGCTGCCTTTCCATGTCTGTTTCTATGTACGAAGCAAAGCTCCTAAGTCTCCCGGTCTTATTAGTGTGGATTTGTGAAGTAGATGTTCAGTGACACAGTCCTGAGAGGAGTTCAGCTGCAGGCCAAATTTAGCCCAAGCCTCTACCCCTTTGGGGCTACCTGTTAAGATTCAGCAAGCAATCCACAGATGCTGTACTTATAGTTACCTGAAAAGGCCACACCAGAAACCAAGGCCTGCTGCATCTACCAGTGTGAGTCTTAGCAAGGAGCACCTGACTCACTGAGGATGCTCCTGGATGTGGCTTGGGTGGTGCCCAAGTTGGGGGAGGCGGGGTTTCAGGGAATCCTCTGGGCAGAGCGACCTTTGTTATCCAGTTTGATGAACTCATGGCTATGGCTGCACTGTGTCCAGTGCACTGGTAAGGGAGAAGGCTCAACGGAGAAAAATAGATACCGCTGGCACTTCTGTACAGAGCGAGTCTCACCTCTGTCCTCACTCTGACAATGTCTCCCTGTAAATCCCTTGTGCCCCCTGCGCGCAGACAAATAGGCACTGGTGCTCAGAGTATTCAGGTCTGTCACCTCAAAAATCCACTTGTGGGCACAGCCCCTTTAAGAGGCATCTGCCGCTGCTGCTGCCATAGCCTTCATCTCACTCAGCCAATCAGGACTGGGCAGCCCCGTGTCCTTGCCCGGTCCTAACCTGCCATCGCAGGGTGCTTTCTTGGATTTCTCCGTAGTTGTATGGCTTGTTCATCTCGATCCCAGGTGATTTTTTCTTGCTGCTGCTCCTTGTTTTCGTTTCAACTTTGGTTTGGTCGCTAGAGCCTCTATTATCTATGCCATTTTTTTCTCTCCCCCCTGTTTTTATTTATTTATTTTTTTGGCTAGCAATGGCCTAACAAATCCTTTTAAAAAGACTTTGAGCCCTGGAAGTTAAAATTTTTTGTTTGACAGTAGAGAAGGGGGCAGGGAAGAAAGGGAAAGAAAGGCTGCTAATGAAAAGTGCTTTATTAAGCTCTGTGGGCAACAGCCAAAGTGGGCACTCCAATGTAAAGGCCTGAGAGGATATTGAAAAAGGTCATGGTAATTAAGAGGACAGGCTTTGGAGTCTGGCAGATATGGGTTCAATCTTACTGGCTCTTTATTTATCTGCAAAATAGGGATAATATTACTGCTTAACGAGAATAAAATAACATAAACTATGTGAAATCCTTAGCCTGTATTTGATGTATTATAAGTGCTTAATAAGTACCAGTCTTTTATCATTTAATTTCATGAGAACCCTGTGAGATTCATATAAATGATGATAATTTCTTTAAAGATATCTATGGTAATTAAAATGATTAAAATTTAAGTTATGTTTGATTGATTATGATTTTAACTGGGTGTTTACTGTGTTCAGTGTCTTAGTAAATACTTAAGATACTACATAGTTATATAGCATATATTCGATAATTCATTTATATACACATATAATTTTCACATTAATGGGGCTGGGCTGTACTGAAATTATATTCCTTTGTGTTCTGAATCTCCCATTTCTATAATCACATACCGTAAAATTTAACATGCACATATTTTACTAGTGACATGTCAGGTATTTTCTTCCACTAAATATTAAGATTTGTAAAGGGGCTTTTGGCGAGTCATTCTCTTGGTGTATTGTGATGATGTGTGAACTTTTTTTCTGCCTACTGCCTCCAAGTGTGGCTTCCTGAAATAAAGCTGCAGTTCTCTAAATGCTGACTGGTTGCCGCAGGTTCGTTACTATTATAGATGCTGCCACTGCATACCTGAAATTCCCTTGATAGGCCTCATATGGTCTCCTGGCAAATAGGAGAGTATTTTGTTACAGAAATATCAGGTACATAAGTATTTTACCTTTAATTATGGAAAACACAAAGGCTCATAACAGAATTAGTGATCAAAATGGATTATCCTTTTATTTTTGGTAGTTAAGAAGAATAAAAATTTAATTACAAAAGTTCTATTTCATATTTTTAAAAACAACTTTTAGATCATATAACTGAGACTGAAAGATCCAATTTACTTTTTAAAAATGTATTTAGGAGAATGTCGAAAACATTTTTAATAGTTCTATTTCTATTAAAAGTATAAGCATTTTATTGATTTCAATAAAAAATCAACTTTTGTGTGTATTATAACCAGTACTAGGAGTTGGGAGATTTTAAAAAAAGGGTGTGTACAGAGAGTTCTGGTCAAGATGATGGAGTAGGCAACATTGTGCTTGTTTCCTCTCATGGCCACATCAAAATTACAACTAAACTACAGAATAACCATCATTGAGAATTTCCTGAAGAGTAGCTGAACAGAAGTCCTACAACTAAGGACATACAGAGGAGGCCACCTTGAGACTGGTAGAGGGGCAGAGACACTGAATAGGTTCCCCAGCCCAGGGTTCCAGTGTTTGGAAAAGAAGTCCCCATAATTTTGGCTGTGAAAACCAGCAGAGATTGTGGTTGAGTGACACTGAGGGAGACAAGAGTTTCAGGTGTTCCTCTTAAAGGGTCTGGACACAAAATTCCTTGCTGACAGACTCACTTGCTCTGAGCTCCAGCACTGTGGCAGCTACTCGAGAGACAACAAAGACATACAGAGAGGAGGTGAGTTGTCTGGCTTTAGGGAAAGGGCTAGAAGGGCAGCTTTCTCCCAGATAGAAGTGCTGGCAGAGGCCACTGTTCCTTTGTCGAGCCCTCCCTGCACCAAGTGAATGAATGCAGGCAGGCACCAAATCTGAATATTCATCAATCTGGCTAACACTGTTCATCCGACCTTGGTGATTCCTTAAGACCCCAAACTACTCAACTTGTGGGTCCACTCAAGCTGTTTTCTGTGGCTATTCCGTACAGATGGACTGTCTTGGCTCATACTGTGAACTTTTCTAAAATCTCTCAAAGGTTCATAAACCCCAAACAAGCAGAATATGGCCTCAGCATGCCCATACCTCTTGCTAAGCAACCCCAAGCCCAACACTAGTGGCAGCCGGCCTTGTTTGCAGCTTAGCTTCTCCCAGGCATCTTCAAGGCTAGTACAAGTGGCAACCATCTGCAGATCATTTTGTAGCTCATACCAAGTGGCCCCGGGGCAGAACACAGGCAGTGGCTGACCTTGGCTGGCAACAGAGCCCCTTCTAAGGGGCCCCAGAACCAACACATCCAGTGGCCAGCTTCAGACCACATCAGATAACCACCCAACCACCTTTACAAGCAACATGACCAAAAGGCAAACTGGGCAAGCACCAGAGCCATTAAAGCCAATCTCCTTCACAATAGCTCCTCTTTTATAGTCACCAGCCAGTCCTCCCAACCAGTCAGACTGAGGGTCAATCCCTCCCATTGCTGTGCAAACAGCGACCGAGGCTCAACTACAACAGGAGAGTATACACAACCCACACGAGGGACACACCTGGAGTACCCAGCTCAGATGACAAGGGATATTGCACCACTGGGCCCCACAGGACAGCTACTACATAAGCTCACTCTACTAAGACCAAGAGACATAGAAGCTCTACCTAATACATAGGAACAAACACAGGAAGGTAGCCAAAATGAGGAGACAAAGAAACGTGTCCCAAAGGAAAGAACAGAATAAAGCTCCAGAAAAAGAATAAACAAAATGGACACAAGCAATCTACCAGATGCAGTGTTCAAAACGCTGGTTATAAGGATACTCAATGATCTCAGTGAGAATGTCAACAGAGAGATAGGAAACATAAAAATGGAGATAGGAAACAACAACAACAAAAAAAAAACAGTCAGAAATAAATAATAAATAACTGAAATAACGAATACTTTCGAGAGAAATAGTAGCTTAGATGAAGCAGAGGATTGAATCAGCAATTTGGAATATTAGGTAGCAGAAAACATCCAATCAGAATAGCAAAAAGAAAAAGAATCCAAAAAAATGAGGATAGTTTAAGAGGCCTCTGGGACAACATCAACATGAAAAGACATGGTAGAGAACAATTTGATCAACCTTGTGTTTTAGAAAGATCTTCTGGCAAAATTGTGGTGTACAGGGGAGCTATGGGAAATAAGGAAGTTAAGAGGGTATTCCAATAGCCCAGGCAAGAATTATAAGACAGTAGAAATTAAAGTCAATGGATTTTACAGCTATCCATGAGCATGATTGAGCATTCAGCTAAAGAAAACTTTTTCCTAGGATAGTTTTGGATACACACCGACAAACATTTCCTTATTGATTCTCCTTTCTCAAATCCATCCAAACAATTAGCAAAGAATTAACTCGATGTATTTCTCTCTTTAGATATGAGACTTCTATCTCCCCATGGAGTTCAGGAGATAACCTAAATCACTGACAAGATTTTTAGAGAGAGCAGGCTGTAATAATACTAATACTACCTACTATGTATTGAAGTCTAACAATTGCCTTACCAGATAGGAAACAAGTCTTTTGTTACACCAGAATTCCTCAGAAATTTGGGATTCATAAAAGATTGCTGCCTTGGGATTTGGGATGTGGGGGAGGGAATTTAGACCATGTTGGTTAAACACTATGGAAAGGAAAATAAGGATTCTTGCCCAGCTAAGAACCAGGTATGAGCTACACTCTAAAAGAATATGAGAACTTTCATTAAGACCCAACAGAATTTGGGGTCCCCCATTACAAAAGAAAAGATAACTTATCTATGAGTATTTTTACACATGTCAACAAGTTTGAATTCTACTGATTCTAATTTAGCAATTTGGTTACTGCAAAATTGATGACCCACCAAGAGGACACATTTCAGATTTGAAATACTAGCATTCCTTTTTATGTGTTTAAGAATGCTATTCCTAAACAATCAATAGCTTGAATTTCAGATTCTAAAATATACGTGCTCTTGAAGTCACTGAACTAGCTATATAGAAAGTTAGAGTAGATTTTTATCTAATGCTATCACTTTTCAAAACTCATCAAATTGTAAGGTAAATTAGTTTCTATTGCTTCTGAAATTACCGTAAGTGTCTTATTTTACAATAAGTCTTTTATTTTAAACTAAACTAAAACTAACATTGTATAATATTTACATTTTTAAAGTGAATTCTAAAAATGGCGTGCGATTTCTTTAGAAATTAGAAGCAGGCAAGAGAATAAACAGGAAATGTTATTTAATCCATTAATAAGACCAAGTAAGTGTATATAGTCAATGAACATCTTCTAATCAAATAGCCACGTACTTGATATAAGTGGGCAAGCCTTCTCTTTGAGAAACTTATTAGAAAAGAAACACTGGAAATTCTTATCACAGCCGTGTAGTATGTGGAGGTAGCTATATTTTTTCCTCTTTCCAAGCTTTGCCAAGCTTACAAGCTAACTCCATATGCCAAGGATTAAGTAACACTAGCTTCTCAAAACCAGAACTCCACAGTAATATGTCAATTAAATTTAGGCTGGAGCAAAAGATTGGAGAAATTTTAACATCTCTAAGAGACAAGTACGATGGAGCTTTTAACCCTTTTCCCATTTAGAAAAGTTGGAGCTTTTAACCCTTTTCCCATTTAGAAAAAAAAAAAGTGCACTTGCTGCCAGCATTAATTTAACATCATACATAGGAATGCTATGTTTCCTAGGATGTTTCCTAGGATTTTACATTTTCAGCAATTGAGAATTATTTTGTAAATAGAAATACCACTACTAAAAACAGAATGCTATAAATAGAATGATGTCATTTGTTTCTAAAGATTATTGATACACTAGAGTGATGCAAAAATAATAATAAAAGTGAGACATTTCACGGCAAACTTTGGGGGTAAAGTTAGGACTATAATCCACGAGTTATCTTGGTGTAAACACTGCAGCTGGAAGCACCACTACAAGTATTCCTGGAGCAAATGGGAAATGAGTTTAAAGTCCTGGAGAATTCTGGTCAAGATAGCTGAGTAGGTAAATGCTGTGCTTGTCTCCTCCGATGACCACATTAAAATTACAACTAAATTATAGAACAATTAACCTCAAGAACCATCATAAGACAAGCTGAACAGAACTTCTATAACTAAAGATATAAAGAGGCCACAACTAGACTGGAAGGAGGGGCAGAGATGCTGAACTGGCTGGCCTCACACTCACATGTAGCAGTTGAGCACTGGGAGGAATATCTCAGCTGGGGAGGTCCCTCCAGAGGAGAAAGGGGCCCCAGCTCCTCACCAGGGCTCCCCAGCCTAGTGTTCCAGTGCCAGGAAGAGGAGTCCCCACAAAATCTTGCTGTAAAAATCAATGGAGATTCCAACTGCCCAGGTGTGACAGAAGGCTGCTGGAAACCCAGACATCCCCTTACAGGGCCCACGTACGGACTCACTCACTCTCAGGCACTCACTCATTCTGGGCACTGGTGGAGGGACAGCAGTTTGGGAGGTGCCAGAGACATACAGGGAAAGACTGAGTTGTGTGGCTTCAGGGTGAAGGATGGAGAGACAGCTGCCATTATCTTTGTGTTGAGCCCTCCTACAGTGCATCCTATAAGTGGTCAACACACCATCCTGCCTGTGTTGACCCCTCCTCCAGCACTGCCAAATCTAAGTCTGCATTGGCCTGGTGATCTGCTTGT
>NW_006494608.1:1956756-1958600 GCF_000325575.1 Pteropus alecto | reverse complement strand
AGGCATAGTCATAGCTGGGCAACAGGCTCCACCTAGCCTTTTCAGCAAGAGGCTCTTTCAGCAGCAATCAATAGGCCTCAGCTCATGCACCTCTGGAGATAATTCAGGTGGTGGGCAACCAGCACTTGCCCGAGCTGCAGTATTTCTTGAATAAGTATCTGGGTTTTGCCAGTCCGAGGTGGGTGGCAGCTAGCCTTGTGATCTAGGACATTTGTGAATGGCCACAGGCTCAGCACTGGCATCAAATCTGAATCTGAACTAACTTGGAAAACACTACTTGCCCCATCCTGGTGACTTCCTGGGTTTTCGCCTCACCCAACTCACATTCCACCCAAGACTCCTTCAGTTGCTGAGCCTTATGGGCAACTGACAGGCAGTCTTAGGCCTTGAAGTGCCCTAAAATTTTTGCTAAGCTGCCCCAGGCCCAGTACTGGTCACAGCCAGCCTCAATTCACCACATGGCCTTTTCCATATGCCTCCAGGTCCAGCACAGGCAGCAACCAACCATAGATAGCTTTGTAGTTCCTACTAGGTATCCCCAAGCAGTCACAGGCAGCGGCTGACCTTGGCCTACAAGGGGTCCCAGAACCAAGACACCTAGCTGCTGGCATCAGACAACAGTGAAGCACCACCTGAATAGCTCCACAAGTGGCACAACTAAAGGGTGGTTGCAACAAGCATACAAACCTACTAGGGTGAATCCCACTCCATGGGATCAGCCCCCATACAGCAGCTCATATGCTGTGAACATGGGAAATCCTCATAGCCAGTCAGCCTGAAAGTCAATCACACCCACTGACATGCCAATGGCAGTTAAGGCTCAACTACAACAGGAACAAGGGACACTCCTAAGCACCTGGCCCAGGTGATCAGGGAGACTGTGGCACTATGCCATACTGGGCACCTACTACGTAAGACCACCTGGCCAAAACTAGGAGATATAGCAGGTCTACCTAATACATAAGAACAAACTCAGAGAAGCAGCCAAAATAAAACAAACAAACACAAACAAAAAGGAAACATGTCCCAAATGAAAGACAGGAGAAAACTCCAGAAAAAGAACTAAATGAAATAGAGGCAAGCAATCTACCATATACAGAGTTCAAAACACTGGTTATAAGGATACTCAATGACCTTAGGGGAAGAATAGATAATCTCAGTAAGAACGTCAATAAAGAGATAGTAAGCATGAAAAAGGAAATAAAAGCCATAAAAAAAAAAAAAAAAACCAGTCAGAAATGAATAATACAGTAACTGAGATGAAGAATCCACTAGAAGAAATCAACATCAGATTAGATGAAGTAGAGGACAGAATCAGTGAATTGGAAAACAAGGTAGCAGAGGACATCCAATCAGAATAACAAAAAGAAAAAAGAATTAAAAAAACAATGAGGATAGTTTAAGGGACCTCTGGGACAATACTGAGCATAACAAATTCACATCGTACGGGTGCCAGAAGAAGAAGAGAGAGAGCAAGGGATTGAGAACCTATTTGAAAAATAACAAATTAAAACTTCCCCAAACTGGTGGAAGAAATAGATATACAAGTCCAGAAAACTCAGAGGGTCCTAAACAAGATGAACCCAAAGAGGCCCACACCAAGACACATCATAATTAAAATGGCAAAGGTTAAAGACAAAAAGAGAATCCTAAAAATAGCAAGAGAAAAGCAGTTAGTTACCTACAAGGGAGCTCTCAAAAGGCTGTCAGATGATTTCTCAACAAAAACTTTGCAGAACAGAAGGGATTGGCACAAAATATAAAACGTGATGAAAAGCAAGGACCTACAACCAAGACTACTCGACCCCAGAAGGCTATCATTTAAAATTGAAGGTGAGATAAAA
>NW_006494608.1:1934711-1956729 GCF_000325575.1 Pteropus alecto | reverse complement strand
AAAAAAGCTAAAGGAATTTATCACCACCTACCCGGTATTATAAGAAATGTTTAAGGGACTTTAAAAAAAAAAAAGAGGAGGAAACACAAATATGAATAATAAAATAGCAATAACTATGTACCTATCAATAATCACTATAAAAGTAAATGGATTAAATGCTCCAATCATGATAGAGTTACTGAATGGTTAAGAAAACAAGACCCACAAATATGCTCTCTCTACAAGAGATCCACTTCAGATTGAAAGACACAATGAAAGCAGTCCTAAGAGGAAAATTCATAGCACTACAGGACTCAAGAAACAAGAAAAAATCTCAAATAAGCAATCTAACCTTACACCTGAAGGAACTAGAAAAAGAACAAAAAACAAAACCCAAAGTGAGTAGAAGGAAGGAAATAATAAAGATAAGAGCAGAAATAAATGAAAGAGTAAAAACAAAAACAAAACAATACAAAATATCAATGAAACCAAGAGCTGGTTCTTTGAAAAGATAAACAAAATTGATAAACCTTTAACCAGACTCTTCAAGAAGAAAAGAGACCCCAAATAAATAAAATCAGAAATGAAAGTGGAAAAGTGACTACTGACAGCATGGAAATACAAAGAATAAGAAAATAGTAGAAGCATCTACCGGTCAACAAATTGGACAATCTGGAAGAAATGAATAAATTCCTAGAAACATGCAATTCTTCCAAGACTGAGTCAAGAAGAAACAAAATCTGAACTGACTGATTACTACTAACAAAATCAAATTAGTAATAATAATAAAAAAATCACAACAAACAAAAGTCTTGGACCAGATAACTTCATAGATGAATTTTACTAGACATTTAAAGAAGAATTAACATCTATTCTTCTCAAACTATTCCAAAAAATTCAAGAGAGAGGAAGGCTCCCAAGCTCATTTCACAAGGCCACCATTACTGTGATTCTAAAACCAGACAGACATTATAGAAGGGAAATTATAGACCAATATCTCCAATGAACATAGATGCAAAAATTCTTAGCAAAATATTAGCAAGTTGAATTAAACAATACATTAAAAAGATCTTATACCATGATCAAGTTGGGTTTCTTCCTGGGATGTGAGTTTGGTTCAATATCTGCAAATCAATTAATGTCATATATCATCTAAACAAATTGAAAGTTAAAAATTACATGATCACAACAATAGATGAAGAAAAAGCATTTGACAAAATCCAGCATTCATTTATGATAAAAAATCCAGCGAAGTGTGGATGGAGTGAACATATCTCAACACAATTAAGGCCATATATGACAAATCCATGGCTAACATTGTACTCAATGAGGAAAAGCTGAAAGCTTTTTGTTTAAGATCAGGAACAAGATAAAGATGTCCACTTTCACCACTTTTATTCAACATAGTAATGAAAATCCTAGCCACGGCAATCATAAAAGAAAAAGAAATAAAACGCATTCAAATTGGAAAGGAAGAAGTAAAACTACCATTATTTGTAGATGACATGATATATAGAGAACCATAAAGATTCCAATAAACTATTAGAACTGGTAAATGAATTCAGTAAAGTAGCAGGATACACAATTAATGTTCAGAAATAGATTGCATTTTTACATACCAATAATAAACTGTCAGAAAGAGAAATTAAGAAAACAATTCCATTTACAATTGCAGGAATAAATTTAATCAAGGAGGTAAAAGACCTGTACTCAAAAAATTATGACACTGAAAAAAGAAATTGAAGATACAAATAAATAGAAGCATATACTATGCTCATGAATAGGAATAATTAACATCATTAAAATGTCCATACTACCCAAGGCAATCTATAGATTCAAAGAGATCTCTATCAAAATACCAATGGCATTTTTCACAGAACGAGAACAAATAATCCAAAAATTTATATGGAACCATAAATAACCTAGAATAACCACAGCACTCAGGAGAAAGAAGAAGGTTGAAGGTATTACGCTATGTGATATTAAACTATACTATAAGGCTATAGTAATCGAAATGCCTTGGTACTAGCATAAAAACAGACACATAAATCAATGGAACAGAATAGAGAGACCAGAAATAAACCTAAGCCTATGGTCATTTAATCTATGACAAAGGAGGCAGGAATATACTGTAGGGTAAAGATAATCTATTCAATAAATGGTATTGGGAAAACTGGACAGATAACATGGAAAAAAATGAAACTAGACCATCTTCTTATACCATATACAAGAACAAACTCAAAATGCATTAAAGACTTAAATGTAAGAAATGAAACTATAAAACTCCTAGAAGAAAATATAGGCAGTAACTCTCTGACATTGCTCTTAGTAATATATATATATTTTTGATATATCTTCTTGGGCAAGGGAAACAAAAGAAAAAATAAATAAATGGGACTACCCCAAACTAAAATTTTTTGTCCAGCAAAGGAAATGCGAAGACAACCTAGTGAATGGGACAAGATATTTGCCAATACGTCTGATAAAAGGTTAATATTCAAAATTTATAAAAAACTTATATATCTTAACACCAAAAAACCAAACAATCCAATTAAAAAATGGGCAGAGGACTTGAATAGACATAGAAGACATACAGATGGCCAATAGACATATGAAAAGATGCTCAACATCGCTAATCATCAGAAAAATGCAAATTATAACCACAATGAGATATCATCACCTCACACTTGTCAGAATGGCTATCATCAATAAAAACAACAACAACAAATGCTGGCAAGGATGTGGAGAAAAGGGAACTCTTGAGCACTTTTGGTGGCATTGCAAATTGGTACAGACACTATGAAAACAGTATAGTTTTTCAAAAAATTAAAAATAGAACTACTTTATGACCTAGCCATTTCACTTCTGAGTATTTATCCAAAGAAAACCAAAACACTAATTCAAAAAGATACATGCACCGGTATGTCCACTGCAGTGTTATTTACACTAGCCAAGATATGGAAGCAACCTAAGTGCCCATAGATAGATGATTGAATAAAAGAGTGGTATGCATATACAATGGAATATTACTCAGACATAAAAATGAATGAAATCTTACCATTTTTGACAACATTGATGGAAATGGAAGGTATTATGCGAAACAAGTGAAACAAGTCAGACTGAGAAAGACACATACCATATGATTTCACTTATATGTGGAATCTAAAGAACAAAATAAACAAACAAACAAAACAGAATCAACCTCATAGATACAGAAAACGAACTGGTGATTGCCAGATGGGAGGTGGGTTGGAGAGTGGGGTGAAAAAGATGAAGGGATTAAGAAGCACAAATTGGTAGTTACAAAATAGTCACGGGGATGTAAAGTACAGCATAGGGAATACAGTCAATAATATTGTACTAACTATGTATAGTACCAGGTGGGTACCAGACTAATCAGGGGGACCACTTTGTAAATTACATAAATGTCTAAACACTATTCTGTACACCTGAAACTAATATAAAATAATATTGAATGTCAACTCTAATTGAAAAATAAAAATTAAAAAAAGAAAAGAAGTCCTGGAAACCAGCAGAAATAAAAAATAAATTAGAGCCATTTAGCTAAGAAAATGAAATGAAATAAATAGTAATTTAAAAAATAGAGAGGAGGAAACAAAAGTATTTTGTTTTCTAAATTTTATTCTCGGTCATCATATTTAAAGCAGTTGTTTTAAACACAACACCCTCTTCCATAATATATTGTACTGTTCCTTTTACTGCCTTGAAATGAAATTTGTAGATAATATAACTTACCTACACACACAATTAAAAAAGTTATGGTAGGGCTCTAGTTGTAATTAAAAAGAAATAAAAGGAGGATAATTAACAATAGAATCTGTCTTTCGATACATTAATGCTTGGGCCCAACTCAAGGCATAACAGAGGAATCTAATGCAGGGAAGGGCTGCCTGACGGGTGAGTTGCACAGGGGCTTTGTATCAGGAGCAGTGTGACTGTCAGTTGGCAAAGTTCCAAACACAACATAGTACAACACTCCTCTATTTAGATAGTACTTGTTCCCCCCAGAAATTCAGTGTATATTACATTGTACAAAAAAAAAAAAAAAAAAAAGACATTTTGTATTTTTAAAGAAACCACAGTACAAGGATGGTAAAGAAGTGAGTTGTAGAAAAAAGATTGAACTGAAAGTCAGGACACCTAATATCAAGTCCTGAATTTTCTCTGTAGTGGCCATTGGCTATTTTGTGTGCCCAGCATCTGAGTCTTCTTTCTTGATTTGGAGATCCCCACAATGTGAGGCTTGATAGGAGACACATTTCTTCCTTCCAAGGTAAGGTACCAGATAGTCCCTCTCCCTGTCCCTGGCAGAACAATTAATTGGACACTCTTGCCCAGATTTAGAATTAGAGGGGAGTAGACAAAAGCCTCAGAGTAGTTATAGGTTATTTTCAACAGCAGGGGTGCTGCCGAGAGTCAAGGTGTCTCCAGGGGCTAGTAGTGGCTGGGTGAGCTCCACTCTCCCTTAACTTTCTGAACTTGGTTCTCTTGTTTCCCCAAGTACCTATAAGAAATCATTTTGGTTTCTGTTGACCAGAATCAATGTATTGATCACGGCCAAGAACTCTGACGGGTCCCATTTTCTCTGGTCCTATTTCCTCACATGCCTGATGAATAAAGTCTCCTTCCAGGCTTGTTGGCTAGTAGTCAGTGAATCCATGAAGGCTGTTGTTGGAAATGTAGCTTAAGCTTTAGTTTCCAAAGGGCTTTCAAATCTATCATCACATTTGACTTGGAGAGATAAGGGGGTACAAGAGGTACACTGTAAGCAAGATGTTTATCTCACTGCCTATAACTTACAAAGCCCTCAATAAATGAGTTACTTGTTACTGACATAGACTGATACTTAGAATACATTTTTAAGTGAAAAGATAAAGCTGCTTTTTGTATATTTAGTATGACCTCATTTTAGAATGCATTTTGTTTTACATGCCAATGTATCTTCTCTGAATATAGTAAGTATTTAATAAATATTTTTCGAAGCAATGAATTTCTAGAAAAATTGTGCTATTTGCTAGCATGTATATAGAAAGATTCTGGAAGAATTTGAGGGGCGGTTCATTAGTTTGCTAGGGCTGCCATAACAAGATATCACAGTCTGGGTGGCTTAAACAACAGATATTTATTTTCTCATAGTTTCTGGAGACTAGAAATCTGAGATCAAGATGTCAGCAGGTTTGGTGACTGAGGCTTCTCTATTTGGTTTGCAGATGGCCACCTTCTTGCTATGTCCCCACATGGTCTTTCCTCTTTGCATGCATATGTCTAGTGCCTCTTTGTGTATTAAAATAACTTAATCACCTTTATAGGCCCTGTCTCCAAATACAGTCACATTCTGAGGTGCTGAGGCTAAGGTTTCAGCATGAATTTCAGGGGACAATATGAAAGATTTACTTTTCCTAAATATTTTCTACAATGTGTCTGTAATGTTTCGATATTTTACAAGGAGACTAATAATAATTTAGAAAAGCAATAATGTCGGAACAAAACAAATTCTTTGTGTTTATATTTAAAATATAGTTAGATTATAGGCTTAATTATAAACAGATTTTTCATTTACATGAATGTCATCTGAGCATTGGAAAGTCGTGAGGGATGCAGGACAGTTCTTTGTTGTGAAGGATCAACCCAAGCATTATAGGATGTACAGCCACCTCTCCTCCCACAGCCTTTGCCAGCAGCACCCCTCCTTTATAACACTGGCAACCAAAAAATGCCACACCCCATTTCCTAAAATTCTCCCTTTGGTCATTACCACTTAAAGTATAATTTTATACTAATGTTTGCAAATGTTTAAGATGTTTTCTTCTTGTCTCTGTCTCCCCTTTTCTTTAAAAATAATAACAGGAAGAAATCCAACTAATTACCATTAGCTATGCCAATGGGAAGGTTGGTCTGAGTCATGGCAGAGTTTCATGATAGCTAATTGTCTAAAGATTTAAACCTCTTTTGCTGCAGTTTATCCAAATTTCAGGCATGATGCTCAGGAGAAAAAACAGTAATAGCAAATGTGTAGTGAGCACTGAAAATGTGCTAAGTGCTGTCCTAAGTGTTCTACATATCCAAATTCATTTATTCTTCATAGTAACCTTATGAGGGAGGCACTATTATTTGAGAGGTGAAGATATAGGCACAACAATGTGAAGTGACTTGCAAGTAATGGTGCTGCACTTCAGAGCAGACAATCTGGCTTCAGGGCTGCCATGCTTAGTCATCAGTATACTGGGTGCCGGAGTTTAGCACTTTACAAACATTACTGCATGTGACCCTTACAAAAACAATGAGATTGCAACCGTTTTACAGATTCGGAAACTAAGAGGCTCAGATCTCTTTTGGGAAGCAGATAGCTAATATGCACACAGTTTATTAACATGTACAAAATAATGGAAAACTTAACCAATTATTCCCATAATCAAAATGTGAAGAACCAAAGAAATTACATGAATATATTTTCTCTTCCAAATCTATTTAAGTTAGTAGTCAGTCACTTCTCATTGAATTTTCTGAGGTTCTAGGTATCTTATTACTGGATAAACTGTATTGTGGAGAAGTGATTTGTATGTATTAGTTTTCCCCAGGAGTTAATGAAAAATAACTCAATTGGGCTAATAGTAGTCCCAATTTTGTGAACTGATCTTCCTCTTTTAAAGCAGAAGCAATATTGTGACAAATCCAGTAAAAGTCTTTATTTTTAGTTAGTTAGTTTGTTTTTATTTTGTTAAGAGAAGGCAGTCTCAGAGATTTTTAAGAAAGAGTTTTTCATGCTACTGAGGATATACCCCAAATCCTTGGGGCACCATCTAGTTGGTGTAGTTATTATTACTGAAGTAAACGTAACAAAGGCTGTCAGAAAATGAATAATAGGCAAATAAGAATGGCTTCTAGCATATCCATATCCTTTTCTCTTCCACTGTGGTTTAAAGTTGGTAATGAATAATACTTAAAGAAATAAACTTCAGGTTTTGATATAATTGGAAAAAATTATAAATTTCATAAAAGTTTTCTGATTTCTGGTATTCCCCCAGATAGTAGTCTGGGGGTCTTTTATTGGTCTACTATTTTGAATTAAGAGCATTTGTTTTTTTCCCAAATTGATTTTCAGGAAAAATCACATATCTTTTTCTTAAAAATACTTTTCCAAATATTTTTATTTTCTTATTGTACAACAGCACATCAACATAAAATTCTGAAAATACCCTCTAATCTTACCACATTAATACATTGTCATATTTGAGACTTTTCCAGTCTGTATCTGCAAAATATACATTTTTAAACATAATTTGTCTACATATATACATAACATTTTCAGTTAGTTTCACTTACAAATATACCATAATTATTTTCCGTTTCTATAGTTCTCATAACCTGTAATAAATGTATAACTTTTCTTTGAGTAGATGTATCATAACTTAGCAATTCTTTTTTTTGTTGGTCATTTAGGTTATTTTTAATTATTCTCTACTCTAGATGAAATGTGGCAATGAATATTTTTAGGCTGAAAGTTTTTATCATCTGTTTATTTCCTTAAATCAAATTTCTAGAAATGGGGCATCTCTGATTTGACCCATACCCCACTATATCAAACCAAAAGCCATACCAATGTTCAGCTGGCTTCTTTATCAGCCTTCTCTGCCCATTCTTTCCATCAACTGAGTGTCAATGACCACTTACTTTGCCTAACTTTTTCCAGTTGTCCTTTGGTTACTTCTTTGGACACAATAGTAACCTGTGATGAGGTCAGAAGTCTCACGTTCACAGTAAAAAGGCAGAGCTGAAGAGCAGCTGACTGAACATAAATCACATCTTTGACCTCAGTGCTGCTGAAGGCAGTGCTTTGTTTTAGCATACCTATAGAAATAAAAATGGTCTCTGACCTGACAAATGGGGTGATAATGAACACTATGCCTGGTTTCAGACATCATATGAACTTCATAAAATCCTATGAGATTAAAACACAAACTAGTAATATATCATTTGGCACACTGTATAGCAAAACCAAGTGATTTCAAATAAATATAGGTTAATTGATTCCCACTTGAGATTTTAATGTTTAAATACATTAAATGAGTTTTCCTTCCATAATCAACCCCATGGCAGTAATTTCTAGTACAGGTGATAGATTAAAAATTTACAATTAGTTTTTACTAAGTAAATTATTTCATCATTGAAAATTCCCAAGTATAATTTGATATTTTGTGGTATAATGTATAATCATAGAGTCCCTGGTTATTTTAGGATCTGATTTTTTTTAAAGGTGTTTTGTAATTTTTCCAATAAGAAAAAGAAATATTTTATTTTCAGGTTATTTACACTATACCCTCATTTCAGTTTCACCTTATTGGCAAGGACTGTCAGTACTATTGTTGTCAAATCACTCTTATTACAAGGGATTTGACAAATCACTTATATTTTGTTTAAAAATTCCTTATAGAATCACATACTTATAAATAACAAAGCATTATTACATAATGGTGACTATGCAGTTCATAAGGAAATGGGCTTAATTATTAACTGGAATGAGTTGTATCTGATGTCAGGAAAACCTATTTGTTTGCAGATTTGTTGACTAAAAAAAGAAGCGATATGACATATTTGATAGGTTAACAAAGTAAGTTGTTGTCTCTCCATACCTTTAAAACCTGATGATCGGTTATTTTTGGAAAAATTCTCAGCCTAGAATTAAAAAGGGGGGGGCGGTCACCGTAATTTCTTGAGTTTACAGACATACATTAGAAAACTCTCCTTACCCACACAATCTATCAAATAACTCAATCTGTTTGGCATAGCTTTAGGGATGATCATTGGTTTATTGTCCAAGAGACGACGAAAACTAAGAAAAGAGCACATAAAATACTAGGATGTGCCAGCACCACCCAGTGGCCTTTAACTAATCCAACAGCTCTTTGGAAATGATCTAGAAGTCCAGGCTGCTCTCTCCACATATATTGCATATACACGGCATGAATAGCATAAGGATTCAACTTTTGCAGAATTGAATCTGTTGCAGGTAGTTCAGATCTTACTTTGTTACCCTGCTTGTAAAGATCAGACTATTCGTAGGGCAAGAAAATGGAGTTTGGTATATGTTAAGGATTTGGCTTTTTCTGGCAGATTGTAGCAATACGCATATTTTTAAGTATAATTTTACACTAACAAGGTGAGATAACACTTTGTTTTTGAAGGTAGGTATTTATGAAAGCTAAAGAACTATATTCACAAAATGAATGACACAAATTATCCTCTCCACCAGGACTGAAGAAAGTCTAAGGAGTCCAAGGAAAATTTAGTTTCTGTATAAGCTAAACTCACCTTTTTATACCACTTCCTAGATGACAAAGATTCTCTCCTCCCAGTAGAGAATGATATTTCTCTTTTTCTAGATGTACAGCATACAAACTTCTGGTAAATTTTTTGTTCCTGTAGCTGCTGATTAATACACACATTTTATTGTAAGAAATATTTGCTGGCTGGGTTAGATTTGAAAAATGCAGAAAAGTAGAAATTAACAGCAAGGAGAAAATATACTTCATAGTCTCTCTACTAAACATAATCACTGCTACTGTTATTTTGTATGCTTTTAGTTTGAGTGAACTCTGGAGCTAGATTTGCCTTGCTTTAAATCTCAGCTGGGCCACTTAGTAGCTGTGAATTGGACAAGTTACTCAGCCTTCTCAGTGCCCCGGTTTCCTTATTCCCTTATGGAGATAATTAAGTTTTCCTGCATAGGGCTGTTATGAGGATTAAACATATTAACCCATGCAAAGTTTTCAGAATAGTGCCTGTATATTGTTAATACTGTATGTGTTAGCTATTACTTTTTCATGGCTCTATTTCCTCTAACTCCTTATTGTTATTAGGTACTATGCACTAGATGACCTGCTAAAAATTAGTATTTTTGTGTTCCTCCAGTTTTTTGGTAGTTTTTCTGTTATTAGCTGAAACTACTACAATTTTCTATCTTTAAAAATAATATTGTAATATTATTTATTCGTTAGTACAATTTTTAATGTAAATATATACTATACTCTTACTGTCACAATTTAGCTTGGTACAACATGACAACACAATTTGTATATGTGGATTTTTATTAACATGTAAAATGAAAAGGAACTTTTTTAAAAAGGCAAACAAAGTTTTGTTTCTAAAAGGGATATATAACATGATGTATTTTGGAATCTTAAATTTCTGGCTTCATTTTCGATTTGGCTAGTAGATTAGTAGATACATTCATTTATTTTTTCTCTTATTAAGCACCACCTATGCATCTATGTACAGAGTATGATGCTAAGTGCTGGTGATATAATAAGGAATAAGGCACTTTCTTGAAAAAAACTGAAGTTTGAGATACTCAAAATGATGCGGAGGGAACAATGGCAAGAGCAACTAACTCTGAGATGGTTGAAATTTGAGGTGTATTGAAGTATACATTTCTGGGAGGGAAGGATGTGGAATAAAGTATTCTAGGCAGAAGAGACAGGAATGAGTAAAATTGGAAGTTGGGAATTATTCATAAAACATTGAAGTATCATCCATAAAGAAGTATAGTATACATGGAAGAGCAGGAAGTAGGATGGGAGATAGACTAACAATGCTGCTTGGGCCCAGAAAAATTCAAGTGTATATTTTATCCAGTGGAAATTAGTAATAAGTAGAAGAAAAAGTGCTGCTGAAGAGATTATAAAAGTAGTGATGGTTCATCATGTTGAATGATGGAGGAGACAAGTGATAGAACTGAAAACAAGTCAGGGACAGTTTAGCCAAAAGCAGTTTAAAGCTGAGGAGTGAATGAGAAAAAAGAAATCTGAGACAGTGACAACAGACTCCTCTCCCAGTAAGTTTTTTGGGAAAAGGTCGTACATGAGAGAAGTGGGAAAGGCAACTATGGTGGTAAAGTATCTTCATGATGGAGATTTGAGAATTTCTGGAGAGCAAGAAGTCTGGTAATCTATTAACACAGCATATTTACTTCATCCAATAGTCTGAAATTAAGCTTTTAAAAATAAGTAATACTCTTTCTATACGTGTCAATTTAACTTCCACCTCTCTATATATTTATTGATTCCTCTACATCTTATACTGGAACACAATGCTTTTAGTTTGAAGATGGTGAAAATCACAATTTGGACTTGGTTCAAGGCTTTTATTTTGGTTTACCACGCAGTTAGTACCCACGCTAACGATATAAATGAGATAAAGATGCAGGCAGGTGCATCAGCTGCCCACTTCCTGTTTGTTTTTCACAAAAGTTTTGGTGGCCTCAGTAGCTCTAAGAAACTGAAACGTCAGAAAAGTGTATTATTGTGGACTTCTCCACCTTCACCTTTAGGAAAACACCAAAAATGTCAGAATCTAAAAATAACATATTTAAGAAGAAAATTCTGTTTTTAAGGAAACTGTATCACTAGACCTAATGACTGTCCCAGGTCTTGAAACTGGCTGTGCCTGCTCTGGGGCAATCTTGGCTTATGTTTATGTTCATCTAGGGCCTCTTCATGGAAAGACTTGACAGGCCTATGACGTATAAGGCAAGGTAAAAGACACAACGTGAGTAAAATTTCTTTCCTTCACTTTTGTTGTTTCTATTACAGAGACTCACGTTCATGGAGCACAGATATGAGCATATCATTAATACTCCTCTGCAGTCCTGGAACTTCTGTATTTTTTTAAAAGGCAGAGCAAGTTTAAGAGATGTTTTCAACCCAACAGCCTCATCAATGCAGCTATTTCTTGCCCTTTTCTATGAACATCTAGACAAAAACACAATTCCAATGGTGGCAAAGAGTGTTATCTTCAGGGAATATTAGAGCGAGTCCAGATAAAATCTCAAGATTTGCTGCACTCATGAAATTTTTCATTCAGGGTGACTTTCTTGAGATGTAGCATTAAAATGGACGTTTCATAGCTAATATGCAGGGTAGAGCAACATGAAGACTTTAAAGAGACTACTTATAATATTCCATGAGGATTTGAGATTTTTTCTGTATCCATAAATGGGAAATATAAGAAATTAGTAAATCTCTGAAATAGTGTTTATATCCAGAGATTAACTTTTAAAAAAATAAAACCAGCTGTAAAATGTCACTTGATATCTTCAGCATGTTTTAGTAAATCCTGTAACACTATATAGTCTTCTGATTTCAAATTTGTGAAACAAACTGAAAATTTTTAAATGTGTTCTGTGAACTTTGAGGAGGTTAAGATCATGGTAGTACATTTTCTTGAAAGACCTATTTTATCAGATTCTCTATCTCAGTATATCTGTCTTTTAGAGTACATGGTAGCAATTAAGGCTATCAGTGAGGGGCAATTACTGGGGTTCCTCTGAAGTCTGGCACCACACATAAATTTGTTTCAGACAAAAAAAAAGTGATGAAAAATCTTTTCCTGATCTTATATGCTTAGATTCTGGAGTAAAAATTTGAATATAATTTTATCTATGCTAGATTAAGAATATTACTACAAGTCAGTGGTTTCAATGCTTTATTCCTATGTGAATATGAAGCAAAACTACAATTTAGATATAAGTTGGCAAATTGTTAGAAAACACTACCAACTCCTTAATACTTGGAAAAACTAAGTAGGTAATTGAGCATGAAATGTATTTTCTGTATTTTTCAAGAAACTGTATGTTTTAACTTAATCTCAACATATATCTACACATATATCTATATGTAAGTCTATCAATATATATATGTCTGTGTATATATACTTACATTAGCCAGTAGGTTATTTTTGGTAACTTTGGTCTGATTAGCTGGTGATGAGGTCCTAACCACCCAATAGTGATGAGTAGGGTTAGGTCCTTATGTTTGATTCATGTTCTCTTTAGCTAATGAGTCTGAAGATGCTTGATTTTGATCGGAAATTTGAAAATGACAATGACAACTGGAATTTCTGAGCATATCTTAAACTACAAAAAAATTACCAGTGACAGAGGAAAAAGGCTTATATTACATTTAATAGTGTTAATTTTGAAGACATTTCAAACTTCCATGAAGGACAATGAAGTGTTCACTGTAGAAACCAGTACAAATTTTGGTAAGCTTGTTGAGAAACAAAATGCTCTAAGAAACGTTCTGAACATTATTTTCATTAGAAAAGTGAAGATAATTTTTATAGTTGTTTGAGGTGCTGTAATATGTCTACTGATACTCCCAGCTGTTTTACTAAACTGACTGTCTGTTCTAAAATCCAAGGAAGGCTTGGGTTTTCAGAATGTGCATGCTCCTGTGTTCCACAGCATTCTAACGATGAACAATCTACCCCACTTAGGCCCTTGCTACAGTTTTTGTTAAACTCGGCATTATTTTCACAGAGTCTTCCGTCTTTAGCTTCATCCATCTTTTTTTCAGCTGGAACTACATGACAAAGGTCCATATCCTGAATGGAGTCCAATAAATCTACAACATGGGGCTGAGGGGTGATTGATTTCAGATGTTTGAGCACATATTCTTCACATTGGCCAACTGCATCCAGAAGATTATTTATTTTACTGATCAAAGTCGAACTATTATCATGAAGGTGACACCAGGAGAGCAAAGCACTGAATGAAAATATAAACAAGAGTTAAATAGAAAAAAATTAAACAATCATAGGCTTTTCGAATATTTGATGCTAAGTCTTCCATGTTTCTTTTCTAGATGACACCATGCAAAACAGAATAATAATGCAAGCCAAAATCAGGAAATAATGGTTAAAATAGAATTAAAATACATAAGGATATTATCTTTCAATAGAAATGAAATAATTGGAGTTAATCATATTAACTGTTTATAATTCATAAACCCCTCCTTCACAGCTCCATATCCACTCTTCCTCATTTTAGATTTTCCTCCTTTTGATTATGTAGTTTCTGATAAAGAGGGATACAACTCAGAGAAAGAGAGACCAGAAAAATTAGTTTCTCTTTTAAGGACATCAAACAGCTTCTAAACTAGTGATCTTGGATGTAAATTAGAATCACCTGGGGAGCTCTTAAAACTATCAAGGCGCAGGTCATACCCCAGACCAATTAAATCCGAATCTCTAGGGGTATTATTTTTTAAGCTTCTCAGCTGATATCAAGGTGCAGCCAATGTTGAAAAACATTTTTCTAATCATATACAGCAGTCACTTGCATTCAAAATTGAAAGTTAAAAAGAAAGTTTTAAGCTAACTTCACTTGCCCAACTTTGTTATAAGTAGACACTATTTGCTAACAATATTCTTGAAGAGTTCTAGTCCCAATAAATATTTTTCTTTTCTAGTACAGACAGCACTTTTGTTTTCTGACATTTCAGATTCTTCATGACATAAAATGGTGGTTGTGAAAAGTAATGATGTTTTAAAAATGGAATCAATTGATATAAAAGATTTAGTAATAAAGTTTCTAAGCTTATAAAAATTTAACTTGATGTGAAGATGAACGCTTGATCATTTTCCTGCTATAGATTATAAATTCTGATTCCTAAACATTGTATTTTCTTAAACCTTAAACACAATAATTATTGTTATTTATTTTATTTATTATTATTTATGCCTACAGCACCTGGTCTTCCTAGGTGGTCTCCTATCCAAGTACTAACCAGGGCCTAGCCTGCTTAGCTTCCGAGATCAGACATATGGGTTTGTTCAGGGTGGCATGGCTGTAGACCACGGACCATGGCTCCACTGGGGCGCAAACCCAGGACCTTGTGTGTGTAAAGCAGACATGCTAACCACTACACTGTGGAACCACGTCCTATTTTCTTGTTTTGATAGCTTTTATTTTTTAGCCTTTTTAAAATCAGTGATTCTTTGAAGCATTTCCTCTATAGAGGGCATTTTAAAAGGTATTAAGTATCAAAGAGAACAACTCTGTCATGCTTAGCTCCATTTGCCATTTGACCATTTGGCTCTGATATATGCCATTATTGCTCTGGAATCTTGATAGGTATTCAATGTTCAGAACTAAAGTAAATGAGATCATTTTTCTACTACCAGTTATAATTTTCATCATGTACTTCCGGTCTAGAAATCTGTCATACTGTGTTCTGCCACATGTGCAAGACTAAAAGCTTTATTCAAAACCAGATCTTTTGAATTACTTTGTGAAAAGCTTTATTCAAAACCAGATCTTTTGAATTACTTTGTGATATAGATTGGTTGTAGTTCAGGTAGCAAAAATTATACACCATTCTACCATTTCTTTGCAATAAAGGACACCTGGCTCACTTATTAAAAAGAATGATTATTTTGATTTTACAAAGGAAATATTCTATGCTCTGTAGTACTCTTGTGGGTTTAACATTAGGAAAAGCATTTTAGTTTAAACATTTTATTTTTACATACCACTCTTAAAAACTCCTCCGGTAGTACAGAGGTTAAAATGACTCAGCATTTAAGTTTAAAGAATTACCTCAAAGTTCCTCTGAGTTGTCCATAGTTTATAATGACTTCTGCACCTTCCTTATAACCTTGATTGAAGCCTTGCTGAAGAGTAAGTGCTTTGCCAGCCTCTAGTCCATCTCTATAACCTTCCTAAAAATAAGTAATGAATTGCAGCTGTAACATCAAGTGAACCATTCTGGGTTTTTCTAGAAAGTCACAGAACCAATTTAGAAAATCGATGAAATAAGCCTTTCCTGTGTATATTTAACATAATGGTTCTATAACATATGGCATAGCCACACAAAGCAGACTATGCTCATAAAAATGTATTATTGGTTTATCCTGTTTTTGAAGTCTAGACTTATTTGGCACATTTAAAAATACTAATTCTTATAGTTTTAAAAAATCCTGTGTTAGCAACGGCTTCATAGAAAGGATACACAGAAAGGAGAATTACATGTCTGGCCCCTTTGTAACTAGATTGGTGTGGGTGGGTAAGGAGGCAGGGCAGTAAGTAGGGTTACTGAAGGCCTTGGTTAATTAAAGTAAGGAAAGAGGAAATTGGTTTAGCAAAAGGAAAATAAGAAGTCTGGTTTTAGAAATTTTGCTCGACACCTAAATTCATCTAAAAATGCAGATTCTCTGTGGGCAGGGATTTTTGTCCTACATCTCCTCTGGTGCCATAGCACTCAAAAGATGCTCAAAAGATGCCCTAGCCTCACATAAAGTATTTCTGAAACTGACAACATGGTTGTTGGGCTAAGCAAATATTATTTTACTGAAACATTAAACAAAATCAGATTTAGGGGCAATTTAATTGTCAGCGAGGATATTAAGTAGAAGTGGACTAACCATTTGGTCCTAACTCTGAACTACACTCTGAGGGCTCCACCTGGAAATTGGGTGTGTGGTATTAAGCTTAGTCTTAACAAATAGTAAGACAAATTAGAGATGGATAAATCACACCCAAGAAATAAAAAAGAAACCAACTTTAATATTTCCTTACCTAGTCACAAGTATTCCATATTAGCTTTCCCGTTCTGCCCGCTGACACCATTCTCACGTTCCCTTATCCGTATACATTAGTTTCACCCCTTGGTTCCTCACCCATTCAAGCATTCCGTGTTAACTGTGTACATGTCGCCTGACAACCTTAATTATCATAGTGTATTTATTTTTCCTCCACCGTCTTCCCTGTGATCCTCATCAAACTGCAATTTCTTCAAAGTTTAGAGTTTATTTTGGTCGGACCCAGCTTCTAATCCACCCGGCAGGCGATCGAGAAAGGTGCTCTGTAGTTTTACACGCTTTCAAGTAACACACTGGAAAATCCTAGCAGAATGCGGGCCAAACTGGGTGGCAAGGGGTAGGGAGGGGAGCGCCGGGCCAGGCCCGGACCACTCTGGCCTCCATAGTCTCGGGACCCAGGTTCCTCACAAGTCCGCGCCCCTCTCCCCACAACCCAGACTATCAAGTGACCCCCGCGCCCTCTACGCAGCTTTACTTTGACGCGTCTCTGCATGTGGCTCCGCCATTCTCGCTGCACCAGGAGCGACTCGTCGACTTCCTCATCAAACACGTCCCCCTCCTCCCCATCACCGTGGACCAAAGCGGCTGCTTTGACCCAAGACATCACCGAGGCAACCACAAGGCCACTGAGCGCCGGAAGCTCCCACAACTCTTTTTGGTCTGAGAGGCGGGTCGACGCCTGTGAATCAGAGGTTCGTAGGGCAGCTGCGCATGCGTCTTAGTGTGCGCGGTGTGAGCGGTGGGGGTGGCCTCGGGCGTGTCCTGCCTACCGCTGACGCTTTTCGCTTGCTGGTGTTTTGCAGCGCCGTCAGTTGGCACTGTCGGCGTGGCCCTGTTACGAGCGAGGCGGGATCTTTCGTCGCTGGGCCTACGCAACCTTGACCTTTGCGGAAGCCAGCCTGCCCCTCCGCGAAACTTAATTTCAACCAGGGTCTCCAGGGCGGTCTGGATTTTGGAAACGCGTGTGTTTGTTGAACTGTTCAAGGTTGATGGGCGATTACGGGCCAAAAACGGTCTTTTAGGATCTCTCTCAGTGTGTTTAAGGGTTTTGACAGCCTTATGTTTTAATTCTTTATCAGCGTGGAGCAAAGGAAAATAGAATCGAAAAGTTAGATACTGTGGCCATTTTGAGATCCATAAACATAGAGTATATTTATAAAACATACACTTCTCCTTGACTCGCAGTATTCTTCACTGACTCCCTAAAAGTAGACTAATGGCTCAGTAAAGGCAGAGAATTGTTTATCTACGTATACTTAACACCAGCAAGATTCTGATACGTAGTAAATGCTGAAACATGTTAGTGAATGAATGACACCAGTAGTAGTCCTGTTTTTGCCTTTTGTTTGCCTGGTCATGTGGTAATGACTTTTTTAATCTAACATTTTTTTGAATACCTACCTTGTGCCAGGCAACCTTGTAGGCTTTTGGGATACATCGGTGGAAGATACCGATAAAAATTCCAAACTCTCCTGGACTTTACGTTCATGTAAAATTTACAGTAAATTAACAATAAACACTAAACAAGTTATATGTATGTTATGAGATAATAAATGATACGTGGTATAGGAAAAATTAAAAACGAGCAAAGTAAGGGAAACCATGAGTATGTGTATGAGTGAGGGTGGGTGGGTGGTGTAAGTTAAAATTTTAAATGTTCGGAGAGAATTTTGTATGTATATGATTTACTTGGTAGTTCCATGGAACATGTATAAAAACATTCTATACTTGGCCACAAAAAATACTTTGATAAACTAAAAGGAATAGATATTTTATAGGTCATATTCTTTGATCGTAATCCAACATAACTAGTAATAAATGATAAAAATTAACCCCAGTAATTTATAATATTGGACATTAGCAACACCCTCCTAATTAACATAATTTGGATCAAAAAGGAACTAATTAAAATGACATATACAATAATCAATTAAAATCAGAATGCTTCCAAAAACATAGAACCAGATGAAAGCTGTCTCAGGCCATTTTATAGGCTTAGATGTCTTTATTAGTAAAGAAGCAAAAACACCCAACTATCTTAATTAGAAGGAAAATGGTAGTAAGGAAAGCAGTAAAGATAACTATTGAAATAAATAAAATAGCCCCAAAACTTGCATAAATAATTCCAAAAGCTGGTTCTTTGAAAACACCAATAAAATAGATAATCTTCTCTTGATCCTGATTAGGAAAAAGAGAGAAAATTATACAAGATAGACAAGAAAAGGACGTAACGATGTGGAAGGAAATTCAAATATTATAAATTACTAAAACTCAAAAGCAATACATTGAAAATTTAGAAGATATGATAATGACTTCTTAATAAAACTGACCCAATGAGTAGGAAAAACGAAGACTAATTATAATAGAAAAATTGGAGATTAAATATCTAAAAGTTAAATATCTAAAAATAGCATGGAGACGATACTTTTACAGTTAAATCCTTTAAATCGTTTTTAAAGAACAATAGGTAATTTTTTTTTTTTTACTATTCTAAGGTAAAGAAAAAGATGGAAACTCCCTAAATCATTTCATAAAGCCAGTCTCATACTGTAACCTGATAAAGATATCAAAAAAAACCCCAAAGTTCAAGTTAGTTTATGAATGTGTATTCAAAAGAGAATACACAGTACCTTATCAAAAGAATAGTTTAAGAGGTTTTATTCCAAGAAAGTAAGTTGTTGCAATATTAAGAAATCTATAAGCATATTTTATTGCTTTAACAATTTCAAGGAGAAAAGCCATAAGTTATCTAATAAATACAGAAGAGTTACTTGAAAATATTTTAAAAATCCTTCTTAAAATAGAAACTACAAATTGATAAGGATTTTATAAAAATCTGACAGAAAGTAATATTCTAAGCACTCAGTTGTTAAGATATTTCCTTTAGAAAAAAGAGAGGACATCTGGTAATTACCAATATTATCCAATATTCTTTTGGAGACTAGTGAATGCAGTAAGAGAGGTAAACAAAATAATCTATATAAATGTTGGATAAGAAGAGGTAAAGTTATTTATTTATTTTTTGCTGTTTATAGATTATATGCTTAGAAAACCCAAAGGACTTCAGTTAAAAACAACAGAATAAGGGACTTTGATAAGGTCTTTGGGCATAAAAAAATAAACAGATCTAGCAATAACTCATCTAGAAATGTAAATGAGATTAATATTCCATTTGCAATACCAGGAAATACTGTTAGATATAGTATTTATATATTTGTTTAGTATTTATTTAGTATAAGATGTATAAATGTCAGGAGTATATTTTTAAAAATTGACTTTATTGAGGTATAATTTACATACAATAATATGCATACATTTTGAATGTACAGTTTTGATGAATTTTGATAAATATGTACACCTGTGTAACTACTACCCAATCAAGATACAGACATTTCCATCACCGTAGAAAATTCCCTCATACTTCTTTGCAGTCAATTCCTCAACCCCTGAGGCAACCCTTTATCCAATTTCTATCACTCAAGATTAGTTTTGCCAGTTTTACAACTTCATGGAAATGAAATCATATGTGTCCTTTTATATATTTGGCTTCTTTGACTCAACATAATATTTTTGAGATTCATGTGGTTGCCTATGTACTGGTAGGTTGTTCTTTTTTCTTGCTAAGTGCTCTTTTCATTGTATAGATATATCATAATTTGTCTGTTTACTTGTTATGGACATTTGCATTGTTTCCAGTTTCTGGCTGTTTTTAGTAAAGCTGCTATGACGTTTTCGTACACATTTTCATTTCTTTTGGGTAAATATCTAGAAGTGGAATTGTTAAGTCATATGGTAAGTAAAAATTTAACTTTATAAGAAACTGCCAAACTGTTTTCCAGAGTGATTTTACAGCAGTATATTCAGATGCTAGTTGCTCCACATCCTTTTTTTCTCATTTGGAATTGTCAGTCTTTTTATTTTTTTATTTTTTATTTATTTTTTATTTTTTGTTAGTCTTTTTAATATTAGCTATTTTGATAGGTGTGTAGTGGCATATTACTGTGGTTTTAATTTTTGTTTTTCAGATGGCTTATGATATTGAACATCTTTTCATGTACTTATTTTCTATTTGCATATCTTTTAAAATGAAGTCTTTGCTCATTTTAAAAATTGGATTCTTATTGCATTTTAAAGGCTTTTTATATATTCTGGATATAAGTCCTTTATCAGATACATGAATTGCAAATATGTTCTTTGCAGTAGTTATCTATCAGGAGACAGCTATGGAGATACGAGAGGAGTTCATGAAGTTTTTGAAGGATAGGGAGCATAATGCACATGATTAGGCACAGAAAGAGGACAAAAAGGGACACTGATCTGATCCCTACAATAGGAAAGGGAGGAGGAAGCAGGACTGGGCAGAGGGTGCTTTAAATTGCTATGTAGATCTGACAAAGTCTTGGCCAACATAAAAGAGAACTCTGGAGTGAAGTGCAAAGAAGAATCCTGTGTTAGGCACATAGGACCTGATCTTGGTACCCCTGCCATGCTCAGTTTTTGGTAGGGAGATGCTCTGGAAGAGGGTAACCTTGGCTAGAAATCTGAGGCAGATCCTGTAGGTGCTGACAGCTGGAAGTTGACAGCTGTACACCTTTGTCAAGAACCAGATTATCTTTCAAGATCTTTTTAAATATGTAATTCTATTTTTTCCAAAATAGCTTTTCTTTTTCTATTTTAAATGAACTGTAAATAACAATGACATCTCTTGCAAAAACTCTGGTGTAACAATGTGAACTTACTCAAAGTATTTAGTAAGTTTACCTTGCAGCTCAGTATCTTATAAATATTGTATGAGGTCGACCGTTAGGATTCACTCTGTTCTTTTCCTATTCTTCTGCTTATTCATCCTTGTCTTTTCTTTCAAAGCCTTCAACAATTCTTTTTTATGTCCTTCTATTTCCTGTGTCCTGCTAAGTTTTATTCTTTATTTCAGTCTCCCACACTTGTGCCTTTTGCAAACTATTTTATAGTTGGTATAATAAACTCTAAGAGGGCACAGACCTTTTTCTCGGTTCCTCATCAAAGGTTTTGGCATACTGGCTCTAATGATTAAGTCTCTGGCAACTAGCCAGCAGAATTCCTGATTTCTATATGCTAAGGGAAGTAGTTTTCCACTTTTCCTTGTCCTTTCTAAACTTTCACATGTCCTATGAACCTCAATGGTATCCAGTGACTAAGTCCTTAGGTGCTGTCTTTTAATTGTTTATACCAGATTTGCTCTAACGCTGTATAATATGTATTAAAAAAATAAAATTGTTGCTAGTGTTGAAAATAATGGGAAATTATTCAAAATATGCTTCTAAAGAGAAGGCTTTTTTTGCACATTCTGATAGGTTGATCCTGGGTAGAGTTGCCTCCTTTATTTTAAAGTATTGTGTTTACAGAAGACCCCAGTTATATTAGCTGTCAAAGCTAAGAAGAGAATTATTAGTTCAATATAGAATGTTTATTGAATATGAGGAAGGATGAAGTAGAAATGTCAGACAGGAAGGCTGATTGATTTTTTAAATGGCCTATTGATGGACGGCTATGTCTAACAGCATTTAAGCATGTTCAAGTCTGTCTTATCTTAAAAAAAAAAAAAAAAGCCTCCCTCAACTTCAAGCTCTTCTTTGGCTACTGCTTTATACTTCTCTTTCCC
>NW_006494608.1:1928218-1934690 GCF_000325575.1 Pteropus alecto | reverse complement strand
CCTTTATAACTAAACTTCTTGAAAGAGTCAATGTCACCACTTCTACACCTCTCACTTTTGAACCCACTGCAATCTGGCTTCCAACCCCACTATTCCATTTAAAATGGGACGAGGGAGTTATGGGCAATTTCTACAATATTTTTGCCGATGACTCTCAGATCTCTCCCTCCAGCCCAGCTCTTTGTGTTTCAGACTCATGTATCTAACTGCCTGTAGGATATCTTCATTTAGATTTGCCATATGGATTTTAATGTACCACATCAAATTATCTCTTTCTCTCTTTTTTTCTTTTCAGTATTCTTCCTCCTCTTATGTTTTTTAGCTCCTTATGTTTTTTAGCTGCAGGCACTTGTAGCATCAGCATCACCTGGGAGCAGAGTTTCTGATCCCATTCCAGACCTATTGAATCAGAATGTGCATCCTCAGGTGATTTGTATATACAGTCAAATTTGAGAAACATTGCAGCTCATTGAATGGTCACCATCTCAGCTCATTCATCATGTCCCAAATGTTTCTATCGTTTGTCCTTTTTACCTTATTCCAATTGCCACTTCCTTGCCACTTCAGACTACCATCCTGTCCTACCTGGATATTATAACAGTTTCCTAACTGTTCCTTTTGTCTCATGTCTTATCTTTCTTCTAGTCCATTTTTATTACTACCTAGAGTATTATTCCTAAAGCAAAATCTGATAGGGCCATCGCTTGCTTAGTTCTCTGCAATACTTTCTGATCGCTCTTTACGTGGCCCCAAATGCCATGTGTTGTCTGGCTCCTGCTCCTGCTCCTTGTGGCCTCACTTCTTGCTACCCTTCATTTGCACATATTCATTTTGCCTTTGCAACATAATTTTTCCTCTGCCTAGAAAAGCTACTTATTTTAGATACATTTCCATTAGGAAGTTTTCTCTGATCTAAGTCTGGATTAGTTGTTGCTTTTATTACAGTGTGTTACAGTCTTTACCACCAGGTTTTATATTATAAAACCCGATTGTCTACATTCCTTACTAGACTATAAATGCTTTGAGACAGGGACTGTTGTTTTAGTTAACTGTTTTATCTTCACTGCCTAGTATAACCCTCAATAAATATTTATTAAACAAATGAATTTCATTAAAACTTCCTCAAATACTATATTCTAAACAATTCCATGTTCCAGTTATAATTATGTAGTAATAAACTGTGTCTATAAATCCAGATTAAATAAGAATTTACTAAAATTAGGATGTTATAGGGGAAGGTATGGTATGCTAATCAAGACATAGAAAGTTATAAGTAAAAATCACTTTTCATGGATAAAAAAACTTTTTTCTTTCAATTTTGTAACTATGTTTTTTAATAGTTATTAATTCTAAGGTCAGTAAATTTAGTTGATCTTAGTATGCACAATGAACCTTATACTCTTTGGTCTTTCTCATACTTGTGTTTCTAGTTTTAATTTACCTCTTAATTTTGAGGTCTTCAGGTTTTCCCAGTGATGATTTATGAGAAATATATTTTCTGAGTCCATGTATATCTGATGTTAATATAGTCATCACTGTTTCCTTTTGAATTTTACTTGTTTTATATCTCATTACCTATTACCTTTTAAATTTTGGATCACTTTATTATAAAATTGTTCCCTGAACAGATATGTATTATATATGTATACATGCACACACATTCACAATATCCTATATTTGTATGTATATATGTTTAAGAAAATCTGAGATTCTCTTAATGGGGATATTTAACCCATAAGCATTTGTTACACTTTGGCCATGTATTAGAAAGATAAGCTTTGTGGAGGAGAGCTTTATTTCCTCCATTCATGAGGGCAGAGTAGATGGTAATGGGGTTCAGAGGATTAGGGCACAGATCTCTGGAAATAGTAGGATCAAAGAGCTTAGATAGGTTGGCAAACAGCTTCTGATTTTAAGGAAGAGTGTCAGAAGGCAGGTAGGGTGGAGGTGGTGGTGGTGGTGGTGGTGATGGTGATGGCAAAATACTATGGCTTCAAGGGGCGCTAATGAATTCCTACTTTGTTAGCAAGTGGTAAGAGCAATCAGGTCTGACCTCTTGGAGCCTAATAAACATCCCTGAGGATTTTTAGGCATTGCATAGAAAAAGTTAGGCAAAGACTAGCAGTGACTCCAGTCAGTTTTGGTTATCAATAATTGTTTTTTTCTCTATTCTGTCACACATTTAATGCAATAATTACTGAGACAATTGGAATGCTAAGCACTGTGATAGGTACTGAGACAATAAATAAAGTTCATCTTCTGGCCTTCTATCCACCTTGGCCTTCTCTTCCGCTATTATGGGTTTCCTCGCTCTTTGGGATGGGCCTACTAGAGGCAGCCTGAATGCTTCCAGTTTTCTGTAAGATCCAGCTGGTGGGCAACTGAGGCTGCATTGCACTATACCTAAGTGACACCTGACTTGTGGACGCCACTAAGCCTATTAAGGATGTGGTCTCAGTGGGGCAAGAGCACTTTCCCTTGGGGTGATCTCTTGAGGCAGTTCCCTCAGTACATCCCTGGGGATGAACAATTATGAAAAGGCCCTGTCTTTGTTCAAGGAGTTAGCCTGGAGGATCCCCACTTTCTATCCCCTTTGGTGTTAGTCAAAAGATTGCATTTGGAATGAGATTTGGAGACTGTGCTCCATTGGAAATATGGTAGAAATTGCTAATATTCACCATCACCTGGCTCTCTCATTTCTGGTTACTCACAATACTATACTTTTTAACCTATTGGCACATATGTAGGTCCAAACATGACTAATTATGAACCAGTGGTTAGTAAGCGCCAATAATACTTTTCACTCCTAGCTTATGCCCTTAAATCTCCTGCCTGAGCTCCAGTTCTCTCTTCCCCTGATGCAGCAATCAGACTGGTCAGGTACTGAGGTGGTGGGGGAAGAAGATGGACCCAATCTGGATCTCTCAGTTATCACTCAGAAAGTGCTTCCCTGGAGAGCCATTGGACCTACAGTAGACTTTGTGTATAGGAGAAATGAGCTTTAATTTAAACTAAAACTACTAAGATTTAGTAGTAAATGTGTTATTTAGCAGAGCCCTACAAATGCAAGTACTATATGTGCTCTGCCTGATCTCTCTGGATGTTTTCTTATGTACTCCCATGGTTTCATATAGCACTTAGGTGTTTCAGCTCTCCCTGTCCTCATTAATATCTTTATACGAGAATTTTTTTCTGCTTTAGACTTGTACATTTACCTATGAACTGGAGGTCTGAGCCAAGGAATCTTATACTTAGTATGTCTAAAACAACTCACTGTCTTTCTGCCCTAAACCTGGTCTCCTGTATTTTTAGTATCAGATAGTGGCACCACTGTACCCTCTGAATTTTGACAGGCAATAGAGCAGAGAAGTTAAGTATGGGCAATGAATAGATAAACAAAAGGTGGTATATCTATACAGTGGAATATTATTCCTCCATAAAAAGGAATGAAGTACTGATAAATACTACAACATGGGTGAATGTTGAAAATATTATGCTAAGTGAAAAAAACCAGTCACAAAAGGTTACATGTTTTATGATTCCATTATGTTGAATGTCCAGAATAGGCAAACACATAGAAATAGAAATTATATTAATGTTTGTTAGGGGTTGAGAAAAGGGTAAAGTGGAGAGCATTAATGGGTACAAGGTTTCTTTGTGTAATGATGAAAATATTATAGAATTAGATAGTGTTGACACTCATAAAACTTTGTCAATATACTAAAAACCACTAAGTCATATACTTTAAAATGTGAATTTTATGGCATAAAAATGATATCTCAATTAAAAAAATTACCTGTAGGGAAGAATTAAATTTTAAAAAGTCAACAGCTTATACTTCCAGATAAGACAGAAAGTTGAAGGCCAGTTTTGAAGACAGTTTGTTAGTTTACTGCACAGATTTCATTTAAAGAATAAAACACACCATCAGTGTTTGGAGAACACAGTGCCTTTATTAATGACATGACAGTGTTTATACCATAAAGCAAAACTCAACAGTACAATTTATACTCAACAATATTACTTACTCGAAGATAGTAACAGAATGAAAATGGAGAAAGGGAAAAAAGCTTTAAAAATGTGTTAAGTTGAAGCACATGCAAGTGTAAGATTAAAAACTATACCATACATATCTAGAAATCAAAATGTTTTGTGGAATGCCAGTTAATGTAATATGGCTATTTATTATGTAACAAAAATCTAATTGGCTAAAAAATAAAGTATGGGCTCTGGTGTTAGACTGCCTGGATTTGGTCAAAATTTAGCCCTTGCACTTTCTAGCTATGAGGCCCTTGTCTTAACTTTTTTTTGCTTCAGTTTTCTCATTCATAAAATGGAGATCATGCCATAAACTGTAAGATGTATTATTATATTATGTACCACTAGAAAACAAATCTTGCAATCAAAACCACAATGAGACACCACTTCATACTCACTAAATGGCTATAATCAAAAAGTAATTGAGACTGGTTTCGGATCGGCACATAAGGAGCTTAGAAGCTGCCACTTTATCCCAATAACAATTAAAACCTTGAACGAATGTAAAAATCAGCAATTATTCTTAGATGCATCAGAGAAGTAAGGTCATAGGACAAACCAAAGTCCCCCAAATTGCAGAGACAGAAAGTGGATATAGAGAATCGCAACTCACTAGAACCCAAAAACAAAAGTGGAAACCTTGGCAGGGACCAGTGTCAAGGTAGGAAAACTTGAACTGTAATTGATGAATTGCTGGAGGCCCAGAGTTAACAAGGCTGAAACTTAAAAACTCCAGGGGGACCCAGTAATAGGAAGGGCCCCACTTGGAAGTAACCAAGATGTTTTCCAGTAGGTGAATGGGTAAATAAACTGTAGTACATCCAGACTATGGGAAATGATTTAACACTAAAAAGAAATAAGCTATCATGCCATGAAACGACATAGAGGAAACTTAAATGCATATTATTAAGTAAAAGAAGCCAATCTGAAAAGGCTATATACTGTATATTTCCAACTGTATTACAGTCTGGAAAAGGCAAAATTATGGGGACAGTAAAAAGAACAATGGTGGCCAAGGTTTAGGGAGGAAAGAGGGATGAATGGGTAGAACACAGTAAATTTTTAGGACAGTGAAACTATCCTGTATGATATTTTATCATGGTGGATATACACAGAATGTACAGCACCAAGAGTGAACTCTAAAGTAAACTATGATAATGATGTATCCATGTCGGATCATCAGTTGTAACAAATGTACCACTATAATTCAGGATGTTGATAGTGAAGGAAGTTCAGAAAGGGAGCAGGAACTAAATGGGAAATCTCTGTACCTTCCACTCAATTTTGGTGTGAACCTAAAACTCCTCTAAAATATAAAGTTTTGATCAGTCTGTTAAAATAGACTGATTAACAGTAGGAAATTGAAACAATCATCAAAAACCGCCCCAAAAGTAAAAGTCCAGGATCAGATAGCTTCACTAGTGAATCCCACCAAACATTGAAAGATATTTAATATCTGTCCTTCTCAAACTCTGCCAAAAAAATTGAAGAGAGGCAATATTTCCGAACTCACTTAATGAGGCCATCATACCATGATATCAGAACCTGATAAATATAACACAAAAAAGAAAACTAATGACCAATATCTCTGGTGAATACAAAATGCAAAAATTCTAAACAAAATACTAGCAAAATAATTACAACAATATATTAAAAAGAGTATGCATCACAATCAAGTGAGGTTAGTTCCAGGGATGCAAGGATGGTTCAATGTATGCAAATTGAACAATACGATACACCACATAAACAAAGGAATAAAATCATAGTTATATTTACAGATGCATAAAAAACATTTTGCAAGATACATAATACATTTATGATTAAAACCCTTAATAAGATAGATGTAGAAGGAAAGCACTTCAACATGATAAAGGCCATATAGGTAACTGACGTCAGAAACATGGTGGAGTGAGAGATGTCCCAAGATTTCTCCTCTTGAAATAACAATAATCCGAACAGGAAAACTCAACAAAAAACACACAAACTGCACACAATCATGTCTGAGTATGGGATCTGCACATAAGAGCTACCACAGATCAGAACCCTAGGAGTAGGGCAGAAGATCGAGAGAAACAAAGAAGCTACCTCTCGTAGCCGGAGCTCCCTGCAGGAGGAGGGGGAGGGGAGAAACTTTGACGAGGTAGCTGAACAACCCTACCTGAGAGAGCTGTGAGCTCCATATGGCCAGCGGCAGTGCCCAGGCATCAGGGCAGAAAATAGAGAAGTCGGGATGGCAGAGAATCAGGGACAACAGAGAAACAACAGTTGATTATTACCAGCCACGGTCGCAAAGCCAACGCTGAACTGCAGCTCCCAACCCCCAATCCAGAGGGCCTGCCCTCTTACCCTTCGAGACTGAACACTGCGGAGCCCAGGGGAATACAACATTCCTAGACTAAATCAAGAACAACTGGAAAATCTAAATAAACAGAAG
>NW_006494608.1:1920588-1926283 GCF_000325575.1 Pteropus alecto | reverse complement strand
GGAGGAAAGAGGAGAAATTACAACTGTCATCGTAAAAATACAAAGGATCACGTAAGAATACTATAAAAAAAAGTATGTAACACCAAATTTAATAACGTAGAAAAAAAATGGACTGGTACTTAGAAAGATACAACCTTCCTAGACTGAATCAAGAAATGGAAAATCTAAATAGGCCAGTCAACAGTATGGAAATTGAAACAATCATCAAAAACCTATCAAAACGTAAAAGTCCAGGACCAGATGTCTTCACCAGTGAATTCTATCAAACATTCAAAGAAGATTTAGTACCTATTCTCCTCAAACCCTTCCAAAAGTTGAAGAGGAGGCAATACTTCCCAACTCATCTTATGAGGCCAATATTACCCTGATACCGAAACCTGGTAAAGATAACACAAAAAAAGAAAACTGCGGACCAATATCTCTCATGAACACAGATGCAAAAATCCTAAATAAGATACTAGTGAACCTAATACAGCAACATATTAAAAAGATTATACACCACAATCAAGTGGGCTTCATCCCAGGGGCACAGGGATGGTTCAACCTATGCAAATCAATTAATGCGATACATCATGTAAACAAATTAAAAAATAAGAATCATGTGATCATATTAATAGTTACAGAAAAAGCCTTCGATGAGATACAGCATCCATTTATGATCAAAACACTTAACAAATTTGGCATAGAAGGAAAGTACCTTAACATAATAAAGGCCATATATGACAAACCCTCAGCCAACATTATACTTAATGGTGAAAAACTAAAAACCTTTCCTCTAAGATCCGTAACAAGACAAGGTTATCCACTATAGCCACTGTTATTCAATATAGCTTTGGAGGTCCAAGCGAGTGCAATCAGGCACGAGAAGGATACAAAAAGCATCTAAATAAGAAATGAAGAAGTCATACTGTCACTATTTGCGGATGACATGATTCTCTATATAGAAAACCTTACAGACTCCACAAGAACATTACTAGAAACAATAAGCAAATACAGTAAAGTTTCTGGATACAAAATCAACGTTCAAAAATCCATAGCGTTCCTATACTCTTAAAAATGAAGTGTCAGAAAAAAGAAGTGAAAAAACTAATTCCTTTTGCAACTGCAAGAAAAAGAATAAAGTACCTAGAAATAAATTAAACGAAACATGTGAAGGGCCTATATAATGAAAACTACAAAACCCTATTAAAAGAAATTGAAGAAGATACAAAGAAATGGAAAGATATTCCATGTTCTTGGATTGGAAGAATCAATAGTTAAAATGACCTTATTACTTAAAGCATTATACAGATTCAATGCAATCCTCATCAAAATCCAGTCGGCATTTTTTTAAAGAAATAGAATAAAAAAATCCTCAGGTTCATGTGGAAGCACAAAAGACCCCAAATCACCAGTCACCCTGAGAAAAAAGAACGAGGCTGGAGGCATCACTCTGCCAGACTTCAAACTATACCACAAAGCGACAGTAATCAAAACGGCATGGTATTGGCAGCAAAACAGACATATATACCAGTGGAACAGAATTGAGAGTCCAGAAGTAAAACCATATTTACATGGGTAAATAATTTTAGACAAAAATGTGAGAAACATACAGTGGGAAAAGGAAAGCCTCTTCAATAAATGGTGCTGGGAAAACTGGAAAGCCACCTGCAAAAGAATGAAACTAGGCTGTTGTCTATCACCATACACCAAAACTAACTCAAAATGGATTAAGGACCTGAATATAAGACCTGAAACAATAAAATGCATAATATAGAAAGAACTCATATAATATCCAAAATATAGAAAGAACTCATAAGACTCAATAACAACAACAACAACAACAAAATGATTCAATCAAAAAATGGGCAGAGAATCTGAACAGACACTTCTCCCCAGAGCATATACAAATGGCCAACAAACATATGAAAAGATATTCAACATCGCTAGCTATTAGAGAAATGCAATCAAAACCACAATGAGATACCATCTCACAGCTGTTAGAATAGGTATAATCAACAGGACAAGTAATAACAAATGCTGGAGAGTATGCGGAGAAAAAGGAACCCTCATACACTGCTGGTGGGACTGCAAATTGGTACAGCCACTATGGAAAACAGGAGGTTCCTCGAAAAAACTAAGACTTGATCTACCATATCATCCAGCAATCCCTCTACTGGGTGTTTACCCCAAAGACCTAAAAAATCATATCCATAAAGTATTTGCATACAAATGTTCATAGCAGCACTATTCACAGTGGCCAGGACATGGAAGCAACTGAAATGTCCTATGATAGATAATTGGCTAAAGAAGCTGTGGTACATATATACAATGGAATATTACTCCACCATAAGAAGAAATGTGATACAGCCATTTGTGACAACATGGATGGAACTCAAGATAATTATGCTAAGCGAAATAAGCCAGACAGGAAAACCACATGATATCACTTATATGTGGGATATAAACCTAAAAGCAACAAATGAACAGGACAGACAGAGACTCATGGACATGGACTACAGACTAGTGGTTACCAGAGGGTAGGAAGTGAGGGAGGAGCGGGGAGGTAAAGCGGGTAAAGAGGGTCCAATATAGGTGGGTAGGGGTAGGGTGAAGTGGGTAAAGGGGATCAAATATATGGCAGCTGAAGAAAACTGGACTTTGGGCGGTAAACTCACAATGGAATATACAGATGTTAAATTATAAAGTATACCTGAAAATTATATAATTGTGTTAACCAATGTTACTCCAATAAAGTTAATTTAAAAAAAAAGAATACTATGAAAAAGTATGTAACATTAAATTTAATAACCTAGAAGAAATGGGCCAGTACTTAGAAAGATACAGCCTTCCAAGAGTGAATCAAGAACTGGAAAATCTAAATAGACCAATCAGCAGTATGGAAATTGAAATGATCATCAAAAACTTACAAAAAGTAAAAGTACAGGACCAAATGGCTTCACCAGTGAATTCTACCAAATATTCAAAGAAGATTTTTTTTTGTAGGAGGTAAAATAAATTTATTTATTTATTTGTTTGTTTGTTTGTTTGTTTTTATTAAGACCAGTGTAACATTGGTTAATACAATTATATAATTTTCAGGTGTACATTATAATTCGACATCTAAATATTCTATTGTGTGATTACCACCCAAAGTCCAGTTTCCTTCAGCTACCATATATTTGGTCCCCTTTACCCATTTCACCTTCCCCCTACTCCCTATATTTATAAGACCTGAAACAATAAATTGCATAGAAGAAAACATAGGAACTAAACTCATGGACCTTGGACTTACAGAGGATTTTATGCATTTGACCTCAAAGGCAAGAGAAGGAAAATTAAAATAAATGAATGAGACTACATCGAACTAAAAAGCTTCTGCACAAGAAAAGAAACCATCAATAAGGTAAAGAGACAACCATTCGAATGAGAGAAGATATTTGCAAGCAATGCCTCTGATAAGGGCCTAATATCCAAAATATACAAAGAACTCATACAATTCAATAACAACAAAAAACCAATAGAGTAGTGGTTACCAGAAGTTAGGGGCAGAATGTGGAGGGGTGAGGTAGATAGAGTAAAAGGAATCAAATCTAGCTATGGATGGTGAACACGTAATGTAAATATATATATGCTTTACTGTTAAAATGTCCAGCTGAAACTTACCGAATTTCATTAACCAAGGTCACCATAAAAATAAATTAATTAATTTAAAAAAAAAAGGCCATATAAAACCAGCCTTTAGGTGATATCTTACTTAATGGTGAAAAACTGAAAGCTTTTCCCCTAAGATCAGGAACAAGACAAGGATGCCTGCTCTCATCACTCTTATTTAATATAGGATTGGAAGATCTACCTAGAGCAATCAGGCAAAAGAAAGAAATAAAATGCATTCAAATTGTGAATGAAGTAGACGAATTGTTACTTTTTGCAAATGACATGATTCTTTATATAGAAAACCCTAAAGACACCTCCCCAAATCTGTTAGAGAAAATAAACAGAAATATAATAAAGTTGCAAGATACAAACTCAATGTTCAAAAATCCATTGCATTCCTATATACTCATAGTGAAATTTTAGAAAAAGAAATTAAAAATTTTCTTTTTGTAGTTGCAACAAAAAATAAAATACCTAAGAATAAACTTATCAAAGGATATGAAGAACATATGCACTGAAAACTATAAGATATTATTAAAAGAAATTGAAGAAAACACAGAAATGGAAAAATATTCCATGTTCATAGATTGGAATAATCAGCATAGTTAAATGGCCATGTTACCCAAAGCAATATACAAATTTAATGCAATCCACATCAAAATCCCAAAGGCATTTTTTAAAGAAATAGAACAAAAATCATCAGATTTGTATAGAATCATGAAAGACCCCGAATAGTCAAAGCAATCCTAAGAAAGAAGAATAAGGCCAGAGGCATCACCTTGCCTGACTTCAAATTATACTACAAAGTGATAATAATCAAAACAATATGGTATTCGTGGAAAAACAGACACACAAAGCCATGCACCAGAACTGAGAACCCATAATAAACCAACATATATATGGGCAAATGATTTTTGACAAAGGAGCCAAAAACATACAATGAAGAAAAAAAGCCTCTTTAATAAATGGTGCCGGGAAAATTGGAAAGCCACATGCAAAAGAATGAAACTAGATTGCTATCCCTCACCATACACCAAAATTAACTCAAAATAGGTTAAAGATCTAAGTATAAGACATGAAACAATAAATTGCATAGAAAAAATATAAATACTAAACTCATGGACCTTAGTTTTGGAGAGGATTTTATAAATTTGAACTCAAAAGCAAGGGAAATAAAAACAAAAATAAATGACTGGAACTATATCAAACTAAAATCTTCTGCCACAGCAAAAGAAACCAACGTATAGAGGCAACCAACTGAATGGGATAATATATTTGGAAAAATCCTGAGTAGTTTCTTATAAAAAGATTGAATTTTGTAAGAAAATGGGAAGGGAGGCTACAGGGAGAAAAATGAAGTAAAAAATTTTCCTCCTGATATCCTGTGCCTGAGCTTTCACTGGCCATTATGAAAACATGCAGTATAGAAGATTAGAATGGACACTTCACCATAGAAGACATACAGGTGAAAGGATGCTCAACATCATTAGCCATTAGGAAAATGAAAATGAAAACCACAGTAGGACACCACTACATACTTATCGAAATAGCTACATTAAAGACACTGATCACACTAATTGCTGGTGAGGATATGAAGGAATTAGAACTCTCAAATTTTGCCTCATGTTATTACATGTTATAAAATGTTACAACCACTTAGGAAGACAGTTTGGCAGTTTTTTAAAAACCACCATATAACCCAGTCATGCCATTCCTAGATGCTTGCTTAAGGGAAATTTAAGCATATGTGCCGCATCCTCTTTTTACCCTACTGCGTGACAAGGTCCGGAGATGGGGACAGAGGCTTCAAGGAATGCATCGTCAAGAATGAGGACGTGGCATGTGTTTAGGGATAATTGGTTTCTTAGAAATGATCCTATTAATAGGGGGAATTTGGGTAGCACAAATTCTAGTAAGTGTAAACGCTGTACAAATGGATTTCCTCAAAATTGGCTCTGAGGAAAACATAGTAAATTCCCCACGTATGGAATCAGCTCCGGTCACCCTGACATGTCCAGAATGCGTAAACCCTTTATTTGAACAATTATTAAGGGCAATT
>NW_006494608.1:1884347-1919777 GCF_000325575.1 Pteropus alecto | reverse complement strand
TCAAAATAAAAAGTATAAAAGTTGTACTCAAATCACAATAAAACGGAACAGTGTCACACCGCCTCTGAGTTGTGTAGTCGACTGTCTCCCGCGCCGACACCTTGCCCACCTTCAGGGCCCCCTGGATCCTGTCGTGGCTGGACCGTGGCACATATGTCCATAGAAAGACTATATACATGCATGGTCATAGCAGTTATTTATTTATTTTTGTAATAGCCAAATTATAGTCCATTCATTCCATGGATACCATTACTCAGCAATAAAAAGGAATGGCTATTGATACATGCAACAACATAGATAAATTTCAAAATAATTACGCTGAGTGAAAGAAGCCATACAAAAAAGAATATATACTCTGAGTCCATTTATATAAAACCCTAGAAAATGAATACTAACCTCTAGTGACAGAAAGCAGATCGGTGGTTGACTAGGGACAGACAGGTAGAGGGACAAAAAGAGGCTGAAGGAGAGGATTATAAAGGGGCATAAGGGAACTTCAGGGCGATGCATATGTTTATTATCTTGATTGTTTTGATGACTTCACTGGCACAGAAATATGTCAAAGTTTATCAAATTTTACACTTTAAAAATATACATGACTGGGGAAAAAAGGATAAAAGTGAGATGATTATCACAATGGTTACAACACAAGTACTTGAGAATATTCACCACTGATTCATATAAAAGTTTCTTAGCAAACAAGGCAAACCAGTAACTAAACAAGGAAAACCAGTAACAAATAGAAAAATAAAATTTAAAAAATGATAACATTTATAATAGTATTAACAAATCAACTAGGAATAAATCTAACAAAAAATGTATAAAACTTCTATGCTAAATTTATAAAATATTAAGAAATATAAAAAAAGTTTAATGGGTTGAAAGACTCAATATTGTAAAGATGTAGATCTTGGTCAAATTGATCAGGGTTAGGATTTTGAAGATGTGGAGCAACCAGAATTCTTAGACACTGATGATGGGAGTGTAAATTTGTAGAATCACTTTAGAAAACTGGTAGTATCTTAAAATAAACATTACATAGAGCTGAACATAAACATTCTACGTAGCTCAGTAATTCTTCTCTTGGGTATATATACAACAGAAATGAATATATAGAATTTCCAAAAGACACATACTAGAATAGTCATAGCAGGACTATTTCTAATACCTAAAAATCCACCAGTAGAATGGATAAATACCCTGTCCATGCAATGGAATACTAAACATCAACAAGAATGAATAAGCTATATACAACTTTATGCAATAATATGAGTGAATCTCACAGCATAACAATGATCAAAAGCCAAATACAAAAAAAGTACATACTGTTTGATTCCACGCATAATAAACTCAAAAACAGGGGGAATTAATCCATAATGTCAGAAGTCAGAGACTGGTAACCCCTTGAAAGGGAAAGGGCAGTGAATGAAAAGGGGCGCAAGGAGTGTCTGGAACAAGGTTTAATTTCTTGATTTCTGTGCTAGCTACACTTATTTGTGTACTCATGTGTATGTGTGTTATACTTTAAAAATGTTTACAGAAAAATGAAAAACACTTTTTGCTTCAAAAACAGTACATGTCAATTATACCTCACTCAATGAACCTATTTTCTTGTTCTTTTTTTTTAATCTTACTTTTTTTTTTTATGGTGACATTGGTTAACAATATCTAGTAAGTTTCAGGTGTACAATATAACTATATAACTCTATATATATATATTGCATTGTGTGTTCACCACCCATTGTTAGATTTCTTTCTGTCACCACATATTTGATCCCTTTTACCCCATCTACCTCCCCCATCTCAGCCCCTATCTCTGGTAACCACTAGTCTATTGTCCATGTCCATGGGTCTCTGTCTTGTTTTGTTGCTTTTAGGTTTATATCCCACATATAAATGATATCATGTGGTTCTCAAATTTTTCTGACTTATTTTGCTTAGCATGATTATCTTGAGGTCTATCCATGTTGTTGGAAATGGCAATATGTCATCTCCTCTTATGGCTGAGTAATATTCCACTGTATATATGTACCACAGCTTCTTTATCCAATCATCTGTCATAGGACATGGTTGCTTCCATATCCTGGCCACCGAGAATAATGCTGCTATAAATGTTGGTGTGCAAATATCTTTTCAGATATGGGTTTTCAAATCTTTGGGTAAATACCCAGTATAGAGATTGCTGGATCATATGTTAGATCAATTCTTAGTTTTTAGAGGAATCTCCATACTGTTTTCCATAGTGGCTGTACCATGCAGTCTGACCATCAGTGTATGAGGCTTTCTTTTTCTCCTCATCTTCTCCAACACTTGTTATTACTTGTCCTGCTGATAACAGCTTTTCTAATAGATGTCAGTGGTTCCTTATTGTGGTTTTGATTTGCAATTCCCTAATAGCTAGCGATATTGAGCATCTTTTCACGTTTGTTGCAGAATTTGTATGTCTTCTTGGGAGAAATGTCTGTTCAGTTTCTCTGCCCATTTTTTAATTGGATCTTTCGTTTTTTTTGCTGTTATTGAATTGTATAAGTTCTTTGTATATTTTGGATATTAGGCCCTTATTGAGGCATTGCTTGCAAATATCTTCTCTCATACGGATGGTTGGTTGTCTCTTTACCTTGTTCATGGTTCCTTTTGTTGTGCAAAAGATTTCTGGCTTGATGTATCCCCATTCATTTATTTTAGCTTTTACTTCCCTTGCCTTTGAGGTCAAATTCATAAAATCCTCTGTAAGTCCAAGGTCCATGAGTTTAGTTCCTATATTTTCTTCTATGCAATTTATTGTTTCAGGTCTTATATTCAGGTCCTTAATCTATTTTGAGTTAGTTTTGGTGTATGGTGATAGACAACAGCCTAGTTTCATTCTTTTGCAGGTGGCTTTCCAGTTTCCCCAACACCATTTATTGAAGAAGCTTTTCTTTTCCCACTATATGTTTTTGGCTCTTTTGTCAAAATTATTTGCCCATATAAATATGGTTTTACTTCTGGACTCTCGATTCTGTTCCACTGGTCTGTGTCTCTATTTTCTTGCCAATACCATGCCGTTTTGATTACTGTCGCTTTGTGGTATAGTTTGAAGTCTGGCAGAGTGATGCCTCCAGCCTCGTTCTTTTTTCTCAGGGTGACTGGTGATTTGGGGTCTTTTGTGCTTCCACATGAACCTGAGGATTTTTTTATTCTATTTCTTTAAAAAAATGCCGACTGGATTTTGATGAGGATTGCATTGAATCTGTATAATGCTTTAAGTAATAAGGTCATTTTAACTATTGATTCTTCCAATCCAAGAACATGGAATATCTTTCCATTTCTTTGTATCTTCTTCAATTTCTTTTAATAGGGTTTTGTAGTTTTCATTATATAGGCCCTTCACATGTTTCGTTTAATTTATTTCTAGGTACTTTATTCTTTTTCTTGCAGTTGCAAAAGGAATTAGTTTTTTCACTTCTTTTTTCTGACACTTCATTTTTAAGAGTATAGGAACGCTATGGATTTTTGAACGTTGATTTTGTATCCAGAAACTTTACTGTATTTGCTTATTGTTTCTAGTAATGTTCTTGTGGAGTCTGTAAGGTTTTCTATATAGAGAATCATGTCATCCGCAAATAGTGACAGTATGACTTCTTCATTTCTTATTTAGATGCTTTTTGTATCCTTCTCGTGCCTGATTGCACTCGCTTGGACCTCCAAAGCTATATTGAATAACAGTGGCTATAGTGGATAACCTTGTCTTGTTACGGATCTTAGAGGAAAGGTTTTTAGTTTTTCACCATTAAGTATAATGTTGGCTGAGGGTTTGTCATATATGGCCTTTATTATGTTAAGGTACTTTCCTTCTATGCCAAATTTGTTAAGTGTTTTGATCATAAATGGATGCTGTATCTCATCGAAGGCTTTTTCTGTAACTATTAATATGATCACATGATTCTTATTTTTTAATTTGTTTACATGATGTATCGCATTAATTGATTTGCATAGGTTGAACCATCCCTGTGCCCCTGGGATGAAGCCCACTTGATTGTGGTGTATAATCTTTTTAATATGTTGCTGTATTAGGTTCACTAGTATCTTATTTAGGATTTTTGCATCTGTGTTCATGAGAGATATTGGTCCGCAGTTTTCTTTTTTTGTGTTATCTTTACCAGGTTTCGGTATCAGGGTAATATTGGCCTCATAAGATGAGTTGGGAAGTATTGCCTCCTCTTCAACTTTTGGAAGGGTTTGAGGAGAATAGGTACTAAATCTTCTTTGAATGTTTGATAGAATTCACTGGTGAAGACATCTGGTCCTGGACTTTTACGTTTTGATAGGTTTTTGATGATTGTTTCAATTTCCATACTGTTGACTGGCCTATTTAGATTTTCCATTTCTTGATTCAGTCTAGGAAGGTTGTATCTTTCTAAGTACCAGTCCATTTTTTTTCTACGTTATTAAATTTGGTGTTACATACTTTTTTTTATAGTATTCTTACGTGATCCTTTGTATTTTTACGATGACAGTTGTAATTTCTCCTCTTTCATCCCTGATTTTGTTTATTTGTGTCCTTTCTCTTTTTCTTTTGTGAGTCTAGCCAGGGGTTTGTCAATTTTATTAACCTTCTCAAAGAACCAGCTCTTTGTTGTATTATTTTTCCTATTTTTTGTTTGTTTTCAATTTCATTTTATTCTGCTCTAATTTTGATTATCTTTCCCTCTGCCGACTTTAGGCTTCATTTGTTTTTCCTTTTCTAGCTTTTTAAGATGAAGCATTAGGTTGTTTATTTGGGCTCGTTCTTGTTTTTTGAGCTAGGACTGTAATGATATGAACTTTCCTCTTTTTACTCAAAGTTTTGATATGTTGTGCTATCATTATCATTTGTTCTATGTATCTCTTGATCTCTCTTTTTATTTCTTCTCTGACCCAGTCATTCTTCAGGGGCATGTTGTCTAATCTCCATGTATTTGTGGTTCTTCCTGCTTTCTTTTTACAGTTGGTCTCCAGCTTGTAATCATTATGATCAGAGAATATGGTTGGTATGATTTGAACCCTTTTATATTTGTTGAGGCTATCTCTGTGTCCCAGTAGGTAGTCAATCCTTGAGAATGTTCCATGTACACTAGACACGAATGTATAAGCAGCTGTTTTGGGATCAAAGGCTCTGTAAATGTCAGTTATGCCCATTTGGTCTAATGTGTCATTTATTGAAATATGAGGTCTTCTTATAGCCATTTTATCTCTTGTTTTCTGGAAGCTCGGTGTTTCCATTGCTTCCTTGTCCTTGTGTTTCTGTTTTCTTTACTTTGGTTGGCTTTGTTGGTTTTGCCTCTCGTCCTTCTTGTTTTGTGTTATGTATTCAGTTCTGAATCTTCTGTGTGTGGGTACCATTACGAATATATAAAGATAGTTATATATATACAATCATCTCTTTTCTTCTGTGCATGTCCTATATCCATTCCCCTTTGCAAATTTGTATCTTTGAATCCTCCCCTTTTCAGTCATTGTTGTCTCAATTTGTCCCTATATATGCTGAATGTTCATTACTATCTTGCTATAGCAAATCTCTTCTTATTGTTTAAGCTTATAATACCCTGTTCTTAATAAGGGTGGCACTCCTCTGCTTTTATCTGCCTGCTAGTCGCCTTACTCATACTTATGTATTTTTTTGTCATTATGTTTTAGGTGAGCTGACCCCCTTTTGTATTTCCTGTCATGCAGGCCTCATAGTATAGAATTTCCTCAATTTTTGTATGTGTGGAAATGTCTTTATTTCTCCTTCATATCTAAAGGAGAGCTTTGCTGGATACATTAGTGTTGGCTGGTAGTTCCTTTAATTTAGTAGTTTGGATATTTGATTCCACTCCTTTCTGGCTTGTAAGGTTTGTGCTGAGAAGTCCTACGATAATCTAATAGGTCTTCCTTTATAGGTCACCATCTTCTTTCCCTGGCTGCCCTGAGAATTCTTTCTTTGTCATTGGTTTCTGATAATTTTAATACAATATGTCTTGGATAAGGCCTTTTTGGGTTGAGATAATTGGATGTTCTGTTGACTTCTTGAATTCCAAGTTCCAGCTCATTCCTTAGGTTTGAGAAATTCTTGTCAACTATTTGTCTGAAAATACTTCCCAATCCCTGCTACTTTTACTTTCTTTCGAGAATGCCCATTATTCTTGTTTTCTCTCCTGAAGATATCAGCTAGTTCTTGCATTTCTCTTTCATTATTTTTCATTCTCCGGTTTCTCCTCTTCTTTCTTCTGATTTATTTCTAGATTTCTGTCTTTGGGATCACTGATCCTTGCCTCCATTTGGTGAACTCCTTCCCAAGCATGCTATTTCATTCTTCATCTTCTTTAGTGTGTTCTTCATCTCCAGTTCTAGTTGGTTCTTTTTGAGGGCTTCAGTCTCCTTGCTAAAGAACTCATTCTGCTCATCTAACTGTTTTTTCAATTCTTGAAATTGTTGATATGAATCGTTTTGGATATCACTGAGTTTTTTCCAGAAGTACCATCGTGAATTCTCTGTCATTTAAGTTGCATATTTCTATGTCTGTAAGCTTATTTTCTGGAGGTTTTTCTCTTTCTTTCTGAGCTGCCTCTTCACCTTGGTTGTTCATGGTGTTTAATGGACTGTTTCTCCACCTGGGCATTAATGGAAGTGTATTCTGCTTTTTTTCCAGAAAGAAGATTTATTATTTAAAGGTCTCTCTTTAGCCTGTTGCTAAGATGGCGTTTTTCTTTTGGTTTCCAGTAGATGGCGTCTAAGTCTCTTGGATCCCTGCTTTATATTATATAAAGTCTTAATAATGCCTTTTTTTTTCCTTATAGATGTTCAACCATGCTCGCTACCCTCAGTCTCAGTCCCTGTCATTGTTAGCGACAGTTTCGGTAGTGTTTACTCAGATTCCCCTGGGTCTCTTTTGTGCTGGGTCTCTGCTGTGCTCGGTCTCAGAGGATATGCGTGGAGGGGTCCTCTGGGTTGGGGGATTGGGCTGCAGTTCAGCTTCGTGTTTTGCAACCGTGGCTGGTAATAATCAACTGTTGTTTCTCTGTTGTCCCTGATTCTCTGCCATCCCGACTTCTCTATTTTCTGCCCTGATGCCTGGGCACTGCCGCTGGCCATATGGAGCTCACAGCTCTCTCAGGTAGGGTTGTTCAGCTACCTCGTCAAAGTTTCTCCCCTCCCCCTCCTCCTGCAGGGAGCTCCGGCTACGAGAGGTAGCTTCTTTGTTTCTCTCGATCTTCTGCCCTACTCCTAGGGTTCTGATCTGTGGTAGCTCTTATTTGCACATCTCTTGCTCAGATGTTCTTGTATGCAGCATAGGTTTTTTTGGTTCAGTTTTAGATGTTCAGCTTATTGTTGAACAAGGCGAACCATCTGCGGACCTCTCTTACTCTGTCATGTTTCTGACATCCAACCTGTTTTCTAAAAAGAGTGGATTATGATAGAGAATTGCTTGACTTTGAAAAAAATGAATTACGAATAAAATTATTTAAAATAGAGGGGAAAAAACTGGAAGTCTAGACTAAAACAATATTTAAAAAGTAAAGCCTAAGAGAATGTTATACGTGAAGGAAACATAAAAGGGAAAACAATAACTGCTAATATTTATTTATAATTTTACTGAGAACCAATTTCTTTTTCTAAATTTAATAAACTTTATGTTTTAGAGTAGTTTTATGTTTACTCCAAAATTGAGTGGAAGGTATAGAGGTTTCCCATATAGCTCTTGCTTTCTTCCTGAACCTCCCTCACTATTAACATCCTGAACTGTAGTTGTACATTCATTACAAGTGATGATCCAACATGGACACATCATTACCACCTAGAATCCATAGTTTATTTTAGGGTTCACTCTTGGAGCTGTACATTCTATGGGTTTAGGACAAATGTATAATAATGTATAATCAGCATGTTAAAATATCATGCAGAGTAGTTTCACTACCCTAAAAATCCTCTGTGCTGCACTCATCATTCCTCACCCCCACAGTAACAAACACTGATTTTTTTTTTACTGTCTCCATAATTTTGCCTTTCCCAGAATGTCATATAATTGGAATTCTACAATATGTATAGACTTTTCAAATTGACTTCTTTCACTTAATAATATGCATTTAACATTCCTCCATGTTCTTTATGACTCAATAGTTTATTTCTTTTTTAATATTGAGTCATATTCCATCATCTGGTTGTACCAGTTTATTTACCCATTCACCCATTGAAGGACATCTTGATTGCTTTTAATTTTTGACAATTACAAATAATTCTGCTATTAATATCCATGAACAGTTTTTGTGTGTTGTGAGTGTAGAAATAAGTTTTCAGTTCATTTGGGTAAACTAAGGAACATGATTGCTGGATCATATGGTAAGAGCATATTTAGATTTATAAGAAACCATCAAATTCTCTTCTAAAGTGGTTGTACCATTTTGCATTCTCACCAGCAATGAATGAGAATTCCTGTCATTTCACATTTTTGCCAGCATTTGTTCCTGTCAGTGTTTTGGATTTTGACCATCCTTATAGGTATGTAGTGGTTTCTCATTGTTGTTTTAATTTGCATATGATGTAGAACATCTTTTCATATGCTTATTTGTCGCTGGTATTTCTTTGGTGAGGTGTCTGTTCTGGTCTTTTGCCTATTTTTAAACTCTCTTATTGAGTTTAAGAGTTCTTTGCATATTTTGGATAGTAGTCCTTTAAAAGCTGTGTCTTTTGCAAATATTTTCTCACAGTCTGTGGCTTTTCTTCTCATCTTTTGACAGCGTATTTTGCAGAGCAGAAGTTAAAGTTTTTTTTTAAATTACAGTTGACATACAATATTATATTAGTTTCAGGTGTACAATATAGTGATTAAACATTTATGTACCTTAGGATCGCCCTGTTAAATTTAGTACCTATCTGATGCCATACATAGTTATTACAGTATTATTCACTGTATTACCTGTGTGGTACTTTATAGCACTATGACTATTTTTATAACTGACAATTTATGGAAGTTTTTAATTTTAATAAAGTTTATCTTATCATGGCTTTGTGTTTTATCTGAAAAGTCATCACCATTCCCAAGGTCATTTAGGTTTTTCCCTATGCTTTCTTCTAGGAGTTTTACAGTTTAACATTTTATACTTAGGTCTGTGATCCACTTTAAGTTAATTTTAGTAAAGAGTGTAAGATTTTTCTCTAGATTCATTTTTTTTATGTGAATTCCCAGTTGTTCCAGCACCATTTGTGGAAAAGACAATCTTTTTTTTAGTATTTTCTTCCATTAAAATGCCTTTGCTTCTATCTTAATGATCAATTGACTAAGATTATGTGCATCTACTTCTGGGCTCTGTATTCTGTTCCATTGACCTATTTGTTCTTTTGCCAATACCGTACTGTCTTGGTTACTGTACCTTTATGGTAAGTCTTGATGTTGGATAGTGTCAGTCTGATTTTGTTCTTTTCCTTCAATATTGTGTTGTCTATTTTGGGTCTTTTGCCTCTCTATATAAAATTTAGAATCAGTTTGTGTATATCCTCAAAATAACTTGCTGGGATTTCTAGGAATTTGTTGACTATAAATCAAGTTGGGGGAAACTGACATCTTGACAATACCGAGTCTTTCTATCCAAGCACATGAAATATCTCTCGATTTATTTAGTTCTCTTTTGCTATCTTTGATTCAAGTTTTGTAGTTTTCCTCATATAGATCATGTTTTTGTTTGATTTATACATAAGTATTTAATTTTTTTTGGATGCTAATGTAAATGATAATATGTTTTTACAAAATCTGGTTGTTCATTGCTGGTATATAGGAAACAAGTGACTTTTGTACATTAACCTTGTATTTTGCAACCTTGCCGTAATTGCTTATTAGTTCCAGGAGTATTTTTGTCAATTATTTTGACTAATGCTGTGCATGAGATATTTAGAAACTATTCACCTTCTAACTGCAAGTTTATATCCTTTAACCAACATCTTCCCAGTTGCCCCACTCCCAGTTTCTGGTAACTACCATTCTACTCTATGTTTTTATGAGTTCAGCTTTTGTAGATTTCACATATAAGTGATATAATACAGTATTTGTCTTTCTTTGTCTGACCTGTCTCATTTAGCATAATGCCCTCAAAGTCCGTCCATGTTGCTGCAAATGGCAGGGTTTTCTTCTTTCTCGTGGCTGAATAATATTTTATTATATATCTAAACCACAACTTTATCTATTCATCCATTAATGCATTTTTAAGGTGTTTCCATATCTCAGCTATTGTGACTAATACTGTAGTAAATATGGAAGAAAAGATATCTATTCGATATTCTATTTTTCTTTTATTTGGATATATACTCAGAAGTGGGATTGCTTGATCATATAATAGTTCTATTTTTAATATTTTGAGAAACCTCCATATTGTTTTTCATACTGGCTGCACTAGTTTACATTTCCACTTACAGTGTAGAAGGGTTCAATTTTCTTTAGAGCTTCTTTAGCACTTGTTATAGCTTGTTTTTTTGATTATAGCAATTCTAACAGATGTTCGGTGATAACTCACCATGGTTTCAATTTGTATTTCTCTGATGATTAGTGATGTTGAACACCCTTTTATATACTTGTCAGCCATTTGTATGTCCTCTTTGGAAAAAATGTCTATTCGATTTCTCTACCTATTTTTAAATAAGATATTTTTATGTTTTTGTTATTGAATTGTATGAGTTCTTTATATATTTTGGATATTAACCCCTTATCAGATATATGATTTGCAAGTATTTTCTTCTATTTTATAGATTGCCTTTTCACTTTGTTGATGGTTTCCTTTGCAGTACAGGAGCTTCTTAGTTTGATATAGTTCTGCTTGTTGATTTTTGCTTTTGTTGCTTGTACTTTTGGTGTCAAATCATTGCCAAGACCAATATTGAGGAGCTTTATTCCAATGTTTTATTCTCAGAGTTTTAAAGCTTTGGTCTTATGTTTAAGTCTTTAATCCATTTCAAGTTACTTTTTGTAAGTGTGTGAGACAGGGGTCCAATTTTATTTTTTTGCTTGTGGTTATCCAGTTTTTAAAAAATTTTAAATATTTTTATTTTTATCAGTTACTATTGACATACAATATTATATTAATTTTAGGTGTAAAACACAGTGATTAGACATTTATATAACTTACAAAGTGATCACTCTGATAAATCCAGTACCCATCTGACACTATACATAGTTATTACACTACTGATTATATGTCACATGTTATACTCTACGTTCCCATGACTATTCTGTAAACATCAATTTGTATCTCTCAATTCTCTCCCCTCTTCACCCATCACACACCCCCCAATCTGACCTTCAAAATGCTCTCTGTAAATATGAGCTTGTTTCTGTTGTTTGTTTGTTTATCCAGTTTTCTGGATTCCACAAATGGCATTTGTCTTTCTCTGTCTGACTTATTCCAGTCAGCACAATACCCTCCAGCTCTACCCATATTGTTGCAGATGAAAAGATTTCATTATTTTTTATGACTGAGTAACATTCTGTTGTATATATGCACCAGGTCTTCTTTATCCATTAATCCATTGATAAACACCCATGTGGCCTCTATATCTTGGTTGTTGTAAATAATGCTGCAACGAACATGCTGATTCACATGTCCCTTAGAAGTAGTGTTTTGGGTTTCTTCAAATAAATACCTAGAAGTGGGATTACTGGATCCTTCTTTATCTCTTGTTAGAACCTTTGTTTTAAAATCTGTTTTGTCATGTATAAGTATTGCTACTCCAGTTTTTTGTTTGTTTGTTTCCATTTTCATGCAACATCTTTTTTCATTCCTTTACTTTCAGTCTGTGTGTGTCTTTCGATCTGAGTATCTCTTGTAGGCAGCATATTAAGGATCTTGTTTTCTTATCCATTCAGCCACCCTATTTTTTTTCACCTTATTTTTTGATTGGAGCACTTAATTCATTTACATTTAAAGTGGTGGTTGAAGAAGAAAAGAAAAAAAATAAAGTAGTTGTTGATAGATATGTAGTTATTGCCATTTTATTATTCAAATTTTTAATTTTGTTCCTTTTTCCTTCTTCTTAAAGAAGTTCCTCTTAACATATCTTATAATACTGGCTTAATGGTGATGAACTCCTTTGGCTTTTTCTTGTCTGGGAAGTTGTTTTTCTTTCCTTCAATTCTAAATTTAACTGGGTCAAGTAATCTTGGCTATGGATCCTTGCTTTTCGTCCCTTTGAATATTTCCTGCCAATCCCTCTGACCTGCAAAGTTTCTGTTGAGAAATCAGCTGACAGTCTTATGGGAGATTCCTGGTAGGTAACTGACTGCTTTTCTCTTGCTGCTTTAAAGATCCTCTCTTTGTCTTTAACCTTTGGCATTTCAATTATGATGTGTCTTAATGTGAGTCTCTTTGGGTTCATCTTGTTTGGGACTCTCTGTGATTCCTGGGGTTGTATGTCTGTTTTCTTTGCCAGGTTAGGGAAGTTTTCAGTCACTGTTTTTTGAAATAGGTTTTCAATCCCTTGCTGTCTTTCTTCTCTTTCTGGTATCCTTATGATGTGAATGTTCATATATTTGATGCTGTCTCAGAGGCCCCTTAAACTATCCTAATTTTTTGGATTATCCTTTTTTTTTTTTTGCCATTCTGTTTGGATATTTTCTGCTACCTTATCTTTTAAATTACTGACTCAATTTTTTGCTTCATCTAATCTACTGTTAATTCCTCCTACAGTATTCTTCATTTCTGACTGGTTCTTTTTTATGTTTTCTATCTCCACTTTTATGTTTTCTATTTCTTTGTTAAAGTTCTCATTGAGTTCCTCAGCTCTTCCCCTAAATTCAATGAGCACCCTTATAACTAGTGTTTTGAACTCTGCAAACTGGTAGATTGCTTGTGTCTATTTTGTTTAGTTCTTTTTTCTGGAGCTCTGTTTTGTTCTTTCATTTGGGACATGGTTCTTAGTTTGGCTGCCTACGTGTGTTAATTTCAATGTAGTTGGTGGGGCTACTATGTCTCCTGGTCTTAATAGAGTGGCCTTATATAGTAGATATGCTGTGGGTCCCAGTGGCACAGTCTTCCCTGGTCACCTGAGTTGGGTGCTCCAGATGTGTCCCTTGTAGGGATTTCGTGTGCCCTCCTGCTGTAGTTGGACCTTGGTTTCTGTTTGCTTGTCAATAAGAGGGATTGACCCTTGGGCTGATTGGTTGTGATGACTGGCCATGACCAGTGGAGAAGCTGTTGTGCAGGGGCTGACCCTACAGAGTAGGATGTGCTTTAGCAGGGCTCTAATGCCTGCCCTGTCTGCCCTTTGGGTGTGTCATCCTCAGAAATAACTCTGGATGATGCTCTGGCTCAAACCAAAGCCAGCCACTGGGCATGCAGGCCGAGACCTCCTGGAAAGGGCCCTGCCACAGGCCAAGTTCAACTGCAGCCTGTGCCCTGCCTAGGGCTACTTAGCATGAGCCACCAAGCAATCCACAGATGGCCACCACCCATGCTGGGCTTGGAAGTGCCTTGAGAGATTGACCTGTAAGTTGAGGCTGGCTGCCACTAGTGCCAGGATTAGGGCTGCTCAGCAAGAGGTATGGGGCACACCGAGGCCACTTACTGCTTGTTTAGGTTTTGTGAACTTTTGAGAGATTTTAGGAAAGTCTACATCATGAGCCAAGACAGGTTATTTGCATGGAAAATCCACTAGAAGCAGCTTGGGCTTGTCCGCACATTGGGAGGGGTGGGGTATTAGGGAATCACCAGGGCAAGGTGACCAGTGTTAGCTATGTTGCCAGAGACTCTGATATGGTAGCTGCTTGGGTCTGTAAGCCAGGCAAAGATGAGCTCAACGAAGGAAAAATGCCCTCTGTCAGCCCAACTGTCTGAAAGAAAGCCACCCTAACAGCCCTCATCCTGAAGCCAGACAATTCAGTTCCTCACCGTATGTCTTTTTTGAGCCTTTGCTCCAGTGCTGGAGCTCAGAGCAAGTGAATCTATCACTGGGTAACTTTGTGTCTGAGACTCCTCTAGTCCCTTGTCTCACTCAGCCATAATCTCTGCTGGTTTTCACAGCCAGAAGTTGTGGGGACTTTTCTCCCTAGCTCTGGAACCCTGTGCTGGAGAGCCTGATGTGGGGCTGAAACCCCTCACTCCTCACGGGGGACCTCCGCAGCTGACGTATTTCTCACCATTCTCAATTGCCACACATAAGGATGAGGCCAGCTCATTTTACATCTCCACCTTTCCTACCAGTCTTGAATTGGCCTCTCCTGTTTGTCTCTAGTTCAGCAAGACTTCAGGTGACTCCCAATGATGGCTATTCTGTAATTTGATTGTAATTTTAATGTGGTTGTGAGAGCAGGCAAGCACTGCATTTACCTACTCTGCCTTCTTGACTGGAACCCTGTGATTATCTAGTTTTACAAATAATATTTCTTGAAGAGACTATCCTTTCCCCATTGACTGTTCTTGGCTCCCTTGTCAAATATTGACTATTCTTTCCTCATTGACTGTACAAGTGGAATTTTATCTCTGGGCTCTCTATGCTATTCCATTAGCCTATTTTCTTATTTTTTATGCCAGTAGCATACTATTTTGCTTACCGTAAGTTTATAATATACTTTGAAGTCAGAAAGCGAAATGCCTTTAGTTTTGTTCTTCTTTCTCACGATCACTTTGGCTATTTGAGGTCTTTTGTAGTTCCATAGAAATTTTAGGATTGTTTTTTCTATTTTTGAAAAATGATATTGGAATTTTGGTAGGAATTGCCTTGAATTTATGAATGGATTTGGCTAGTATAGACATTTTAATATAATTCTTCTGATCTGTGAATATGGGATATCTTTTCATTTGTTCATGCATTCTTCAATTTCTTTTACCAAAGTTTTGTGGTTTTTATTGTACAGACCTTTCACTTCCTTGGTTAAATTTATTTCTAAGTGTTTTATTGTTTTTGATGCAATTGTGAATGGAATTGTTTTCTTTATTTCTTTTTTAGGGTATTTCATTATTTATGTGTAGAAATGAAACTGATTTCTATGTGATGACTTTTATATATTGTGACTTTACTAAATTCATTGATTAATTCCAAAGTTTTTTGATTGAGTCTTTAGGATTTTCTGTATATAATAAGATCATGTCATTTTCAAATAAAGGCAATTTTACTTTTTTCTTCCCTATTTGGGTACCTTTTATTTTGTTATCTTGCATGATTGCTTTAGCTAGGACTTCTAGTACTAGATTGAATAAGAATGATAATAGTGGGCACTCTTGTTTTGTTTCTGATCTTAGAGGAAATCTTTTAACCTTTCACCACTGAGTTTAATGTTAACTATGTTTGTCATATATGACCTTCATTATATTCCTCTATACCTGTTTTGTTGAGGGTTTTTATCATGAAAGTATATTTTATTTTGTCAAGTGCTTTTTCTGCATCTATTTAGATGATCATATGATTTTTATCTTTCATTCTATTAATGTGGTATATCAGATTTATTGATTTCATATGTTGAGCCATCTTTGCATTCCAGAGATAAATCACACCTGATCATGGTGTATGATCCTTTTAATGTATTTGATTTGTTTTTGATTTGTATTTGATTTGTTCAATATTTTGTTGAGAATTTTTTACATCTATATTTATTAGAGATATTAGTCTATAATTTTTCTTTTCTTGTAGTGTCCTTATCTGGCTTTGGTATCAGGGTAGGGCTGGCTTTGTAAAATAAGTATTACCTTTTTTTCAATATTTTGGAAAACTTTGAAAAAGATTAGCATTAATTATCCTTTAAATGTTTGGTAGAATTCAACAGTGAAACCATCTGGTCCTGAGCTTTTCTGTGTTGGGAAGTTCTTCATTACTAATTCAATCTCCTTATTCATTATTGGTCTGTTTGGATTGTCTTTCTTTCCATAATTCAATCTTGACAAGTTATGTGTTTTGAGGAATTTATCCACTTCTTCTAAGTTATCAAATTTTTCGGCCTATGTTCATAGTAGTCTGTTATGACTCTACATATTTCTGTGGTATTAGTTATAATGTCTCCTTTTTCATTTATGATTTTATTATTTACATATTCTCTATTTTTCTCTTGCTATCGCTCAAAGTTTGTCAATTTTGTTTATCTTTTCAAGAAAACCCAGGTCTTAGTTTTGTTGATATTTTCTATTGTTTTTCTGGTCTCTACTTCATTTATTTATGCTCTAATTTTTGTTTACTTCATTCTTTAATCTTGATCTTAGCTTATGTTTCTTTTTCTAGTTCCTTGAAGTGTAAAATTATGTTGTTAATTTGAGATATTTCTTTTTTTTACTATATGCATTTATTGTTATGTACTTTCTTCAAGAACTGCTTTTGCAGCATCCCATAGGTTTTGGTATGCTGTGTTTTCATTTTCATGACTTTTGTTATATTTTTTGATTTCCCTTTTGATTTCTTCTTTGACCTTTAGGTTGTTCATGAGTGTGTTTTTTAGTTTCCACATGTTCGTAAATTTATTTGTTTTCATGACTTTGACAGCCTTGTGGAATACTGGTTAGATATCCTGTAGAATGTTCTCAATATGAGTTTGCTCAATGTTTTTCTCATAATTAGACTGGAGTTATGCTTCGTTTTGTTTTGAAAGAATGCCCTCTTCATCACATTGTATCAGGGGGTATATGACATCCACACGACATTGCTAGTGATGTTAACTTTCATCATTTGGTTAAGGTAGTGTTTGCCAGTTTTCTCCATGGTAAAGATATTGTTTACTGCCTGATTTCACCATTAGAATGTAAGATCTATGAGAATAGAGATGGTCCATGTTTTGTTTACTGCTGTATACCCAGTATCTAGAACAGCGCATGGCCTATAGGTACTCAACAAATATTTGGTGAATAAATAAATGAGTAAACTGAAGGATGAATTAGATAATTCTAAGCTTCCCACTCTACTCAACTCTAGCTGAAAATTTGTTCTGACTTTATGTGTGATTATGTTAGGGTACATAGTCTATATGCATGAAATGTATTATAGTGCCTGCCACCAATTACTCAATATGGGTGCACAATAGCACACATTGTTTGACAGGTAACTTACTTATTAAGACTATATTTTATTTTGGCTTGAAAAGCCAGGGCAAGATTATCTAGGCCAACTTTGTTGGGAGTTTGCATACAGCATTTGAATGAGGTTATGTTTTAGTTAGACCTAGATTTTCAAATCTCATTTCTACCACTTCTTAGCATTGTGTTTCTGGGCAAGTGGTCTAGCCTCTTTAAATGTTCTCAGCTCTGATATGAGAGAAATTGTTCTTTTTTTTGTAAGTTGATATTAGGGTTTAGTGAAATCACATAGAAAGTGCCTACTCAGTGCCTGGCATTTTGCTCAAGAAATGCTTGTTTACTTCATTTTCCACAATCTTCTGAAGCATGTGGTCAAATTAATTCTCTTATTCTGGCACAGTCATTTACTATAAAAGAGCATATTTTATCCAGAAGATCAGTGCAGACAATTCCATTTCATTAGAGAGCTGGTGATTTAATAATTTACTTAGAAACAAGCTGTGATTACTCAGTCATAAGAAGAGATGAAGTACTTCCATTTGTGACAACATGGGTGGACCTCAAGATAATCATGCTAAGCGAAATAAGCCAGACTGAAAAAGTAAAAAATCACATGATATCACTTATCTGTGGGATATAAACCTAAAAGTAACAAATGAGCAGGACGAACAAACAGAGGCTCATGGTCATGGACAATAGACTAGTGGTTTCCAGAGGGTTGGGGGGATGGAAGAGGGGAGGTAGACAGGGGAAAAGGGGTCAAATACGTGGTGACAGAAAGAAATTTAAGTATGGGAGGTGAAAACACAATGGAATATATAAATACCTTACTGTTAAATTGTACACCTGAAACTTACTAGATTTTGTTAACCGATGTCACCATAACAAAAATTAATTAAAAAAATTTAAAAATAAAAAAACAAAAAAGGAAAAAGAGCAGTTAGAAAAAAACGAAAAAATCTGAATAAAGTGGGCACTTTAGTTAATAATAATACAATAAATAAAATAAAGAAACAGCCTGTGGCTTTCCTTATAAAACTTATCTGGCATATCTGCAAAGAACCATTTTTATTTTCCTATTGGCAAGAAAGCTGATGAAATATAAACACTTTACAAATATGTTCAGAACAGTTTACTCTCATGCAATGTCTGCACCTGAAGAAATATATAATGCCCTTCAGTGGATGTGGCTCAACATAAAATTTGTCATTTCTCAAGAATTTGAAATATCACCCCATTTCTTATATCCCATGCACTGCATGTGTTTGTTTGATAATGTTGGTCTGCCTTTTTATTTCAGTAGCTGAAGTAACATAGCCCCGTTTTATAATTTGTCAAATGATTGAAGGAATCGAGCATGTCTGTGTTACCCCAGTAAGGTCACTAATTCCTAGTTTTTAAATAAGAGTGGGTAGTGAGATCTTAACTTGGGGGAAATGTGTTCTGTGGGATGTATATTCTCTGCAAGTTGTTTATAATATTTATCTGTATAGCCAGAGGAGTAGAGGGACATATTTCAAATTCCCACTGGCAAAGGCTCCCAGTTCTTTTATAAGGATTTGTAAAATTTCATCTCTTTGAATCTTGTCAGCAATCTCTGGATATCCTCTAGGCTTTCTTTCATAATGCGTTCAACACACAGAGCTCAGTGGTCTGGGTAGAGAATGTGTATGTGAGAGTATATGCTTGCATGTGTGTGCATGTGTGCCTACATGAAACTTCCTTGATTGAAATGCCAATATCCTGTCACTTTCTGGTCTGAATTTACTCTAGCAGTAAAATGGAAGTATCACGCTGCATAGTGAAGTGTAGCAGTTGAATCTAACCTTCTACTTAGTTGAGTCAGCTTAATATAGATCAGTGTTTAGGTTTTCCTTTTTGTTCTTTTCTGTTTTTCTTCTCTAGAGCTTCTCATCATCTGTTGAGTTCAGGGGAAAATCATTTCCCTGGAGCTGTGACAATTCTCAGTGTGGAGAGGGACAGGGATCACATTCAATTTTCAGGGATGATAGATGTGTGTGGAATTTGCCAAGAGTTTTGTGGTTTAAAAGTGTCTACATTTTCTATTTTCAACTTCTTTTGGGAAGTATATATCACCAAATATTAGAGAGGCAAAGTTTTTACTTCCTCTCAAATGGAGAAGTAATGGAGGTTGTCCAGCACACAAATTTTTTATTACACCACAGGGGCAAAAACCATTTACTTCACCATCTTGCTGAAGAGGAAGATAGCACCTAGAGCAGACTTGCTCTTACCATTCTAGAGGCTAGAAACCCAAGATCAGTGTGTTAGCATAGTTGATTTCTGGTGAAGGCCCTCTTCCAGGTTGTTGACTGGCAACTTCTTGCTGTGTCCTCACATAGTGGAAGTAGGGCAATCAGGCTCTCTGGGGGTCTTTCATAAAATATAGAAGAAGAAAACAGTTTAATGGAAGTGAGTCATGGAGAGAGTGAAAGGAGGTGAAGTTGCAGAGGTAGGCAGGGCCAGATCTTGCATAACTGTGTGTGCCCCAATAAGAAGACTAAATTTCATTTGAATGCACAGTAAGTCCCTGAAATTTTCTAAACAGAAGAATGACCTGATTTCATTCATGTTTTTTTAAATTAATTTGATTTTTTCCAGTTTTATTGAAATATAATAGACAATTAGTTGCTCATATTTACATTCTACAATTCAATAAAATTTTCTTTTTCATTTATTGGTGGTATACAATAATATATTAGTTTCAGTTGTACAACATAGTGATTAGAGATCTGTATAACTCACAAAGTGATCACCCCACTAAATCTATTACCCCCTTCCCCCTTACATATTTATTACTTTGTTAACTATTTTCTTTATACTAGACTTTATATCTCCATGTCTATTTTGTAATCATTTGTACTTCTTAAGCCCTTTGCCTTTTTTTGCTATCCCCCCAACTCCCTCCCATCTAGTAATCCTCAAAATATTCTCTGTATCTATGAGTTTATTTCTGTTTTTATTGTTGTTATTGATTTTGTTCGTTAGATTCCATTTGTACATGAAATCATGTGATATTTGTCTTTCTCTATCTGACTTATTTCATTCAGCTCAATGCCCTCTAGGTTCATCAAGGCAATATCTTTTTCAATCCCCTTCCTTTTAATTTGTGTGTGTCTTTTAATCTCATGGTACTTCAAATTAAAATGTTTTAGGAATCTCCATACTGTTTTCCATAGTGGTTGCACCAAATTTACAATCCCACCAACAGTGCACAAGAGTTTCCTCTTCTCCCCATCTTCACTGACACTTGTCATTTGTTGATTTATTGATAGCCATTCTGACAGGCATGAGGTGAGATTACATTGTGGTTTTGATTTGCATTTCCCTGATGATTAGTGATATTGAACATCTTTTTATATGTCTATTGTTCATCTGTATGTCCTCTTTGGAGAAATGTCTATTCAAATCCTTCGACCATTTTTTAATTGATTTTTTTTGGTGTTAAGTTGTGCGTTTCATTTATGTATTTTGGATATTAAACCTTTATCTGATGTATCATCAGCAAATATCATCTTGTATTCAATATGCTGTCTTTTCATTTCTGATTTCTTCACTGTGCAAAAACTTTTGTTTATTCTTTTCTTTTCCTTATTCATGAAGTTAGATTTCTTTCTGTCACCACATATTTGACCCCCTGTATCCCGTCTACCTCCCCCATACCCCTACCATCTGGTAACCACTAGTCCATTGTCCATGTACATGAGTCTCTGTTTGTTTATCCTGTTCATTTGTTGCTTTTAAGTTTATATCTCACATATAAGTGATATCATGTGATTTTCTACTTTTTCAGACTAGCTTATTTTGCTTAGCATGATTATCTCGAGGTCCATCCATGTTGTCACAAATGGGATATTTCATCTCTTCTTATGGCTGAGTAATATGCCATTGTATATATGTACCACAGCTGCTTTAGCCAATCATCTATCGTAGGACATTTCAGTTGTTTCCATATCCTGGCCACTGTGAATAATGCTCCTATGAACATCAGTGTGCAAATATCTTTTTGGATATGGGTTTTCAAGTCTTTGGGGTAAAGACCCAGTAGAGGGATTGCTGGATCATATGGTAGATGAATTCTTAGTTTTTTGAGGAACCTCCATACTGTTTTCCATAGTGGTCGTACCAATTTGCAGTCCTATCAGCAGTGTATGAGGGCTCCATTTTCTCTGCATCTTCTCCGTCATTTGTTATTGCTTACCCTGTTGATTACAGCTATTCTAACAGCTGTGAGATGGTATCTTATTGTGGTTTTGATTTGCATTTCCCTAATAGCTAGTGATGTTGAGTATCTTTTCATATGTTTGTTAGACATTTGTATGTCTTCTTGGGAGAAGTGTCTGTTCAGGTCCTCTGTCCATTTTTAAATTGGATTGTTTGCTTTTTTAGTGTTGAGTTGTATGAATTCTTCATAAATTTGGATATTAACCCATTACCAGATGTATCGTTGGTGAATAGCTTCTCTAATTCGGATGGTTGTTTCTTTACCTTGTTGATGATTTCTTTTGCTGTACAAAAGCTTTTTAGTTTTTGATGTAGTCTCATTCATTTATTTTTGCTTTTACTTCCTTTGCTTTCAAAGTCATTAAATTCTGCTCTAATTTTGATTATTTCTTTCCTTCTGCTGAGTTTAGGCTTCATTTGTTCTTCCTTTTCTAGTTTTTTAAGATGAAGCATTAGGTTGTTTATTTGGGCTCGTTCTTGTTTTTTGAGGTAAGCCTGTAATAATATGAACTCTTATGTCTGCTTTTCCCATCTCCCAAAAGTTTTGATATGTTATACTATCATTATCATTTGTTCTATGTATCTCTTGATCTCTCTTTATTTCTTCCATGACCCAGTCATTCTTCAGTAGCATGTTGTTTAAACTCCATGTATTTGTGGTTCTTCCCGATTTCTTTCTGCAGTTGATCTCTAGTTTCAAAGCATTATGATCCGAGAATATGGTTGCTATGATTTCAACCCTCTTATATTTGTTGAGGCTAGTTCTGTGTCCCAGTATGTGGTCGATTCTTGAGAGTGTTCCATGTGCTCTAGAGAAGAATGTATAAGCAGCTGCTTTGAGATGGAAGGCTCTGTGAATGTCAATTATGTCCATTTGGTCTAATGTGTCATTTAAGGATGTTATTTCCTTATTGATTTTCTGTTTGGATGATCTGTCCATATCTGACAGTAGGGTATTTCGGTCCCCTACTACGATAATGTTTTGGTCTGTTTCTCCCTTTAGTTCTGTCAGTAATTGCTTTACATATTTTGGGGCTCCCTGATTGGAGATATTAATGTGTTATGTCTTCTTGGTGCATGATTCCCTTTATCATTATGTAGTGTTCCTCAGTATCTTTCTTTACCTTTTTTATTTTAAAGTCTATTTTGTCTGATATTGGTACCACTACTCCCGCTTTTCTCTGAATGCCATTTGCTTGAAATATCATTTTCCACCCTTTCACATTGAGTCTATATTTGTCTTTGGAACTGAGATGTGTCTCCTAGAGACAGCATATGGTTGGGTTTTGTTTTTTGATCCATTCTGCAACTCTGTGCCTTTTTATTGCTGAGTCTAGTCCACTTACATTTAGGGTGATTATTGAAATATGAGGCCTTCTTATAGCCATTTTATCTCTTGCTTTCTGGAAGCTTAGTGTTTCCATTGCTTCCTTGTCCTTGTGTTTCTGTTTTCTTTACTTTGGTTGGCTTTGTGGGGTTTGCCTCTAGTTCTTCTTGTTTTATGTTATATACTTCCATTCTGAATCTTTGGTGTGTGGTTACCATTACAAATCTGAAAAGGATACCTGTATATATACAGTCGTCCATTTTATTCTGCGCGTGCCTTATCTCCACTCCTTTTTGCAAATTTATATCTTTGAATCCTCCCCTTTTCACTTATTGTTATCTCAGTTTGTCCCTATATATGGTGAACGTGCATTACCATATTGCTATAGCAATTCTCTTCTTATTATTTAAGCTTATAATGCCCTATTCTTAGTGAGGATTGCACTCCTCTGCTTCTATTTGCCTGATAGTCACTTTACTCCTAATTATGTATTTCCTTTTCATTGTTATTTTGTTTTAGGTGAGCTGATCCCTTTCAGTATTTCCTGTAGTGCAGGCCTTGTAGTGGAGAATTCCCTCAATTTTTGTATGTCTGGAAGGATCTTAATTTCTCCTTCATATCTAAAGGGGAGCTTAGCCGGATACATTATTCTAGGCTGGCAGTTCCTTTCACTTAATAGTTTAAATATTTGATTTCATTTCTTTCTGGCTTGTAAGGTCTGTGCTGTAAAGTCCAATGATAATCTAATGGGTTTTCCTTTATATGTTATCGTTTTCTTCTCCCTGGCTGCCCTGAGAATTCTATTTTTGTCGTTGATTTTTATAACTTTAATATAATGTGTCTCGGAGAAGGCCTTTTTGGGTTGAGATAATTGGGTGTTATGTTGACTTCTTGAATTCCAAGCGCCAGCTCATTCCTTAGATTTGGGAAATTCTTGTCAACTATTTGTCTGAAAATGCTTTCTAATCCTTGCTCCTTTTCCTCCCCTTTGATAATGCTCATTATTCTTATGTTTCCTCTCCTGATGGTATCAGCTAGTTCTTGTCTTTCTCTTTTATTATTTTTCATTCTTTGTTTCACTCTTCTTCCTTCTGACTTATTTCTAGATTTCTGTCTTCGATATCATTGATCCTTTCCTCTATTTGGTTGACTTTATTTCCCAAGCTTGTTATTTCATTTTTCATCTCTTGCAGTATGTTCTTTAAAATCTCCAGAAGTTCTATTTGGTTATTTTGGAGGGTTTCAGTATTCTTGCTAAAGAACTCATTCTGCTCAACTAATTGTTTTTTCAAATTCCTGAAATTGTTGATATGATTTGTTTCGGATATCATTGAGGGCATTAATGGAAGAGTATTCTGCTTTTTGTCCAGAAAGAAGATTTATTATTTAAAGGTCTCTCTTTAGCCTGTTGCTAAGATGGCGTTTTTCTTTTGGTTTCCAGTAGATGGCGTCTAAGTCTCTTGGATCCCTGCTTTATATAAAGACTTAATAATGCCTTTTTTTTTCTTATAGGTATTCAATCATGCTTGCTACCCTCAGTCTCAGTCTCTGTCAGTGTTAGTGACAGTTTTGGTAGCATTTGCTCAGATTCCCCTGAGTCTCTCCTGTGTTCGGACTCAGAGGATATGGGGGGAGGGGTCCTCTGGGCTGGGGAATGGTGCCTGCAGACCAACCTAACTGTGGCTGGTAATAATCAACTGTTGTTTCTCTGCCATCCCTGCTTCTCTGCCATCTCCACTTCTCTGTTTTCTGCTGTGATCCCTGGGCACAGCTGTTACTTGGAGCTCACAGCTCTCTCAGGTAGGGTTGTTCAGGTAACCCATCAAAGTTTCTCCTCTCCCCATCTTCCTGCAGTGAGATCCAACTGTGAGAGGCAACTTCTTTTTTTTCTTTTATTCTACCTCCAGACTTCCGCATTTCTGACCTGTGGTAGCTCTTATTTGCAGATCCCTTACTCAGATGTGCTTGTGTGCGGGTTGTGAGTTGTTTTTTTTTTTTTTTTTTTTTTTTTTTTAGTTTTAATTGATCATCTTAATTTTATTTCAAGGGGAGAGATCTGGGGACATCTCTCACTCTGCCATGCTTCTGATATCACTGTCTTTCAACCTATTTCTAATTGTTAATTTTGTATCCTGCTACTTTACTGAATTCATTGATCAGTTCTAATAGTTTTTTGGTAGATTCTCAATATATAGTATCACATTGTTCGCAAATAATGGTAGTTTCACTTTTTAATTTCCAATTCAGATGACTTTTATTTCTTTTTCTTGTCTGATTCCTGTGATAAGACTTCCAATATTACATTGAGTAGAATTGAAAGAGCACATCCTTGTCTTTTCCCTGATCTTAAAGAAAAAGCTTTCAGCTTTTGACCATTGAGTATGATGTTAGCTGTGGTTTTGTCACATTTGGCCTTTATTATGTTGAGGTACATTCCCTCTATCTCCACTTTCCTGAGAGTTTTTATCATGAATAGATGTTGGATTCTGTCCAATGCTTTTTTTTGCGTTTATTGATATGATTGTATAATTTTTATTTTTCTTTTTTTTTTTAAATGGTGTATCATGTTAATTGATTTGTTATATCGAACTAACCTTGCATTCCAGGAATAAATTTCTCTTGATCATAGTGAATGATCTTTTTAATATATTACTGAATTTTGTTTACTAATATTTTCCCCCAAGCTTTATTGAAATATAATAGACAATTATGCTCACATTTACATTGTACAATTCATTGAGTTTTTTTCAATTATTGTTGGCATACAATAATATATTAGTTTCATTTGTAGAGCAGAGTGATTAGAGCTCAAATGATAACCCCACTCAATCTAGTACCTACTTCCCCCTTACATATTTATTACAACATTGTTGACTATTTTCCTTATGGTAACTTTATATTTCCATGACTATATTGTAACTATCCATTTGTATTTCTTAATCCCTTTGCCTTTTTTTTTTACCATCTCCCCAACCCCACACCTGCCTAATAGCTTTCAAAATATTCTCTGTATCTATGAATTTGTTTCAGTTTTTTTATTATTATTGTTTATTTTGTTCTTTAGATTCTGCATGTACCTGAAATCACATGGTATTTATCTTTCTCTATCTGGCTAATTTTATTCAGTGCAATACCCTCTAGGTCCTTCAAGGCAGTATCTTTTTCCATTCCCCTTCCTTTTAGTCTGTGTGAGTCTTTAATCTCTTGTAGGCAGCATATGTAGTGGTTTTTTTCTTATCCATTCAGCCACCCTATCCTTTGGTTGGAGCACTTAATTCTCTTCTATTTTAGGTAGTTGTTGATAGATATGTAGTTAATTCCAATTTTTATTCGTGATTTGATACATGGTTTTTCTTCTTAAAGAAGTCCCTCCAACATTTTCTGTAATACTAGTTTGGTGGTGATGAATTCCTTTAGCTTGTTTTTGTCTGGGAAGCTCTTTGTCCTTCAACTCTAAATGATAGCTTTGCTGGATAAAATATTCTTGGTTGGAGATCCTGGAGTTTCAGCACATCAAATATTTTGTGTCAGGCCCTGTCCTGCATCACTTCTTTTGAGAAATCAGCTGCCAGTCTTATGGGTGCTCACTTGTAGGTAATTAACTGCTTTTCTCTTGCTGCTTTTAAAATTCTTTCTTTGTATTTAACCTTGGCATTTTAATGCTGATGTGTCTTGGTGTGAGCCTCTTTGGGTTCCTCTTTCTTGAGACTCTCTGAGCTTCCTGGGGTTTTATGTCTATTTCCTTCACCAGGTTAGGGAAATTTTTCATCATTATTTCTTCAGATATCTTTTCCACTTCTTTTTCTCCCTGTTCTCCTTCAGGTACCCCTATTATGTGGATGTTTTTACACTTAATTTTCCCCTCAAATCTCCTTAAGTTATTATTATATCCTTGGCTTCTTTTTTCTTGCTGTTCTGATTGGGTGACCTTAGCTACCCCATCCTCTATATTAGTGGTTTGATCCTCTTCTTCGTCCACTCTGTTAATTCCTTCTAATATACTCCATCTCAGATGCTGTATTCCTCATTTCTAACTGGCTCCCTATTATGTTTTCTATCTCTGTTTTTAGTTGTTTTTGTTTTTTTTTTAATCTCTTTGTTAAAGTTCTCACTGAGTTCATACTCTTCCCCTTAAGTTCTTTGAGCACCCTTATAACCAGTGTTTTGAACTCTGCATCTGGTAGATAGCTTGTCTCCATTATCGTGAGTTCTTTTTCTGGAGCTTTGTTCTATTCTTTCATGTGGGACATGCTTCTTTATCTCCCCATTTTGGCTGCCTCCCTGTGCCTGTTTCTATGTATTAGATAGGCCTTCTAAGTCTCCTGGTCTTAGCAGAGTGGCTTTATGTAGCAGATGTGCTGTGGGGCCCTTGGCACAGACCTGAGAGGGGTCCAGCTGCAGGCCAGGTTTAGCCGCAGTCTGGGTACCTCCGGGGCTACCTGGTAAGAGTCACCAGGAAATCCGCATATGGCTGCCACCCATGCTGGGCTTATAGGTGCCTCAAGGGGCCAAGTCAGAAACCAAGGCTGGCTGCCACTGCTGTGGGGCTTGAGGCTGCTCAGCATGAGGTATAGGGCATGCCGAGGCCAGATGCTAATTCTTTGAGTTTTGTGAGACTTTGAAAGATTTTATGAAAGTTTGCAGCAGGAGCCAAGACAGCTCATCTGTATGAGATAGATCACTGGAAGTAGCTTGGGTTGCCTCACAAGTTGGGACTAGTGGAGTCTCAGGGAATCCCCTAGGAGGAGCAACCTGTGTAATTTAGGTTGATGGTGACCCAGATATGGTAGCACCTGTTCTGCAGGTTGTGACGGAGGGAGAGCTCAACAAAGGAACAGTGGCTTCTGCCTGCACCTCTATTCAGGAGCCAGTTCCCCTTCAGCCCTTACCCTGAAGCCTGACAGCTCAGTGCCTCCTCGTATGTCCCTGGTTCCCTTTGAGTTGCTGCTCTGGTGCTGGAGCTCAGAGGGATCAAGTCCTTCAGTGAGTAAGGCCGGGCATGAGCCCTTTAAGAGGAAGATCTCTGCTTCCCACAGTCCTCCGTCTCACTCAGCTGCAATCTCTGCTGGTTTTCACAGCCAGAAGTTTAGCAACTTCTCTTCCTGGTACTGGAACTCTGGGTTGGGGAGCCCAGTGTGCATCCAGTACCCTTTGCTCCTTATATATCTGCAGCCAAGATAGCCCTCCTGATTCTTGATTGCCACACAAGGTTGTGAGATTGAGCAGTTTTGCTTCTCTGCCCCTCCTATAATTTTGAGGTGACCTGTTATTTGAGATTACCTAGTTGTAGAGCTTCTGTTCAGCCATATCTCTAATGACTTTGTGTACTGGTTGCTCTGTAGTTTTATTATAATTTTGGTGTGTTTTCTAGCAGAGGTGTGCACCGCCTCTACATTCTACGCCATCTAGATCCACCTCACAGTGTTTTGAACTCTTCATCTGGTAGATTATCTCCATTTTGTTTAGTTCTTTTTCTGGAGTTTCCTGTTCTCTCATTTGGGACAAGTAGATTTGTATCTTCATTTTGGCTGCCTCCTTGTGTTTTTTTTTCTTTCTTTTATTTATTAAGTAGATCTGCTATGTCCCCTGGCCTTAACAGAGTGACCTTATGTGGAAGGCGTCCTGTGGGACCCAGTAGTATAGTCCTCCAGTCACTTGAGTTCGGTGCTCCAGGGGTGTCCCCTGTGTAGGTTGTATGTACCCTATTGTTGTAGTTCAGCCTCAATTGACATTGGCACATCAGTAGGTGGGGTTGATCTTCCAGCTGAATGACTGTTAGGGCTATCTGTCATGATAGTGGGTGAGCTGTAGTGTGGGGGCTGACCTCATTGAATAGCTTGCTTTAGTGGGGCTCTGGTGCGAGCTGAGTCTGTCCTTCAGGTATGTTATTTGTGAAGGTTGTTGGGTGATGCTTTGGTGTGATCTGAAGCCAGCCACCAGGTGTGTTTGTTTTAGAGCCTCTTAGGAGATGCTTTGGTGCAGGCCAAGGTTAGCCACCTTGTGCTGTTCTTGGGGCTTGTTGATAGGAATTACAAAGTGATCTGTTGGTTGCCACTTGTGCTAGGCTTGGAGGTGCCTGGGAGAGGTATGCTGTGAAGCAAGGTCATCTGCAACTTGTGTCAGGCTTGGAACCCTTTGGTGGGCACTGTGATGTGCATTGAGGCCAGCTATCACTTGTGTTGGACTTGTGGCCACTTATTTGAAGCTACATTCCAGGCTCAGACTGACTGTTTCTTATGCCAGACTTGCAGCCACGTGATGGTCACCACTTGTGTGCAGCTTGGGACACTTAGCAAGTGTTACATGGCACACTGAAGTTAGCCGCTGCTTGTGTAGGTGAGATGCTGCAAGAAGCTTGGGCCAGTTGGAAGAGTTGGGTGGGGTAAGTTCTCAGCTAGTCACCAGGGTGGGTGAGTGGTGTTAGCCAAGTTAAAGGAGAGCACAGATTTGGCACCCACCTGCACCTAGCTGGCTAGGTAGGAGGGGAGTTCAGCAAAGAAACAATGGTGCCTGCCAATGATTCTGTCCCCAGAGAGAGTTGCCCTAACCCCTGCCCCTCCAGCTCTCACCATGAAGCTAATCAATTCTGCTCCTTTTGGTGTGTCCCTGATGCTTTCAAGCTGCTGCCTCAGCACTGAAGCTCAGAGCAAATGAGTCTGTGAGTGAGGGAGTATGTACGCTGGCCTTTTAAGAGGAAGCCTGGGTCTCCAGCAGTCCTCCTCTCACTCACCTGCAATTCTCACTGATTTTCACAGCCAGATGTAATGGGGACTCCCCTTCCAGGCACCACAGCCACTTCCACTCCTCTTTATAAAGTAAGGAATAGCAATCTTTTAACTCTCAAAAGTTTGTACAATGAGAATTTATATACTAGGCACCTGTTTTTGCATGATAGCACAGTAAATATAAAAAGTATAACATGTTGGGTGAATGAAATTAAAGATACATATGATAAGATAAATTTGGTGTTTCATAAAATCATTTTTGGGGAAGGAGAACTCATTAGGTTGTAAAAATGAATCATAGTGAGAACAGAGTCTCATTGGCAGAGCATCACTCACCGCAGAGTAATTCTGCTGTTGTCATAGGACTCTGCATGGAGGCTGGATTGATGATGATCCCTTTTTTATTGAGATTTTGGGATCACATCTCATTTATGTTTATACCTGCCAGATGGCAGAGCCTTTATTTATCATTGCATTTCTTAGTCATTTCTTGATCTCTGAGGCTCAAGTGCATAGACACTGAAGTGCTATTGTAAGTATGCTTATGAAATGCATCAGTAAACTCTAAGAGAAAAAGACATTGCAGAAGGCAGAAGCTCATTCCACAGGATAACAGGGATGGAGTTAAGAAGAGGAAAGATGGATATTCAATATCAGAAAAAATACTCTGGCCATTTGACTCTCAGAATAACTTCCCAAGGGAAGCTGTGAAAATCCCACTGCTTGAGGCATTTGAGAATAGATTGGATGAAGTACTAGAGATTATCATGCGGGGAGTCAAATGTACTCTGGTCCTGGGAGTGAACCAAAATAGCCACAGAAACCACAAAATGGTCTTTTGTGGTTATGATTCTGGGAGTCCCGTCAGTTATTGTTAATTGAATTTTTTTGCTATAACCATATGAATTTCTCTAGGCTGAACTGAAGAACCACGCTTAAAATTTGAGACTTGGTGGACCTGCATGCCCATGGTCCAGCATCTGTCTTACACATTGCAGTGGTTGATGGTATGATCTCATCCTCTTCCTTCCCATACTTCCCCTCTCCTCCCTTCTTCTTTCTCCTCACCTCTTTCTCCCCTCACTTCCTCTTCCTTATTCTCCCTTCCTCCTCTTGCTTCCCCTTCCTTACTCTTTTATAAATAAAGGGAACAGATATGGGGTTGCAAAGGCTTAGAAAGAATTCTTCTGAGAATGAGTCATCATGGTGTTCCTGTTGAATACTTGATTTCTGTTGCTCATTGCATTGTGGTTTGGCATTTGGAGAATAAGGTTTTAAGCCCACCAGAGTCAACATGAGATATGAGAATTAATGAAGTTTGCTGGCCATTCCACAGAGGACAAGCCCTGCAAATCTTATAGAGTTGCCGTTAAAATCTTCTCCCTGCTCCTACCCCAGAGATCTGCTGGGGATTCTGGGTCTTATCTGTTTTACAGTTATTGTTAATGATTTGATGCAAGAGGAGGGCTGGGGGGAAGTGGGGAGGAGAGAGGAGGAAAGTTTAATTTCTTATCCAAAGAAATCCAAAACACTAATTCAAAAAGATGTATGCACCCCTGTTCATTGCAGCATTATTTACAGTAGCCAAGATAGGGAAGCAACCTAAGTGTCTATTGATAGACAATTGGATAAAGAAGTGATGGTACATATATACAATGGAATATTACTCAGCCATAAAAAATAATGAAAATTTTACCATTTGCAACAACATGGATAGACCTGAAAGGTATTATGCTAAGTGGAGTAAGTCAGACACAAAAAGACAAATACCATATGATCTCATTTATATGTGGAATCTAAGGAACAAAACAGACAAACAAATAAAGACTCCTAGATGCACAGAACGAGCTAATGGTTGCCAAATGGGAGGGGAGTAGAGGGTGGGATGAAAAAGGTGAAGGCATTAAGTACAGATTGGTAGTTATGAAAAGTCATGGGAATGTAAAGTACAGCATGGGGAATATAGTCAATAATATGGTAATAACTATTTATAGTGCCAGGTGGGTACTAGACTAGTCAGGGGGATCACTTTGTAAATTATAACCACTATGTCTAACCACTATGCAGTACACTTGAAACTAATATAACGCTGAATGTCAACTATAATTTAAAAATTTTAAAAAATTTAAAAAGTTGAATGAAAGGTGATGGGGAATAAGAGGTTCAAATTTTCGGTTATAAAATAAATGAGCCATGGGGATTTAATGTACAGCATAGGGAATAGGTCAGTAATATTATGATAGCATTGTATGGTATTAGATGGTTGCTGGACTTATGGTGATCATTTCTTTAGGTATATAAATGTTAAATAACTGTATTGTACACCTGAAACTAATACAGTATTGTATGTTAGCTATATTTTAATGACATTCTTTAAAAAAGAATTTAGAATTACTTAAATCTGAAAAAAAATTGAATTTAGACTGAATTATGTTTCATGTTTATGAGTTCATAAATATCAAATAAAGACAAATGGATCACCAGGAAAAAAAATGTGTTTAAGGAAAGCCTCTGAAGCTTGACCTGGGGCCCATTGCTGATATGGTCTCAGGACTGTGTCTGAGGCAAGACAGGGACCCGAGCAAGTCAAAAGACTGAGAGGCATTTTTCACAGAAATAGAACAAACAGTCCTAAAATTATTATGGAACCAACAAAGACCCCAAAAAGCCACCTTAAAGAGAAAAAAAGAAGGCTGGAGACATTACACCCCCTGATTTCAAACTATATTATGAAACTATAGTAATTCAAAAAGCATGGCATTATCATAAAAACAAACATATAGATTAATGGAACAGAATAGAGAATCCAGAAACAAATCCACACATATATGATCAATTAATTTACCACAAAGTAGCCAAGAATATAAAACGAGGGAAAAGACAGTCTCTTCAATAAGTGGCATTGAGAAAACAAGACAGCTACATGCAAAAGAATGAAACTGGAACACTATCTTACGCCAAACACAAAAATTAATTCAAAATGACCAAAGACTTGAATGTAAGACCTGAAACCTTCTAGAAGATGACATTGGGATTAAGCTCCTGTTTTTTTTTTTTTGTTTTTTTTTTAACGTCTACAACACCTGGTATTCCTAGGTGGTCTCCCATCCAAATACTAACCAGGCCCGACCCTGCTTAGCTTCCAAGATCAGACGAGATCGGGCACGTTCAGGGTGCCATGACCATAGATGGATTATGCTCCTTAATGCTCCTTAACATTGATCTTGGTGATAATTTTTTTTTTTTGGATTTGACACCAAAAACAAAGGCAACAAAAACAAAAATGAACAAGTGAGATTAACATCAAATTAAAAGGCTTCTGCATAGCAAAAGAAACCATCAACAAAATGAAAAGGCAACCTACTGAATGAGAGAAAATTTTTGCAATTCATATAAGGGGTTATTATCTAAAACATATAAAGAACTCATACAACTTAATAGCAAAACAAAAATAAAAACAAAAACAAAAAACAAAAAATCAAACAATCTGATTAAAAAATGGACAGAAGATCTGAATAGATGTTTTTCCAGAGAAGACATACAGGTGGCCAACAGATCTATGAAAAGGTGTTCAACATCACTAATTATCAGGGAAATGCAATGAAGACCACAATGAACTATCACCTTACATCTGTTATTGAATGGTTATCATAAAAAAAAGAGAAGAAATAAGTATTGGTGAGGATGTGGAGGAAAGGGAAGCCTTGTGCACTTTTGATGAAAATGTAAATTGGTATATCTGCTCTGGAAAACTATAGAGTTTCCTCAAAAAATTAAAAATAGAAATACCACATGAAATATCCAGGAATTCCACTTCTGGATAGTTATCCAAAAAAAATGAAAACACTAATTTTGAAAAGACATATGCATCTCCATGTTCATTGCCAAGATATGGAGGCAACCTAAGTTTCCATTGATCAATGAATGAATAAAGAAAATGTAATTATATAATAATAAATAATAATAATAATAATAATAATAATAATAGAAGAACATTATTCAGCCATAAAAAAGAATGCAATCTTGCCATTGTGACAACATGGGTGGACCTTGAGGACATTATGCTAAGTTAGATAAGTCAGATAGAGAAAACAAATTACTGAATGCTCTTGCTTGTGGAATCTATATGAAAAAAAAATAAGAAACAAACTCAGGCTTATGGATACAGAGAACAGATTGGTGGTTGTCAGAGGTGGGGGTGAGGTGGGCTGTGGGGGTGGTGGGCAAAATGGGTGAAGGGAGCTAAAAGATACAAACTTCTAGCTGTAAAATAAGTCATGGGATGTAATGTACAGCATGGGTACTATAGTTAATAATACCGTATTTCATATTTGAAAATTGCTAACAGAGTAGACCTTGAAACTTCACCACAAGAAAAACATTTTTGTAACCTATGTATGATAGATGTTAATTAGACTTATTGTGGTGATCATTTTACAATATACAAAAATATTGAATCACTAAGTTGTACACCTGAAATCAATATAATGTCATGTGTCAATTATATCTTAGTTCAAAAAAGAGGCTGAGAAGGACTTTCTCTTATAATGAGTTTCCCTTATTCAGTTTATTCCATACTTTCTCAGTTGATTTAGATGTGTGGCAATTTTTCACATAATAGACTCTGGCCATTAAAGGTTATAACATTTACAGTTCAAGCCACTTGAATGTGATCTGGAATTCTGTTCTTCAAGGTAAAGTGCAAAATGTTGGTGGGGCATAAATTGGAATCACCAAAACTGCAAGGGAGTTGTGGCTGAGTCAGTTACCTAGTGACTGGACCCCACTTGTTGCCCAGCCTCTACTTGTTACAGAAACCCTTTCCATTCTTTCTTAATTGTTATGTGTGAGAAAGTTTGGAGACATATCCTTGGTGAATGCCATGATTCTTAAATGCCTCATGACTATAAGCCATAGCCCAACCTTTCCCACCCTGGCCTTCCTAAACATTCATGATCATAAAGACCCAAGGAGCAGTAAACAAAACAAATTTGAACCTGTTCAACATTATTTAATCATATTTTATTGTGAGCCAGTCACTGTGCTAGGTGTCATAAGAAACACAAGGATGAATATGACCCAGTTTTTGCCCTCAAGGAAAATATAACTGAAAAAAGAGGAGAAAGTAACACAAATGACCATAGTGTGGGGTAGTGCCAGATAGCCATTGTGAGGTGTTTTACATGCCAACAACCAGTTAGTTCTCTGATTCTTCAGACATCAATCTGGTGTTTAATGATTCAATTAAATTCTGACACTACTTGGAGTTAACACAGACTCCACAGGTTAAGGGCTCAGTCCCATAAGACTGCTCTGGCTCCCACCCACTTCAGATGCCCGTTACAAATCCTAGGTCTCCCATACTTCTGGTTCACCAGCTATAAATTGTGAGCACCCATGACCAACTCTTTAGGTTTTGTAATTTGCTAGAATGGCTCACAGAACTCAGGAACACACTTTACTTACATTTACTGGTTTATTATAAAGAATATTATAAAGGATACAAATGAACATCAGATGAAGAAGTACATAGAGTGAGGTCTGGAGGGGTCTCCTGTCCTATGGAGTTGAGGTGCACCACCCTTGCAGCACCTAATCACCACCTCCCAAGCTCTCTGAACTCTATTTTTTGAGGTTTTCATGGAGGTTTTGTTACATATGCACGATTGATTAAATCATTGGCCATTGGTGATTAAATTCAATCTCCAGACCCTCTCCCTCCTCTGGAAGTTGGAGGATGGGGCTGAAAGTTCTGAACTTCTAATCAAGGTCTTTCTGGAGACCAGCCCCCATCCTGAAGTTATAGGGGAACCCAGCAACCAGTTCTCTCATTAGCATACAAAAAACACTCATCACAGAGATTCCAAGGGTTATAGGAGAGTGTTCCTGGAACTGGAGACAAAAACCAAATATTTAATTTTTATTATATCACAACCACCATCAAGAAATGACAAGGAAAGTATTACGTGACTTCAAAAGAAAGAAAGGTCAGATCCATTTTTTCAGACCTCATATTGCAATACCATGATACAATGTAATGTGAAAGAACTTGGATTCTGGAAAATAAAGTCCTGTTTTTGACTTCTGGAAAAAATAACATAGCCAATCTCCTGCCTTTTCATTGGTATCCTCAATCACAAAATCGAACAACGTCAATTCT
>NW_006494608.1:1860259-1884333 GCF_000325575.1 Pteropus alecto | reverse complement strand
TACCTTAGATCTTTCCCAGGACAGGGACTTCTTGCCATTGAGTGTTATTTTGTTTTTCTTGTCTGTTCAGTTGTCTATAGAGCTTAACTATGTTGCCTTCCTCCTCATCCCCCCTGCCCCAAAACTACAGCAAGATGAGATTACAGCTTGAAATTTGTAATTCCATTATCTGTCAGCCTATGAACAATAAAAAAGTGCCACTAGTGTATCCAGAAAGTCATTTTGACAAGCCATAGGTGACAAGAATTACATTTCTTTACCAGGACATCTTGATGTGGCATTATCATAAATATTCAGGTTCTGTAGACTTTTTTTTAAAAAAAGGTATCTCTTTTCTTTTTCTCTTCTTTCTTTTCTTTTTCTTTCTTTCTTTTTTTTTTTTTTTGTAGAACATTAACTTCAAGGTCAGATTCATGATGACTCAAAAATAAGAACTAGGAATTCTTATATATATTAAAAGGAGCAGCTGAAGAATAAGCTGAAGGAGAATGAGAAAGTAGAAACTGAAAGTGAAGTAGGGGTCAGAGTGTGAGTTTAGAAACAATATGGTGGGATGTATTACTCTTAGACCCAAACAAATGGGCCTCTGCTCTGGTTTCACGCTTTCAAGGGGGCCCTGGCTGTGGCTCTCCTCCACCTGTGCCTTTGCCATGGGTTGGGAAATCTAGGAGGCCATAGGATGTGCCCACTTGGAGCCATGCCACTTATGTCTAGAACATCTGCTAAGTACCAGGAACACTGGGCTTCCTTGCCCAAACACTAAGGCTTACGTGAGTTTCTTCCCCAAGCTTGTTCTTTTGATGGCAGTTGTGCCAATTGTGTGTCCAAAAGGTGGCCAAGAAGTGGCTGTTTGGCAGGGGTGGGGGCAGATAGAGATTAGCAGAGTAAGCTGGGTTGCCTATATGAATACTGAAAAGGGCATTTATGATCTGGGCAGAACCAGGGGAAGAAAGAAAGAGAGGAGTAAGCTGTGAGCTAGGGACTTCCATCTGTATTGTTGCCTTAAGTGTACAAATGTTAGAGGTAGGCTTGTGCAAAAGTCTAGTCTTATAACTTTTCAAGCAAAAACATTGAATTTGCAAATAGTTTCAATATAGTTGAGCTGGCTTGCCCTTGCCCTAGATTCAGCTGAACTGTTTTTACCTCTATCTGCTATGTTACCAACGGGGCAAGCAGTTCATCGTAAAAGCACCAGGACCTCCTAGTCCATAGTATGGCCCTTGAGATACAGGAGTTACTTAAAAAAAGAGAAGACTGTCTGGCTTAGAATTTAGGAGAATCCTGTGATGTACATACACAATGAGAGTATGGAGGCAATGTTCCTTCTGAGCCTGATGAAGAGAAGGAAAGTGTAACAGAGGCTTTTTGAATCAAATGCAGTCCTGTCCTGAGACCTGGGAAACCTGAGCCCTTTGCCCAGCCCTGCGCCTCAGGGGTCTCTAGTCTTTGGAGTACCTTTCTTGAACTTTCCTCATATCTCCTATTATGATAGAGACTGGCAGGAGTAGCAGCGACATCCAGGTAGGACTTATTGGCCTACCAGAACTCATATGGGCCTTGGCGGCTATTTCTTTCCTTTTGGGCATTCTCTCATCCTCTACCACTCACGTGGGTTTGATTAAATGCCCCAGAAATCTAAGACTCATGCCTGTGCTGTTGTCCTGGAACCAGGGGCCCAGTTCCAGAGGGAAACCTGAAGAGAGGATAGCTCTTACTGATCAATTGGCATGTCTTTCATGGGATCATGAGAAACTGGGCCAACAGATGCACTGATACATAGATTTTGGTGACTCAAATTATTTATATAGACAGAAGCTCTGCAAAAAAAATATTTGCTGGGTCCCCACATATCCTAGGAGCAGTCCTGGTTAAGTGCTTGTGCAAATATTAATCTTTTCCCTCAATTTTCCTCCAAATTCTTCTGTCTCTTAAATCCTGTAGCAAGGATCCAAATTCTATAAAGAGAAAAAATAGAAGCAGAGGGGGAAGTCCCGAGTATTTAATTCCCCTGTCTTCTTTATATAGATGGCATAGCTTTCTGACTTCTCAGCTGCATGGAGCCTTGCCTTCAATTTTCACATGGGCCGGTGGCCTGGTTGAATCCTGCAGACATAAATGGAGGATGCCTCAACAGTGTTGCAAGATAATTGGTAGAGATTTTAAGGATGGTAATGTCAGATGCCTGGCAGTGTCTAGCGGAAGAGATGACTTGCAAAGGTTTTTTGTCAACAAAATGGAGTTCCCAGAACATTCTGGTAGGTCCAAAATGAACCCTTTCACCACCAAAAACACATGTTGTGTCTGCCCTAAGAAAGGATGTATAGAGGAGAGAAGGTGAACACCTATCTGAGGTACTGCAGCTGCTGCTAATCATGTTGAGATAGCAAGTTACATTTACTGGGCACCATCTGATTTGTTATCTGGTTCAATCCTAATGACAAAGCTTGAGGTGGGTGCTGCTATTATTTCCATTTCTTAGACAAGGAAATAAAGGCCAGCATAGTGAAACAATTTGTCCAAGATCACATAGCTAGTTAGTGGTGCAGGCAGGATTCTGGACCTGAGTCTCCCCTACTGCTTCAGGCCTGTTTGTGACCCGAGGGACTCCTTGTTGTGTTAGGGTGAGGAAGATCTATCTTGCAAGAGACAAGCCGGGGCCTTGCGGGCCTCACTAGGGCTTAGAAGTGAGCTCTTAGATGGGTTCCTTTAGTTGTTTTTAAAAGCTTTGAAGTACTTTCAGTGACCAATTCCTCATTTCAAGTCAGCAGCTTTGGAGCACCACACACTTTAGCTGCTCTTAAAAGGTAACTGAAAAGTGGGTGTGAGGTATTGACAATCAAAAAAAAAAAAATTGTGTTATGGTTCTTTTAACTCAAGCACTTCAAAATCCTTCTAAAACACCTCTTAGGAAATGCTGTTATCACACTTTGCGAAGTAACAACTGACTGCACTCATTCAGGAGACCAAAGGCAGGTCAAGTTTGCTTTGGAGTAATGAAGCCGGGCTTAGGCCCCTCTCACAGCTCAGACCCCAACCAGTCCTCCATCAATCACATCTCAATTGGACACTCTGGCCTTAGGTAGTTTGGAATCTATGTTGTCAGCACATTTCTTTAAAAAATTTTTTGTTTATATGTTGTTTATTTAAGGATTTATTTTTTAAACAGAGATTTATGGAGGCTTTGAAGAATACCCAGAATATGACTGGTTCACATAGGAGCATAAGAAAGAAGTGAAACAAAGGTAGGGAACAAAGCGGAGTCTGTAGAGAGGAAAAAACAAACACCGGATGAAGTTGGCCCCTGTCCTTTTTCATTTCTCTAACTTCCTTCAGGAAGCACTGTGCTCAATAGGAGCCTTACATTTAGGACACCATGCCCTAACACACACAATTCTTAAATCCATACGCAGAGCCAGGTAGATCTGGTTCACATCGGTTCTGAGCTGACCGTATGCTCTTGGACAAGTGAGTTAACGTTTCTGAGCCTTGGCTTCCTTATCTTTAAAAGAGGATGTGACGCAGAGGCCCCAGGCCTGGAACTGGCACCTGGCTTTGGTATTCTGGAAGAACCACCAGGACCAGAGGGGTGAGAAATGCCATTTATTACTCACAAGGCAGGGAAGCTTCAGCAGCTGCTAGTTGAAGCTGCAGGAATAAAGCTGCTGACAAAGAGCAAGCAGAGGTTTTTATGCCCATAAGCAGGGGAAGGGCTTATCTCATTGGGGATCCACTGCCTTTTCAGACCGATAGGAGCAAGATGTTCTGCTTGCTTACAGGAGCAGATAATGTCCATGGGAACAACAGAAAACATACTTGGGAGTAGGCCTGCTGAAAGCTCTTTGTGTACTGCCTTCCTTGGCTGCTGATAGGGCAGCTACCAGAATTCTGACTATGTGGAAGCGCTATGTTCTGACTTAACCTCTACAGGGGATCATAAAATCCATCTCCATATACTGTTTGAGGAATAAATGAGAAGACAAATGTAGAACACTTAGTGCAGTGGACTGAATGCTGTGTCTCTGGACAATTCATATGTTGAAACCCTAACTCCCAAGGTGGTAGCATTAGGAAGTAGGGCCTTTGGGAGGTGACTAGGTCATAAGGGCAGAGCCTTCATGAATGGGATTAGTGCCCTCATAAAAGAGGCCTCAGAGAGAGCTCTCTTGCCCCTTCCCAGCCTCCATAACTGTGAGAAATAAATTCCTGCTTTTAATTCTTTTATAAAAACCCAAATGGATTAAAACCCTTAGCATAACTTTTGTACCCTGAAGGCTCTTCGTGAGGGTTATATATTTCTCTCTCCCTTCTATTTTCCTCCTTCATTCTTTCCTCAAGTTTTCTTTTGAAAAGTGACATAATCAATTCGATTTTTCTCTTAGAATTGGTCAAATCTCAAACTACTTTCTTAGGAAAGTACACTGGACAAAATATTTTTCTGGAGGGAGTGGTGTTGGTATTTAAAGGCACTGGGTGCATTTCCTAAGGAAAATAAGGCCCTAGGTAGTCAACTTTAGAGCAAAGGGCAGAGCCATAGATGCTTAAGGGGTGGGTTGGGGGGAGGGGTGTGTGTGTGAGTGCATGCGTGTGTGTGTGTGTGTGTGTGTGTATGTTCGTGCATGTGTGTCTGTGTAGGATCAGAGGGAGACATCTGCCTATAGTGAAAGACTTGCTGTTCACTCTGGAGGTTAAGAAACTAATGAAGAGAGACCTTTTCAGACTTTTAGTGTTCATTGAAGATTGGAAGCTTTTTTCCCTCTTTCAGAAATCCCTTGCAGGAAATATGAGAGAAAACGTGTAAAATCTTCTTTGAGCAAGGCCCTCTTTTTTCTGGTGTGAAGGGGCTCTTGGGAGTCCCAGCAAGAACTCAAGGACTTTCATTCTCTTCTCTGCCTCTCCTTCGTCCTTTCTTCTTTATTTATTTCAGTTCCTTGATCTTGGTATTCGCTTTCTTCAGCCTCCCCTGCCCTATCCTGGTTCCCTCCCTGCAATTCCCTTCTTTAGTTTCTTTTTCCTTTCACCATCCTTCTCATTTCTCTCCTTCCCTCTCATTTTTCTTCTTTATGCTTGCTAGAGTGCATCTCTATTTCTCTTTTACTCATATTTCTGTTCAACATCCCTGTAAGCTCTGAAAAATATCTGATTCTTGGTCTTTTTCCAGAAACCATTATTTATTTAATGTTTTCCATGGTTTAATGAAGCTCCTATTTTTCTGTGGAATATTCCTACAGACAGAATTTCAGAGCCTATTGTTTAGAAGCACTATCATTTTCCTTTTTATTTTATTACCAAACAATTGACAGCTTCTTTCATGTTAGCAAAGCTGGGAAAAAATACCATCACACGGCAACCCCACACTAAACTCAGAACTTCCTACCTTTGTACCTCAGTGGCCACAGAATAAGACTGGCTTTAAAACTTAAATATTTACCTGTGGTAAATATTTTTACTTTTATTAATCATAGACTTTGTATAAACAGATGTGTCCATTTTAATAAATATTAAAAGGAATTAGAGTCCAAGTGGTTCCCAGTACTAAGGATGAACACATAATACTTTTAAAATTGTTTTAAAAGTATTTTAAATACAAAGCACCTGTGTCTTTGAATTATCGATGCCGTGATAGTTCCCGTCAGTGAGCGAAAGCCCTGACCAGAGGCAGCAGCACTGGCAGCGACTGGGAAACTCACTGTCTTGATTCAGCAACCCAAACCTTCTTGGGCAAGAGAGCAGAGTCGTGCTGCCTTCACTGCAGGTCTTTCCTAGGAGAGGCAGCTGCTAGAGGGTTATTCTGTTTCTTTTGACAGAAGTGTATTCATGTCGAGCTTCGCTGTTAACTAGCAGTGACACTGGGCAAGTAACTTAACCTGTCTCAACACCAGTTTTCTCTTCTGTAAAACACAAAACGAATATTTAGGAAAAGTTGTGAAGAATAACTGAGACAACATACTTAAGTATTCAGCTCAGTGCTGAAAAATGTTTAATAAATAGTAACTATGCCAACAGTGGAATATATTCAAAGCCACAGCCTACATTCAGCCCTGGGCTATGGTAATATGAGTTAAAGCAAGTGTCCCTAAGATTGTACTCTTTCATCTTTCTTTAGAAATAAGCAAACTGTCTCTGAGGTTTGTACCTGGTGCCTGAAGAGACCCTAGTGGCCCTGAAGGTAGCTATATAAACATCTCAGTAGTGGAGAATGGACACTGCTGCCAGAGTAGTAGGTGATAGACTTTTAAATTGCTTGTATTTTGTTTTTCAAATTGTTCTTGCTTTGGCCCAAACCCTCATCTCATGCTTGAGTATTGTGAAAGCCTTTCTCTACCTTGTTCTACATTTAATCCATAAAAAACCTAGAAATAATTTCAATTGCTTTTTATTACAGAAGCAAAGCGAGTCATTGTAGTAAAGTTGGAAAATAATCTCTCTATCTAGAGATACCAATATCTGATTATTTTCTACGTATGCACAGATATATTTTAAACAAAAAAGAAATCATAGTGTGCATAATGTTTTGCTACTTGCTTATCCATTTAAGAATATGTCTTTTGCTGTGTAACAAATTACTCCCAAATTTAGCAGCTTAGAGCAACAGACAGTTGTCATCTCACATGGTCTGAGGGTCAGGAGCCCCTAGGAATGGCTTAGCTGATGGTTCTGGTTCAGGGTCTCTCATGAGACTACAGTCACGCTGACAGCCAGGGCTGTAGTTGTCTGGGATGGACAGATCTGCTCTCAAGATGGCTCATTCACATGGCTGTTAACTGAAGGCCTCAGTTTCTCACCAAGTGAACTTCTTTTTTTTTTTTTTTTTTTTTTAACATGGTAGCTGGCTTTCTCCAGAGTGAGTGTTCCAGGAGAAAGGAGGAATAAGGCAGAAGCCATATGAGATATGATTTTGAGATATGATTCACTTAACATAAAATTTACCCACTTAAAGTATACAATTCAATGTTTCATAGTACATTCATAGGATTATGCAACCATCATCACTTTCCAGTTCTACAGTTTTTTCAGTACTCCAAGCAAAAGCAGTCACTCCCTACTCCATCCTACTCCCATCTCTTGGCAACCACTATTCTACTTTCTGTCTGTATAAATTTACCTAATCAGGACATTTCATATAAATGGAATCATACAGCATGTGCTTTATGTGTTTGGCATCTTTTGTTTAGCATTAAGTTTTCAAGAATCATCCATGTTTTAGTATGTATTGGTACTTTCTTTTTATTGTTGAATAATATTTCATTGTATGCATAACATTTTCTTTATCCATTCATCAGTTGATGGATGTTATGTTGTTACTACATTTCAGCTATTTCTATGAACATTCGTATACAAGTTTTTGTGTGGATATTTGTTTTCATTTCCCTTGGGCATATATCTAGGAGCAGAATTGCTGAGTCTTATAATGACCATGTTTTACATTTTGAGAAACTGATTGTTTCCCATTTTCCATTCCTGTCAGCAGTGTATGAGGGTTCCAATATTTCCAAATTCTCAACAATACTTGTTAAATGTCTTTCTATATATAGCTATCCTAGTGGATGTAAAGCAGTATCTTATTGTGGTTTTGATTTGCATTTCTCTAATGACTAATGATGCTGAACTTTTAATGTGCTTATTGGCTTTTTGTATATCTTCTTTTGAGAAATGTTTATTCAAATTCTTTGCCCATTTACAAAATTGGCTTGTCTTTATATTATTGAGTTGTATGAGTTCTTCCTATCAGATATGTGATTTACAAATATTTTGTCTCATTCTGTGTTGTCTTTTCACATACTTGATGGTGTTGTTTGCAGCAAGAAAGTTTTGAACTTAGATGTAGTGCAGGCCACACTGTATTCCAGGAGGCTGTATATCACTTTTCTGACAATCTATTTGTTAGAATGAGTATTTAAGTCCGGCCTACACTCAAGGGGATAGTGGACATCAAGTTCTATCTTTTGAAAGGAGGCAAATTAAATTATAGGCATATTTAAAAACTACCACATATGTTTGTATTAATTTAAAATGTCCTATTTAGTGGCAGCGAGCTTATGGAGGCAGCATGCACCCACAGCAGCAAGAGTGGGGCTGCCAAGCTCCTTCCCGGAAAACCACACTCAGCATCTCAGTACCAAGCCGCCATAGCTTGGAAGTGTCTGTGAGCATCCATGCTTTATCTCGGTTTGTTTTGTGTATTTCTCCTTTTACTATATGTTAGTGTTATTTTAGGTTTTATGTGTTATTTGATATGATTTAGTAAGTTATTTTGGGGATCCTGGAATGTTAAAAAATTTATGGTAATTGCTTCTTTGCTTTACACCATTTCAGCTTACAAAAGGTTTCATAGGAACACTCTACTTTCAGATGAGGGGGAGAACTTCATTTTTCAAGTAACTATTATTTGTACCTCACAAAAGGCAATTCATTGATAATCCAAAAAACTACTAAATCTTTGTAATTAAAAATTCTTTTAAATTCCTCTCTTTTGAATTTTTTCAATAACAACCATGACAATAAGAACAATTACGGTTGCTCTAGCTTTTGCTATGTCCCATGGCCTGTGAGTCATTGAATAAATGGCAATGATAATTTTGTTCTTTAATGTGAATGTTACCTACATATGTGAACTTGTCACTGTGTTAATCAGACTTTTTGGTAGTTAAGACTTTTAAAAAGAAATTTATAAAGATCTTTTTCATTTTACTGTTTAAAAGAGTAATTAGAGCAGTTAACACCAGGTGGCGATAAAGGACTGAGCTTGGAAAAAGACTTGATGCTCTTACCTTGCAGACTGGGACAAGCACGATGCTCTTTAATGGATGAGTTAAAGCAATGGTCACCAATCTTTTGGCACCAGGGACCAGTGCTCCTATGAGAATCTAATGCTTGATGATCTGAGGTGTAGCTGAGGCGGTGATGTTAGCGCTGGGGAGCGGCTGCAAATACAGATGAAGCTCGCTTGCTGGCTACTCACCTCCTGCTGTGCAGTCCGGTTCCTAACAGGCCACAGACCGGTACCTGTCTGTGGCTAACGGTTTGGGAACCCCTGGGTTAAAGGAAAAAAAGGCAGGCATTGCTCTTGCTGTGCCCTGTTATCAGCCAATGCTAAGGATCGCCCCTGTCAAATTGTCTAGGGCCCTTCCCTAGAGAATTGACACTCCCTAAAGGTATGGTTCACAGAGTATTTTTACTGAGGTCTCAAGTGGCAAAAAATAGTCACAGTTTTTCTAAAGGAAAATGAAAACAAATCACACCTAAAATTGCTTTTTGGAGTGGATTCAGTCCTGCTCTCACCATTGTAGGTACCAAGGAATGTAGATTGGACAAAAGTAGCAAGAGAAAAAAATAATACCCCTGAAATTCCTTCCCCCAGGAGTAGACTCTGCAAAAGCAGCTTTCATCACTCCATGCCCACACACTGTTGGATGACTGGAACCAGAATTCCCACCAGCTTGGGTTTATTATTTAATGCAATCCCCTTTTCTTAGAGGCTTCCAATGTGCTCCTAAGTGTTTTTCTCTAAGGCTGTTATGAGAAAAATAAAATCTCAAAATGGAGACCATAGATTTAAAAACAAAAATAAACTACTTCCACTGGGTTTCCAAGAAGACAGAAAGGAGATGAGGAGGAGGTAAAGTTAAAAGCTGCATGATAAGTAAATATAAACATCAGGACCCTGAAAAATGGAGACTACCAAGTTAAAGAATGACAAATGTTCCTGGAAAGAGTCAGGTACACAGAGGGCACGTCCTCGGGCAGAAAAACTGCTACATTGAGTGATTCTGGGGGTGTGATGGGGGAAGGAAGGATGTTTTGAAAAGTGTCTGAAATTTCCACTATCTGTTCTTCCTTTTCTGAAGTCAAGTCTACTAAAAGAGCAGGCTAAGAGTTAAGCATCTTGCTGATTGTCTGATATACACGAATCTCTTGTGTAGTGGTTATAGGTACTCCTTTAGAGGAACAATGCACATCACTGAGGAACATTTTTGATACAAATTTGGAACGAAGTAATTAATTTATCCTGTGCCAGTAATTCACCATCTTGTCTAACCTGGTCTGACCTGGCACCCACATGGAGTGCGTTGTCACTGTCATTCCCTGCTCACATTATTCTCCTGCCATCAGAGGGAGGCTGAGCATGCAAATTCCTGAGTGGGGTGAACCTCAAACACCGTGGCACCAGGAACTGCTGATTTAGAGCGAAATGATTTAGTACTCTCTCTCCACTCCATTCTCTCCTTGTTTCAAGATCCTCAGTGAGACAAGGTTAAGGAGAAGATGGTGGGGAAGGTTAACTGTCTTTAGCTTAGCTCTAATCATTTTACGTAGCATAACCTGGAGGGCAGGTCATTCCTTGCTGAATAGGCTACAATTTTTTCTCCGAAGTTTCCTATGTTTCCTCCATTAATTTCAACATTCTCTTTCGGAACCATTATTTTGATATTTTGTTGCTAATTGAAACTCATTCAGCCTCTGAAAGCAGTAGGAACAGAGAAGGGATATTATTAGTTTTTCTAAGAGTTGATTCTAAGGTTAGAAGTATGGTTAAGATAATCGTCTTTTTCCACAGATAGCCAATGACCCTATATTACTCCGTACTTCTATATCTCATTTAAGGCTTCAAAAGGATTCTAGAAACATGTGTCTATACAGGCTAAAGTATAAGATAGATTTAAGATGGGAAAATCATATAGACAGTATTTGGAAACCAAAGTATGAGTCTTGGCATTCAATGGTTTACTGTGGTGCAAACCTGTTGAGTTCAAATTTTCATCAACAAAATGAGTGTAATCCAAGGGAGGTGTCCCCATTACCCTAGTTAATATTATTTCCCTGTCCTCAAATCCAGGATTTCCAATTATGACAGGGGGACTTTTTACTCACAATTTGGGTCTGGTGTTGTCAAGTTATTCTGTTCCTCATTTCTCCAACAAGAGTGCCAGGGCTCTTCAGGCCCTACAGAGACCTCATGGGTCTCCTCTCATGGTAAATTTAAAGGACAAACTAATTCACAGAACTAGAGGAATCCTTTCCTAACTGCCCTGACAATAGGCAAAGCCACTTCTCTCTCTGTGGTACTTGAGGTTGTCGTTTTTAGCAGTTAGTCCTTTCATGCCTTTGCAGTGATTTCTATTGATGCAACTTACTATCTGGTGATTATAAGTAGACACCATTCCACCAGGCAGCAGGGCAGAAAAAGCACAATATGTGTTATCCTGAGTAGTTACGATCAGCCATTTTCTCTAAGTGCAGGCAGCTAAATAACAAAGGTGTGGGTGTAGGCAAACACCACCCTGTTAGCCAAGAAAGACGATGTGATTTCACATTTGGGTGGCGTCTGGGCAAAGACAGTGTTGAGAACAATGTACTTTATTCTCAATTCAAAGGCAAATTGTGACCATAAACTCTGACAAATGCCTTTGGGCTTTTAGGGACTCCTCCCTGAGTAGTTTTGGTAAAGATGTGGGACCCACTGTATGAATTAGTGTTGTACTACAAAACCACTCTGTCTGGGAGGAGAGTTGAGGCTGGAAATCAGGCAGGGACATAAGGAGGATCCCCAGGAATGCTAGCGTCCTTTCTATCCACTCAGAGTCCAACAGAGCAGAAGCCCCTGCTGTCCTCAGTGGACAGTACCAGACAGTATTTAGGATTAGAGGGTACTCAGAAAACATTTAAGACATTAATTAAAATTTAAAGTGGCACTTTGTATACATCATCTGGGTTTGTTGAAAATAGTAAGGTCTTAAAGAAGCCAAAAACATACAGTGAAGAAAGGAAAGCCTCTTCAATAAAAGGTGCTGGGAAAACCGGAAAGCTACCTGCAAAAGAATGAAACTAGACTGTTGTCTATCAGCACATACCAAAATGAACTCAAAATGGATTAAGGACTTGAATATAAGACCCGAAACAATAAAACGCATAGAAAAAAAACATAGGAACTAAATTCAAGGACTTTGGACTTAACGAGGATTTTATGAATTTGACCTCAAAAGCAAGGGAAGTAAAAGCTAAAATAAATGAATGGGACTACATCAAACTAAAAAGCTTCTTCTCAGCAAAAGAAAGTGTCAACAAGGTAAAGAGACAACCACCAGAATGGGAAAATATATTTGCAAGCAACACCTCCGAAAAGAGCCTAATATCCAAAATATACAAAGAACTCATACAACTCAATAACAACAAAAAACAAATGATCCAATCACAAAATGGGCAGAGGACCTCAACAGAAACTTCTCCCTAGAGGACATACAAATGGCCTACAAACATGAAAAGATGCTCAACATCGCTAGCTAGGGAAATGTAAATCAAAACCACAATGAGATACCATTTCACACCTGTTCGAATAGCTATAATCAACAGGACAAGTAATAACAAATGATGGAGAGGATGCGGAGAAAAAGGAACCCTTATACACTGCTGGTGGGACTGCAAATTGGTACAGCCACTATGGAAAACAGTATGGAGGTTTCCCTCTACTGGGTATTTACCCCCAAAGACTTCAAAACCCGTACCTGAAAAGATATTTGCATACTGATGTTCATGAATATTACTCAGCCATAAGAAGAGATAAAATACACCATTTGTGACAACATGGATGGACTTTGAGATAATCATGCTAAGCGAAATAAGCTAGACAGAAAAAGTTGAAAATCACGATATCATTTACATGTGGGATATAAACCTAAAAGCAACAAATGAGCAGAACAAACAAACAAAGACTCATGGACATGGACTATAGACTAGTGGTTACTAGTGGGGTAGGGGAGGAGGGGGGAGGTAGATAGGGTTAAGGGGGTCAAATATAGGGTTTAGGGGGAGAGTGAAGTGGGTAAATGGGATCAAATATATGGTAGCTGAAGAAAATTGGATTTTGGGTCGTAAATACACAATAGAATATATAGATGTCAAATGATAATGTACACCTGAAAATTATATAATTGTATTAACCAATGTTACCCCAATAAACTTAATTAAAAATTAAAAAAGAAACAAAACAGTAAGGTCTTAAACATAATGTGCTATTAAAAAATCTCCACTTTCAAGCTACTCTGTGTGTGTATGTGTGTGTGCACGTATGTGTATGTGTGTGCATGCACATGCTTAATGCTCACTTATTGTCAAGCTGTTTGTATTTTAATGAATGCATTTGTAATGGCAGGGGGTATATTACAGATGCACTTTTCCTTCAGTCCCTAGAAGCTTTTAAGGAGTCAGAAAGTTTGAACTAATAGAGATAATGTTTTATGTAGTCCCTTAGTGCATCTGTTGAACATGTAGTCAAAGGAGTTCATTGAAATAAATGCTGCGGTTGAATTTTTAACAGTGGTTGCATAAATATGCAGCCATCTATAACCTTTATGCCCATGGGAGACAGAAAAGTGATCTGTATAATTAACCCCTTGATTGATCTGGTCTTTCAGCTGTCAGGGTGGATTGTCTGATTTTCTGTGTACCATAGAGTAGGACATACCCATGAAGCTCAGAGTAGCTGAATATTTTTTTTCTATTTTTTTTTTTAGCTGAATATTTGTGCAGGGAAAAGTTTCTTTTGAAGGACTAGGAAAGTATTCATTCAATGAAATTATTAAGTTATTTCATCTCCTTAAATTTCTCAATTTATGCTGAAGAATTGAGAGGCATTGGGAAATTATTCAGGATCTCAGATTGCTCTGACTCAACAGGTGTGGCAGGTAGAATTCTGAGATGGCCCCAAGATTTCCACCCTGTGTAATACCCTCCTGGAGTGTGGGCCTGTGAATCTGGTGGGATGTCACTCCCTTGATTAGGTTATGTCATATGGCAAAGGTGATGGGGTAATCATCAATATGTTACAATTTATTACATTATCTATGGCTTTTCTTAGCAGACCGGAGAGATTCAAAGCAAGAGAGATATCCTGCCGGCCTTGAAGAAGCAAACTGTGTGTGGTGAAGGCCACATGATATCCTTTAGGAGCTAGAATGGCCCCTGGTTGAAAGCTAGCAAGAAAGCAAGAAATTCGGTCCTATATCTGCAAGGAACCGAATTCTCCCAACAACCAGTGAACTTGAAAGAGGACTCCAAGCTTCAGGTGAGGTGATGTCTCTGCGCAACCCTTGATTTCGGCCCCATAAGACCCTGAGCAAGCGAAACTCTCTCTAACTCCTGAGCCATGGAAACTGTGAAAATAATACATGTATATTGCTTTAAGCTGCTGAATTTGTGGTAATTTGTTATATAGAGATGGAAAACTAAAACAATAGTCTGGGGTTAGTTGGCTGAGAATTTGCATTTGTAATAAGTTCTCAAGTAATGCTAAGGCTGCTGGTTTAGGATCATTTTGTAAACCACTGTTATAGTTCAACTTCCCCTGGCAGTTGATTTTATCAGTGATGTCACACATGGACACTCACTGTATGCTTCTGGAATATAACGAATGTTAATCAGAAATAATTTAGCTGTATTTTAAGTCACGAATAAATATAAGTAGCATGGTTTAAGACTTTAAAAATAATTTAACTATGGCCAACAATAGAAAATACAAAGTACAACATTAGAAAAGCAATTAGAAATAGGACCTAGGTAATTAGAGTAGAAAAAATAATGTAAAGTGGAGTGTGAAGTTGGTATGCAAAATGCACACACCACTATTAGTTCATGCCTATGTGGCAAGAGAGACTTAACTACTAATGCTTGTTTCTCTTTTTGAGAATGAAACCCCACCTATACTGCTTATGAATAAATTTCATGTTTGAACTATATCTCAATTAAAAATTAAGTGAAGATTTATAACATCACATAAGCTTTCCAGTGTTCACCATAGAGGATATAAAAGAGGGAACACCCTTTTTATTATTTATTATTATTATTATTTCATGCTATATTATCTTTAAGTACAAAGACTCTTTCAAACATGTCACCTAGAGATTATTCTACCCACTGGTCTGTTTGGCCGCCAGTCTCCTGTCTCTTCAGAAATGGTGAGGTGAATATCCTTTCCACTAGGGAAGAGAAATCTATGGTTTGTTGCCTTTGTTAATAAGAGAAATGTTGGAAAGCAAGGTGGCAAAGCTGTTGCCATTGGCATCCTTCACGTGAACTACATGTAAAGAATGAGGGTATCTCTCTTTGCTGGTGGTCACACCAGTTCCTCCTAGGTTAGCACCTCAGGTCATAATATGCATAATATTCAGGTGCGAGCATCGTGAGTCACTAGATGATGGTTTTCTTTTGTGCCTGCACAGATCTTTCTCACTTTGCAAGACTTGGCCTACTTGGGTATAATACGATGAGCAGCAAAGTGACCCTTGGTGTCATGTATTAGATGGAAATTCTCTTTGATCTTTCCAATGCTGTTGACATTCATAAAACCAGCAGGATAGGTTACATCAGTTTAGACCTTGCCATCAATTTTAATCAAGCTCTGCATGCAGATCTTCTTTACTTCATCTCCTGTTAGGGCGTATTTCAGTCTATTCCTTAGGAAAATAATGAGGAGACATTCTCTTAGTTTGTGGGGAACAGTAGATGGATGAGGAGCAAACACACTGGTCAGTTTATCCATCACCCAATACTTTGGAGCTGCTACATGCTTTAGATGTTTCTTGGGACCATGAGCCATGGCTGTGCTAGGTATGGAAAGAGCTGGAGCACCTTTTTAAAATTTTCCAAAACATTGGTACATTCTCTGGCATTTTTGAATATGTATGGGTAATGGGATTGCCTCCTTAGTTGGTAGAAAAATGGATTCTGAGTCTCTAGCTCTGTATGTCAACTCTCTTCCAGTACTTTCCAACCCTTTCTGTGACCAAATTATTGGCCCCCCTTATCCCTCTTCTTGTCTTCACTTGTTTTTGTTGAGTAATTTTTGAAGTTAAGAACATTCAGCTCCATTGAGATTTTCCTGGTAGAAAACAGCTAGAGACCTGCTTAATCCTGAGGCGTTTTACTTCTTTCCTAGTAATCTTTGTCCCCCCCCCCCGCCCCACCCCCGGTGTAATATAGGCTTACTGCTGAGACTCTATTAGCTGAACCATCTGGATTATTGTTTTATTTAATACTGTACCTATCATCCAAATTTGAAGGTTCTGCTCTCTCCAGACATTTCTATATCATAAGATGTTTCATATAGCCATGCCAACGCACTCCAAGGAAAAAATGTTAAACTTGATTTTGAACCCGTTTTGAATGTTGCTTGATATAATGGCTGCTTGGTGCAGGTCTGTTGGACCAGGAAGTAGGAGTGTGAATATAAGTGTGTGTGAGAGCATATGTGTGTGAGTGTAAGTATAAGTGTGAGTGTGATCATTAGTGAATGTGAGTATGTGTGTGATGGGCAAAGTGGGGGTAGTGAGGAACTGGAGGGTAATAGTCATCATGCGTGATGAGAGAGAGGGCCTGAAAAAGCATCATGAAGTTATTTATCCATCTGGGATATATATTGCATCTTTTATTCAGAGCGAAACCAGGTTACCTAGCTAAGATATTTTGTTAAGCCTCTTTGAAATAGTAACTTTATTTTGTAACTTTTTTTCTTTTTTGAGATATGCAGATTCTTTTCTACAACTCAGATACCAGCTAGAAGGTAAATGTCTCCAGGCCTTTAATTTGGCCATGGCACCCTATGCTGGATTCTGTTTCATTAAGAAATGAGACTATACAGAGCTTTTCCAAGCCATATGTCTTAGGCTAGTAATTGAATATGTTTTTTCTCCCATCCTGGGTAAGGCAGGAGGTAGAGAAGAAAGAGAGCTTCTTTCTATTTTAACGTTCACAGTCCTTCCCCATTAGTAAAGCTTTACAAACAGATAAAAATATTGTGCTTGGGACCACTTCTAGGGGCTGGGGAATTCTATACAAACTTGTCCAACATGCATATGATTCTTAAGTGTGTACCCTGGAAGGTTGTAAAATACTTGTGATGTTCTATTTTGTAGATTAAGAAATAGAGGGACAGAAAGGTTGTCAGCTTCTTGAGTTAGTGTTGAGGACTCTGGTCTACACTGCTAGTCTGCAGACATGCAACCACTTTAGATAAGATTATAACCCAAATAAACATACAGGACAAAAGACTTAGCCTGATATTTCTAGCTTAAGAAATCGCAAACTTGGGAAGTTGAATTAAATTTCAACTCAGGAGCAGTTATGGGCCTTTAAAAATCATGTTCTTTGACAGTGAAATTGTATAGAAAATATATTCAAATTTAAAAATACTTATTGTGTTCTAGCAAATTTATTTGTTTAGCGATGGTTATTTAAAAGCAAACAGTATTAGATTCATAGGCAGTGGTTAATAGAGATTCTGCAGAATGGAAAACTATTACTTTATTTAATTGACCTTTACTTCACTTATTTGACCATGACAATGCCTTTAGCTCTTAGCTGATTTGTACATCAAGAAGACCTGTAGATGGTCAGTGGGTGATTCAACCTTTCCTGGTTCAGGTTTATAATCTTGTGTTTTTCCTCTGGTTGGTAGTCTCTAGATTATTCTGGGGATCACAGGAATGAGGGCTAATTTACATTTTCACAAGAGCCAAAATACCTAAAACATACATTAACAGTGACAGTCATAGTTTTCTCTTTACCCTTCTAAGTTTACCATGACTTAAATTTTTAGCAATCTCTTCAGGCTCCATCAATTAAGAAGATGAGTAGACTATTCTAAAATCCTGGAAACCTGTATCTCTGCTATCAAATGCTAGTCTAAGATGCTGAATATGAACATAAGGAAGAAATTATAAAGACTATTGTATACATTAAAGAGAACGTTTTAGTTGGGGAATGAAGCAATTTCTCTAAACTATAACATAACGTATAATCTAAATATTACCTATCTATAATAGAGATGTCAAATGCTCACCCAGGTCCAGTTCTCTTCTTTCACGGCACACAGATATTTCCCTCCTTGTAGTTAGGTGGGTCCATATGACTAATTCTGGCCAATACATCATGAGAAGAAGTGACATGTGTAATTTTCCAACCAAAGCATTTAATTGCTGGTGTGAAAACTTCCAGCTCTCTTCTTTTTCGGCTATGTCTTTTGAGGCTTTATGTTCCAGACTATGCTTGGATCTTTGAATCTCCATGTGAGGGGAGAGTGGCCTTGGAGAGTCACCTGGATCCATAGCTGACTCTGTGTAAATGGCAACATACTTTTGTTTTGTGAAGCCAATGAGTTTTGTGAGTTTCTGTGACTGCAAAACCTAGCCTGCCCTGACTTACTGTGAGACTAAATGAGATAACCAGGTGAACTTATTCAAGACTTAGTCTCTCTTTTGTAAAATGTGATAAATGTTTCCTAACTCACAGGGTAGTGAGAATTAAATGGTATAGAGCATGTACAACATTTATTATAATATCTGTCCTTAAAAAGTCTTAACTATTCGGTATTAAAATATTATCTGTTGGCATATTTTGGATATAAGTCCTTTATTAGATACATGATTTGCAAATATTTTCTTTCAGTTTGTGACTTGTCTTTTCATTCTCTGAACATTGTCTTCTAAAAAGCAAAAGTTTTAAATTTCAATAAAATATGATTTAACTATTTGTTTTTTATGAATTGTGCTTTTGGCATTATAAATAAAAAAAAAAAGCTTTGCCTAATCCAAGGTCATAAAGGTTTTCTCCTATGTTTTCTTCTAGTTTTATTGTTTTAAATTTTATATTTAGGTCTGTGATCCATTTTAAGTTAATTTTTTTAATCTTGTTTCTCTTATTAAAATATAGTTGACATACAATATTATATTAGTTTCAGGTGTACAACATACTGATTCTACATTTATATACCTTATGAAGTAATCATTACATTAAGTCTAGTAACTATCATCATACAGTTATTATGATATTATTAACTATATTTCTTATGCTGTACATCATATCCCTGTGACTTACTTATTTTTTAACTAGAACTTTGTACCTCTCAATTCTCTTCATTTTTCTTTGCCTTTCCCTCTACCCTCTACCCTCCTCCCCTCTGGCAACTGTCAGCTTGTTCTCTGTATCTATGAGTCTCTTTCTGTTTTGTTTTATTTGTTTGTTTTGTTTTTTAGATTCCACATGTAAGTGAAATAATACTGTATTTGTCTTTCTCTGTCTGGCTTATTTCACTTAGCATAATACCCTTCAGGTCCATCTATATTGTCACAATGGCAAAATTTTATTCTTTTTTATGGCTGAGTAACATTCCATCACACACACACACATCTCTATTCATTCATCTATCAATGGACACCTAGGTTGCTTCTATATCTTGGCTATTGTAAATAATGTTGCACATTTTGAATAAATTGTTAAATATAATGTGAGGTATAGTTTAGGTCTCTTGTTTTCTTTTTCTTTTAGTATATGGATATCCAGTTGTTCCATAACCATTTGTTGAAAAGCTATTGTTTCTCCATCAATTACCTTTGCACATTTGTAAAAAAAATCAATTGCCCATATACGTGAGGGTCTGTTTCCTGAATCTCTGTTCTGTCCCATTGATCTATTTGTTGATCTTAATGTCAATGCCACATTGTCTTGAATACCATAACATTAGTTTGAAATCATCTAGGATTAGTCTTCTAAATTGTTTATCTCTTTCAAAGTAGTTTTGGCTTTTCTAGATGGTTCTTTACATTTTCATATGATATCAGAATCAGTTTATCTATTTCTACAAAAAAAGTCACTAGATTATAATTGAAATTGCATAGAATTATGGGTCTAGTTGGGGAGAATTGAAATCTTAACAATATTTAGTCTTCTGACCCATGAACACATTGTCACTCTCCATTTATTTATGTTTTCTTTAATTTCTCTCGGTAGTGTTTTGTAGTCTTTAATGACTTTTGTCAGATTTTCCCCTAGTTATTTCATGTCTCCTGATGTTATTATAAATACTATTTTTTGACTTTCAATTTCTGATTATTCATGGTTAGTATAAAATAAAATTGAGTTTTGTGTATTGATGTGGTGTCTTGCGAACTTGCTAAACTAATTTATTAATTCTAGTAGTTTTTTCCTGGTAGATGCCATAGGATATTCTACATACGTGATCATGCTATCTGTAAATAAAATAAATTTTACTTATTCTTTTTCAAAGAGTATGCATGTTTCCCCCTTTGACTTATTGCATTGGCCAGAACCTCCAGTACAGTGTTGAATAAAAGAGGTGAGAATAGACATTCCTATCTTCAGTGTGTCTTTCTGAATTAGGGGAAAACATTAAGTTTTTCATAATTAAGTATGGTGTTAGCTGTAGAATTTTCATAGATGTCCTTTAGCAGAACGAGGAAGTTCTTTTCTATTCCTGGTTTGTTGGATTTTTTAAAAAATCAGGAATGGGTGTTAAACTTTTTTTTTATTAAAAATTATTGGGGTGGCATTGATCAACAAAATCCAATAAGTTTCAAGTGTACAATTCAACAATATGTCATATATATTGCTTGTGAAGTTGAGCATTTTTTTCATATGTCTGTTGGCCATTTGTATATCTTCTTGGGAGAAGTGTCTGTTCAGGTCCTCTGCCCATTTTTTAATTAAATTGTTTTTTGTTGTTGTTGTTGTTGTTGTTATTGAGTTGTATGAGTTCTTTGTATATTTGGATATTAGGCCCTTATCAGAGGCATCGTTTGCAAATATATTCTTCCATTTGGATAGTTCTCTCTTTGCCCTGTTGACAGTTTCTTTTGCTTTGCTTTCCTAAATACCTTTTCTTTACTTATCGTTTTTCTTCAAGCCAATCATCAGAAATATAAAAATAGTTTCCCTTTCTAGTTTGAAGAAATAAAAGCGATATTTAGTTCTTTGTATAAATGCTTGTTTTCAGTTGCATAGACATGGTTTGGAGTCACTTATCACTGTTTATTGAGTGTTTCTTATGTGTAGACCATTGTGATATATAAAAGTAACATTATAATTATATCACCTCCCAGAATTCATAATTCTTTCTTACCCAATTCTAAATTGCTTCCTCTCCTGATTCTCTTATTTTTAAAACATTTTTTTCAATTACAGTTGACACATAATGTTATATTGGTTTCAGGTGTACAACATAGTGATTAGTCATTTATATAACTAATGAAGTGATCACCCTGATAAATCTGGTACCCATCTGACACCATACATAGTTAATATAATATTATTGACTATATTCTCTATACTATAATTTACAACCCCATAACTATTTTGTAACTATCAATTTGTACCTCTTAATCCCTTCCTCTTTTTCACCCATCCTTCCAACTCCCTCCTGTCTGGCAATCATCAAAACGTTCTCTGTATCTATGAGTTTGTTTTTGTTTTCTTCATTTGTTTATTTTGTTTTTTAGATTCCATATATAAGTAAAATTATATGGTATTTGTCTTTCTCAGTCTGACTGATTTCACTCAGCATAATGCCCTCTAGGTCCATCCATGTTGTTGCAGATGGCAAGATTTTATTCTTTTTCATGGCTGTAATATTCCATTTCATGTATGTACACTTCTTTATCCATTCATCTATTGATGGACACTTAGGTGATGGATCAGTGATGGCTGTTGTAAGTAATGCTGCAATGAACATATGGATGCATATGTCTTTTTAAATTAGCGTTTTGGGTTTCTTCAGGTAAATACCCAGAAGTAGAATTACTGGGCCCTTCTTTGTCTCTTGTTACAGCTTTTATTTTTAAAGTCTATTTTGTCTATTATGAGTATTGCTACCCCACTTTTTTTCCCATTTCCATTTGCATGAAATGTCTTTTTCTATACCTTTACTTTCAGTCTGTGTATGTCTTTCAATCTGAAGTGAATCCCTTGTAGACAGCATATGTATGGGTCTTGTTTTCTTATCCATTCAGCCATTCTATGACTTTTGATTGGAGCATTTAATTCATTTATATTTCAAGTAATTATTGATAGATATGTAGCTATTCCTATTTTATTATTCATATTTTTGATATACTTTTTTTCTCTTCTTAAAGAAGTCCCTTTAACATTTTTTGTAATACTGGTTTGGTGATGATGAACTCCTTTAGCTTTTTCTTGTCTGGGATCTTAATTTCATTAACAGAACTATTATTATTCCATTTAGTTAGAATAAAATATTAGTTATTCTGTGACTAAAACAGGGATTCTGGCAATTAAAGGTTTTGATTTAGCCTAGTCAGCAATTAGTTTTGTGATCTTAGACAAGCGATGTTACATTTTGCCTAATGGTTTAGCTGGGTTCTTTGAGAAGCAGATGCCAAGATGGAAGGAAACTGTCAGAGCTTGTAGGAGATGAGTGTTAGTCAGCTTGTGCTGCTATGACAAAATATCATAGACTGGGTGGCTTAAACAAGAAAAATTTATTTCTCACAGTTATGGAGGCTGAGAAGTCCAAGGTCAAGGTGCTGGTTTATTAGGTTCCTAGTGAGGACCTGCTTCCTAGTTTGCAGAAGACTACTTTCTTGCTGTGTCTTCACATAGTGGAGAAAGAGAGTGAGCTTTCTGGTGTTTCTCCTCATGAGAACACTTATCCTTTCAAATCACGGCTCCATCCTTATGACCTCATTTAAACTTAATCACCTCCTTATAGGCCCCATCTCTAAATACAGTTACATTAGGGGTTAGGGCTTCAACTCAAAAATTATGGGAGGATACAATTCAATTCATAGCAGAAGGGACAGAACAGAAGATGAGGAGAGCCTTCAGAGTATAATACAGTTCTGACACTTCTGAAGGAGATTGGGGAGGAAGAATAATTGGGTAGGAAGAGTATCAGACTGCAGCACAGTCTGAGAAAGGTCTGGTCAGCCTGATAGAGAGTCCTTGAGCCATAATCATCTATTAAAGAAGCTTTGTTTACAAGGAGTTGGACTGCATTAGTACCCATACTGTGCTCAGTCATTGACTTGGAGCAGTCTGTAGGAAATGTGACCTTACTGTGAACTTGGGGATAGATCCAGAAGAGCAGCATCTGGGAGCCATTAGTCAGTTTTGTTCTTTGCAACAGAAGATCCAAGAAGTCATTTGTATTGCTGCTACACTTTATTTGATAATTTGTAAAATGACAGTATTGAACTTTAAGGATCGAACAGATGGCCTACAAGTGTGTTTTATTTGGGAGTATAGTTTAACATTAAAAAATTAGTTTCCACATGTAAAAATCTTGAAATTTCACCTAAAATTTCATGTCTAGATTCTAACTATACCAGGCTACATTCCTGCATGGCTAAAATTGCCCAGGTTGTGCTTTTAGGTGGGCTGCTATTTTCTCACTATCTCTACCCAGTCTGCTTCCTTCATTTATAGGTACTAGTCAGGGCCTTATGGTGAAATGACTGGTTCTATCTCAAAGGAAGTACTTGAAAACCAATTTGATAAGGGGGAGGGATTGGAAGAGATAAAATATTATGGGATGTTATAATTGAAAAGTGAAACATAAAAAAGTGGTCAAAGGACACGAATAAAAGTTCATAAAGACATACAAAATGTGTGGCCACATTATATACCACACAATTTTATGATTAAATTTTGCACTTAATTATTTTTTAAGATAAATTTCCAAATGTTGAATTGCACATCTTTAAAAAGTGTTCATGGTTGTATCAATTTACACTCTTAATTGCTGTATATGAGGGTACTATTTCCCTGAAACCAGGCAAATCCTGAATCCTACCTTTTTTTTTTCATTTTTGCCAATTTGAGAGGGGAAAAGGATATCTTTTAATCTGCATTTATTGTACTGAAAGGTCTTCTTTCAGTTGCAGTGAGCCTTATTTGCAATATCTATTTCTTTAGCATAATGATTGCTGGTTTATTTTTTCATTAATTGGGGAAGTTTCAAATTCACAACATTGTGATGCTTTCCTGAGCTGATAGATGGTTCACTTCTGTCACTAAATATTTAGTAGTATAGCAGAGGGTGTTTAATGTTCTATGAGAATCAGAGGGCAAGACAGAATTAAAAATATAATTACTTAGTAGGGGGAAACCCTCATGTGAGAGAAAACAGGAGAGGATCTGGATAAAGATAGGAGAGCCATGAGACCACAAAGCAAGTCTGATCCTGTATGAAGAAGATAAGGAAGGAAATTTGAGTGGAAATGCCCTAGACTGTCTTGCAGTTTAAGGAAAGTTTAGCAGGGCTGTTTGAGTGT
>NW_006494608.1:1819166-1860234 GCF_000325575.1 Pteropus alecto | reverse complement strand
GTGTTCCTGTTGGCTGGGAGCATCCATGGGAAGCATAACCTTGGCAAAGGTTACGAGGATTTTAGAACATAGCAGTTGAAGTGCTTGGGTCCATATGCTCCTTGTAGTTGAAGATTTGTGAGATACCTCTCAACTTGTGCTTAAGTTCTCTTCACCTATGGGAGATCTATTCTAGTGTAGCAGGCTTGCTAGAATACTATTTGTAGGAGGGACTAAAAAGCCTTGTAGAGATGAACTCACCCTAAAGGAAGAGATGATCAGTGAGCTGAATATAGACACAAAATGTTACTCATGATAGGGGAATAATTCCAAGTAGGTCCTCTTACTTAGTCTTGGCTCTGTCTCCTGGCTCAGTCTCAGGGAGGGGCAAGGAGGATGGAAGGCTAAAAGTAACAACCAAAAGAGCCAGTCTGACTCTTTCAACTTCTGAAAGAAGGTAGCACTGTTCTCATTCAATTTAACACTCACAAAAAAGAGAGAGATTTATTATTCTCACCTGTGTATCCAAATCCTAAACAATAGCTGATATGCAGGGCCTGGTGGGAAATAGTGATGGAAGTGGGAAACTGCTGTGGTGCCAGGGAGGATGGCATCCCTCAGACAGAGGGATTCTGTCAGAACAGTAGAAGGAGTCTGGAAGGAAGAGAGAGAGAAGAGAGAAGAAAGAAGAAAGAAGGAGCTAACTCATGATAGACACCTTAGTGGACCATATGTGGTATTCACTGGGAACTTTCAGATAGTTGTGGCTGGGTGTGAGTGACAGTTGGGTAACTACTTTTATTGAGAACTAGAGTCATTTTAGAATATTGCTCAGAGACTCTGTTTGAATTAGGCTGGGAAAGTTATGTGCTGCAATAACAAATAACTCCTAAACACAGCAGTTAAAACTACTAAGGTATTTCTTCTACAGTGGGTTGACTAAGGCTTTATTATACATTATTGCTTCTTCATTCCAGGACCCAGTCAAACAGAGCAGCTGTTTTCTGGAACACTGCTGGTGACTTGACAGAGGGGAAAGAGAAAGGATATGATGAAGTGCAATTTGGCTATAAAAGCTTTTGCCTGGAAGTGATACACATCACACATCATTGGTCCAAAAAAGTCACATGACCCCACCTAAGTTCAAGTCACATGACCCCACTTAAGTAGTATAGTCCTCCCATAGGGTGGGACAGAGAACATTGGTAAAGAGTAATAAAGTCTACAGCAGTCTCTCTTTTGCAGGCTTTACCTTACCTGTGTTCAGGTTTCAGGGTGTTTATATAAGGGCATAAAAAGAGGCAGTTCCAGGCATCTTTCTCTTCCTCTGCTACATAAGTGCAATTATGCTAAGCTTATTTTCACTTTAGGGCTGTTGCTTTAGCTGTTCCCTCTTCTTAGAAAACTTTTCTCTCAGAAGTTTGCAAGACTAGCTTTCTCTTATCATTTAGATGTCAGCTTTAAAGTTGCTTTCTCAGAAATGTCTTTCTTGACCCCCTTGAAAGACCCTGGTCCTCCTCTTCTATCAGCTCTCCTTTCCACTTTACCATCTTCTATTTTCTTTTGACATCCTGTCCATCATAAAATACACTTTATCTGATAATTTTGCTTTACTGCCTATTTATTTATTGTCTGTATTCCTTCACTAGAACATAAGCTTCATATTTATTACTCTACGTTGTTTTTGCCAGCCACATTCACAGGCTTTTATGATTGAGTAGAAAGATATTGGACTAGTGGTGAAAGAAAAAGGAGAAGAGAACAAAAGTCAAAAGCCTACATGAATGGGGGCAGGTGCCAAGAAGTCTTGGGACACAGAGTTGAGAGAATGAGTTTTATAGAGTGAGCATTTCTGAAGGGCTATAAGATGTATGAAAATAAGAGGGGGAAAAAAACCCAAGGCTTTTAAAAAAGTGCTATTGTTAATGTTCCTTGAGAGATTCAAGAAAAAGTTAATTGTCTCAATTGCTGTGATATGTGCATTTGATCATATCACTCTATATAAAAAGCAGTCTGGATTTCACAACTTAAGAGTTAGGCATTGTTGGAACATTATCCTCTGCTGGAATTCTGGTTGTATATACTATTTAGAAAACAGTCTCTAGAATAACTGGGGCAGGGTTTGAAGATTCTAGAACAGCCCATCACTCATGCTGCTGATGGGATCAGAACAATACTTAGCACATGTTGAGCACTGAAGAAATTTCAGCTCCTGGAGAAGCCGCAGTGTTCATGAGCCAGGTAGGGAGAGGGTGGTATCAGAGAGGTAGGCTGGTGCTCTCCTCCATTCCCGCAGTATTAAGTGAATGAGGGAAAATACTGCAGGTGGGGGTGAGGAAGTATACTCTTATTTGAATAATTTAAAGTATTATTCTTGGATTTATCCTTTGGGGAGAGAAAAGTGAGAAGAGAACATTCTATTTTTTAAAAATTTATTTTAAATTTATTTATTTATTATTTCTTATGGTGACATTGGTTAATGAAATCCAATATGTTTCAGTTGTACACTTTAACAGTAAGGCATATATATATTTACACTGGGTGTTCACCTCCCACAGTGAGATTTCTTTCTGTCACCACATATTTGATCCCCTTTACCCTGGCTACCTCCCCCTACCCTCTAGTGAGAAGAGAACATTCTAGAAAGTGACTATTGAAATAGAGACAGAAAACTTGCTACTACTCTTTTCCTACTCTTTTAACTTGTAAAGTCAAGAGTTAATATGCTGACTTATAAATTGTGTCTGCCCAGGGCATTTAAGTAGTTAAGTGTTAAATAAAATACCTGCAAATGGAATATCTGCAACCTGACTGAATAGATAGATTGTAGCCTAACAGCCTGTTGATGAGGGAGCACCTACCTTAGCAGATGACCAGGGGAAAAGGGTTCCGAGTGTGAATATCCTTGATGACAGCATCTCATTATTTGAGATTAGGACTCTAAAGACCTAATTCTTGGTGCCCTTGTTGGTATTCTTGGTTGGGAGAGGCCTAAAGAAAAGAAGCTTGTTCAACCCACTTAAGCCCCAGCTACCTTTCCAAGTGATCTCAACTAGGGACAGCATATGCATACTGTATACAGATACTTGTAGACCATTTTTTAAGTGAGGAAATTAAGGTTGGCAGGGGGGCAAATCTTAATACGGTTTTCATCACCAGACAGAAAAATAACATTAAAAATAGCATGTCGAATAGTTGAAGGAAAATTTTATTTTAAATTTCTTTTTTAATAATAACATATCCTCAGGACATCCTAGGATTAAGTATTTTTGTCAATTATTTAGTAAGTGCCTAATTTGCTCTTGCTAGAGAAGAAAATTATATGGTAGTTCCTAAATTATTAAACAATATTTTGATGTCATTGACAGAGCAAGTAGCAAGGTATTGACCAGTCATCCTGCTATAGGAAAACTCTGGTGCAGCTTGGTTTTATCTTGCTAGGTGAAACTGAAGAGAAAAAAGTCATGAACTCCTGTGAACTATATCTGCAAACTCTGATAGAAAGTTATACATAAAGTTCATTTTCCTTTACCAGACAATAGAAAACTCACAAACTAATTCTTTTAAGAAATACCAAAATGAACTGCAAAACTAAAATCTGATTATTGTTCAAAATTTTATTGTCCTGGATTTTGCAGGGAAATTTCATTTGGTAAGATCTTACTCAAATTTTTCTTTATGGGATTTACTTCCTTGCTACATCCTCTAAGGAGCATGAGTTTGGAGAGAAGAGAAAGAGAATTGGGATTAACACCAAATTCTAAATTTAAATGAATTGTTATCGCTACAGCAATTTTGTTTGGGCTGCTGAATGCCTTGTCAAGTTGTTCACCTCTAAATTAGGGAACTTCAGTGTTCAATGAATGAAGAGACATGACATTTTGGGAAAACTTTTGACTGAAAACGGAAATACCAAATCCCATTTCTCTTGGTGCTGAGGGCCAGGCAGAAGCATTATCTAGATACAGCCTATCAAAAATGAAAGAACATTTATTAAGAAAAAAAGATGATTCATTTATTGAACATTTAGCCAAAGCCCTGTTAATGTGCTATGTACTTATGTCATTGGTTCTTTTATCAACCCTATGTAAGATGATTATTAATTTAGCCCCACTTGATGAAGAAATAGGGACTTCAAGAGACTCAAGAACTTGTTCAAACTTTCATAGGTAGGAAGGGGAATGGTGAATGGGAGTAAGATCTCTCAGGTGACTAATGGGCCAAGAAATTAGGCTAAGCAAGCTTAAATAATTTTTCAAGGGTCTCCCAATCAGATCCCAGTTCAATTTGATTCCAAATGTGATGCCTCCCTAGTGCTTCATGCTTCCACTTAGAACAACGACCTCTAAAAATATTATAATAACTTTGTATGATGTCAGGTGAGTACCAGACTTATTGGGGTGATCACTCTGTAAATTATGTAAATATCTTACCACTATGCTATAAACCTGAAACTAATATAAAATAATATTGAATGTCAACTGTAATTGAATAATAAAAATTGATTAAAAATTAAAAAAAAGACCTCCAAAAGTATTAGCAAGGTAAAATGTAGGTCAATGTGCTTGATAAGTGCTTTTGAGATGGAAGGAAAGGAAAGGACACTGCAAACTGAATTAATTAGGAAAGGTAGAACTATATAAGCCAAAGTAGAGATGGGAATAATGTGGCAGGGATAGGACAGCCTGGAATTCAGCTCTGATGCCAGTGGCATAATTCTTCTTTCCATAACTAAGAAAGCACTTTAGAATTGGGGGAAAGGGAAGTGTGTGTGTGTGTGTGTGTGTGTGTGTGTGTGTGTGTGTGTGTGTGTGTGTGTGTTGATGGATGAACCTAGAATGGGCTCTGTCACGGCCCTGCTTCACAGCTCTCTGGTGACTTCTGTGACTCCCAGCCATCTGAATGTGTTCAAACAAAGGAAAAGTGGGCAGGTGAGTGGCTTCTCCTCATGGAATTCTGGGCTCTCTGCTCTTCTGTTTGTGCTCACCATTTAGAAGTTACATCTCTGCAACCCCCTCACAAAGCAATGCTTAAGATGAAACATTCCAGACCAGAAATGCGATTCAAACAAATAAGTGACTTTTTCAAAGAGATATATGGCATTACTTAAGAGTGGGCAAGGACCTTCTCAAGAAACATCTTTTCACCCTTGCTAGCCCTAAAACTTCCACATTTTCACAATGCAGTTTGAGGAGAATAACCAAGCATTCTTTCCTATTAGAATGTTTAAAGAGAAAATTTCTTAAAGTAGTTGCCGAAATATCTTGAATATCTTCTTTTTCTTTCAACATGGTTTCAAGGCTGCTTTTTTCCCCAGTTATCTGAATATAAACTAAGGATATGCATAGGCACTGTTATTTAAGCTCTGTCAGCAAACAGTATTAGTTAATTGAGAATTTCAGCATTAAATTGCCTTAGAGCTGACAAAGTCAGAGTCTAATCCTCGTTTTGGGTAATCATTTACCTTTTGAAATTGACCACTTTTGGAGACCCAGCAAAACCTGCTTCCAATACCTCTTCCTCAATGCATGTTCACATCCCACATCTCCACTGCACATATGTGGACATACCTTTTCTTCAATGTGCCTGCAAAAGGGAATTTTGAGGACATGATCCACAAATCTCCCTAGTTACCTGTGGTTTAGAGAAGTCCTGTACTTTGTAGAAGACCCTAGAATCATGGACCTAGTGGATGACAAGGTCCAAGAATCTAAGTTTCCAGACCCCTTGTTCAGTGTTCCACAGTTTGCTGTGACAAGTCTGGATGTTTCTAGATGAGGGAGGGTGATGTGCTAAAACAGAAATAAAAGAGAACTTCCAGCTACTGAGCTCTAATATTTAAGATCCTTATACGGAAGTGGAAATATTTTTAGTGCCATCAGTTATAATGCCAACTTCTTCTATCTTCATTTACTTGAGAAAATATTTCAGAGATTGTGGTCTTAATTTCAGTTAAAAACAGTTAAACTGTTCTTTTACAACTAGAGGGGGCTGGATTTTGAAAGTTATCTTTCCTTTTGTTCAGAAATCTTATTTTTATTTTATGATGGCCCTAGCAATATCTGCAACCATGCAAAAGAATAAACATGATTATTATGTGTTACTAGAACATATTGGTGTTTAATGTGATTTTCTTCTTCTCATTTGTAAGCAAGGGTAGAGAAACCTCATATAACTTTGTTTCGTCATCTATTTATTTAGTTTTACAATAATTCACACTTTAAAGTGTGAAGATTTATGCTCTCATAATTGTATCCTTGGATAATTCATGCCTACGGAACTCAGGCTGCTTTAGCGAATTGAAATAGCAGAATTAGATGCCTTTTGCTGGACCTGGGCTGGTATGCTATCCATTGGGTGCTGGCATCTGTTTTCTTGTCTAGGTTTCTTTTTTCCCTCCAAATGTCAAATACTGTCAATACAATGTGTAGTCCAGAGCGTGAGCTGTTAAGCTGAGATAACAAGAAGCTCTCTGGAGCACCAGCACCTAAACAGCAATTTTGAAACTTTTCTTTTTTAAATGCAGGTTTCAGACAATCTCTTATCATCTCAATTTACTCCTGAGTGAGAGAATTCTAATGAAGTCACCACCAGTGATGAGGCTCAATCCCATCCTGCAGTCCTCTCCTGCAGGGACTCTTTCTGCTGCCTGGTCATGAGCTGTACAACTGCTGTCTTTGTCTTCGGTACCTGCAGGGAAAGGTACTTGGAGGAGGTGAGATTCACCTTGACGATTCCTCTCCCAGTGAAATGAATACAAACATTTGATGTCATGACTCCTCTTCTGTTCCACACATTCAGCATGTTTGGCACTGTTAGCAGCCATAATGCAGGCCCAGAGTACTCAGCAAGTAGGTTAAAATGTCATTTTGCATTGAGAGAGGAGGCCTGTGTCTTGGTGGGTAGAGCAGGGGCAGAAAACTTCTGCCCAGTGCAGATGCTGTGGAAGCAGTCTTTCAGGGTATGTCTGTGGATGTATGAATTATTGACATATTCAGTGGGTTTTGTCTTCTTTTCATTTCCCTCCCCCATTCCCAAAATCTAACCAGGAATACGTGCTGTCTTGCCAAACAGAATGAAAAGCTTTGTTATTTGAAAACAACCCTTTTCCTTGTGTTGGCTTTTGCAGTGATAAGCTTATTAAGGAGACCTAAAGAAGGGGAGAGAGGTCTTTTAGGGACAATAGTGGAAAGCAGAGAGGAGAGGAAAGCCTGATTCTTGGCACTGGAACTCCAAGGTCAGCAAAGTTTGCTGTGTCTGAATTGGAACCACCTGCCATCAAGGGACCATGCAGGCTTAGACTCAGTGGTAACCAGCATGGACAGAAGAACTGAAGGGCATCCCTGAACATTTGCTCTGTCAAAGCTCCTGGGCCCTACCCATCACTGTGGAAATGGAGAAGCATTCCTAATGATGACTGATGGCCTCAGAATCAGACTTACTTATATTTAAAGAATATAAAGTGAGTGATATTTATATATATTAGGGTCTGAGAAGCGAAATGCACCCCTGCTGGAAACCTAACTGCGACAGTTGGGAAAGGCCCCGAAGACCGGTGACATCAGCACAAATGAAGAGCTGAAACTTGCCTCTTGCAAAAGTTTTTAGTTGAAGAAACTTAACAGATAAAAGTGAGAAGAATGTTACTTTATATGACAAAGACATCGCATTGTCATTAATATTGCAGGTCACAGTGTTGGGGGGAAAATTCTTGTTTTATTTTAAGATTTTTAGTAGGGTTTATTCTGAGGCTTAGAAAACTCAGGAGAGTCAGGCCTTCCAGACAAATGCATTTGCCTTGACGAAACACATTTGCAATAGCTTTCCAACAATGGCCTGGAGACTACTCCCAATTCACATTGGACTTTAAAAAATATATTTTTTTTATCCTGTTTTGAAAGTGGACCAGGTTTGGGGCACTAATTCACATAGCTACCACACCCACTCTTTCTGCCTAGAGAGTGAGGAGAATGAATGGGTCAATCAGCTGACATATTTCCATCCAATTTCAAGGATAGAATGTGTTCATTTTCTGACTAATGGCATGTCATTTTGCAGAAGCCTTTGGTTGCGAATTAATCCTGGAATCAAAACAGATTTTCCGGGGAGCAATCTTCCATCAAGTATTGATTTTTTTACACTCATGGAGTCTGTACTCCCTAATTTAACCTGACAATGTTTCTGCACAATGGCCTGGGAGCACCTTGGCAGCTTGCTGAAGGAACTTTTACTGTCTTTTCTTTCTGCAAAGTAGAAGGGAAAAAACCCACACTAGCTAGCCCAAGCAGTCACTGGGGGGCATTTATGACTTGATACTTCACTTCTGGTGATTTGGAATGGGCAGAAAGCTGCCTTCTAACTTTTACAGCAGTGCTGGGAGAGAGAGCTTTCCCTTGCTGAGAGTGTTCAAAGGAACATTTTTTAAAAAACTGCCAATATTAAGCAAATCTGTAATATATTGTTCAGTCTTGGCCAGTGTTTTCAAATGATGTCATCTTGCTGTGCCGACCAAATATGAGAAAATTTTTCGAAAGGAAACCTTTGCTTCTGAATTTCTATGAACTTTGCTGCCCTCCACTCCCCTCCCACTCTTTTTTTCTCAGAGGTGCTTTTGGATTCCTTATATTCCTTGATCCCTATCTGATTCTTGGGAAGTCAGCAAAGATTCTTGAGCAGTGCTAAGTTTTAAAAGGGGCCTTAAATAGCTGAATATAACATAGCCCTTCTACTTCAATGAGCTTAGGGTTCAGAAAGTGTGAATAAAACAAGCACATTTCATCTGTGGCAGAGACTATAAACTATAGAAGACATAAACATGGGCTAGTGTGGTGTTCAGGATTTGTAGTGAAGATGAGACCATACCTATCTGAGGAAGATTGGAGAAGAGTTTGTGGAGGAAAAGACATTCGAGTTGAGCCTTGGAGGATGGTGTGTCATAGACTACTAATAAATGCTTAATGAATATCTATGTGCTTCCTTACATTTCCCAGCTTCCTTTGCAAGTGGGTTGACACCATGTGACAAGTTCTGGCCAGTGGACTGTAAGTAGATGAGACAAGAGTAAGTTTTAGGTGGAGGCAATTGTACCTCCTTACTCCCTTTCCCTGTCGTAGCGACTGGATAGAGGAGAAGCTTGCTTTCCAAAGCTAGACTTGTGGGAGCAAAATCTTAACTTTTATGTTACAAAACCACCAAGACATCTGAGTTTATTTGATATCATAGCATAGGTTAGCTGAACTAAGACAGATGGGTAGAATTACTAAATGAGAAATCCATCAAAATCCAGAGTAATATAATTAAGAAGGTTCATTCGTAGATAAGAATTTTGATGGACCCAGGAGCTCTAAGCTCATAAAAAGTAAGTTCTTAAGCAACTTAAAGAAACCAGTGGCAGGTTTAAGTGAAGCTTACTTACTAAGCTATTGTTTGGGAAGAGGGCATGCACATTTATTACAGATGGAAAATAGAATCAATAAACTGTATGAATAATGCATTAAGCAGTCTTAGTGAGTCCCTGAGTCATAGGTATTCTAATAGATTAGTGTGGCTTGGGAGTCATATCCTCTGCATTCAACATCTTTAACCTAAAGAAGAATAAAATTATCATTGGTTTATTAATTTAACAGGCACTTGAAGAGACAGGAGAAGTAGAAGTAAAATTTTGGCCCTGAAGAACTTACAGTCTGTTTGGGGAAGCAAGTTTTTTAGCTCTGTATGGAGTGATGAAAGACAGAAGTGAGGAGTGATCAGCATGGGGAGTAGCAGATTAGAGAAGGCTTTCTGGAATCTGAGATCTTGATCTTGGAGGAAGAGAGCTATAGATTGGTGGAGAGGGGGTAAACAGAGAGTCCCACTAGAGTGAATGAAGAGCTGAATGGCCTGAAGTTGCTGATGGCTGGAACTCATGGAGAGTGTGTGAAGGCAATTCTACATTTTCTAATCAACGAAGAAAGAGTGGCTCTAAGTAAGGGAAGAGTGGGAAACTCTCTCTCTTTCAATGTTGTCTCAGTATTAGTTGTATCTCACTGACCTGAAGAACTTATGAAATGTGATATATAGTTGGCCATGACCATTCTGCACTTTAAAGAGTGGCTATCCTGCCTATTTGATTCGTGTCTTCTTTCCTTCTTTCTGTTGATTATGCACCAGATTTTATTGCCCAAAACAGCATAAAATTACTCCACTAGACCAATTACACATTATAAACAAACCAAAAAGATGGCCTTACATTCAATATGTGGTGTTGCTCATGAACATTGGTTTCTTAATGTATAAAGTGAGAATTAAATTAAATGAGATAATTTATGTAATGCATTTAGTATAGTATTGGCATATGGTAGATTCTTAATCATTGATAACATCATTATTACCAATCTACTGTTTTCATCATTAGATCAGAATACATTTGTGATCATAGAGAAAACTCTTTGGGTTGCAGATAAATGAAAACTGACTTTGTCTTAAACTATTTCTGGTCATATTTATTTGTCCTGTTGGAAATCAAAAATTTCAAACTGTTGAGAACAAAGCCATTACTAATATTTATAGCTTTTAACAATTCACTTTCTTTGCTTTTTCCTTTATCAAGGTAAAGTATTTTCTATCATCAAAGTAAAGAAGTTGTTTCCATGTAGTCCACAAATGAGAAATGAATATACTAACTTATCTTAAATAATTTTTGGAAATTATGAATTTTCAATAGTGGGAAAAAAACATCAATTATTTTGGAAATTCTCAGAGACTCCATCTTCCTGTGTCAGTGCCTTCGGAAGGGGAGATTGTCCCACTCATCCATCTCTGTTTTATTCTTTAATGTGGAAAAGCTGCAATTATTACGTCCAATTCTTTTGTATTTTTTATTTCAGTTTAGTAACAAAATGTTCAATTAAGAAAAATAGATCAAATGTCATTTGAACTAGTGAACAATATAAAATAAGTTTTGAGGAGGTTAAACTATAGGTTGTAAATGGATGGTCATACAAAATCCCTTGTGTTTGAAACAGTGATTGAAATAGCACAGCTTTACACAGACATTTTGTGGAAAAGCTCTCTTTTCCTTTTTTCCCAATTAAAGTTCTACTCAGTTAAAAGAGTGCCACCTGTTTTCTTCCTTAAAAAATTTCTTTTTAAATCAAAGTGGGTCTGTACATAAGTGATGTGCTTTAACGACTTTCACTGTGCATGATCACATAGTGCTCTAATATATGCAAGTGCCATGGGGAGAAACAGCCCTTTTCAGAAGTGTAAATTTCAAATTTTATCTTTTAAAAATATATCAGTGATTTTACTGCAATAAGGAAATTTGGATTGGAATGAAACCACTTTCTGAGTCTCAAATAATGGTAATATTTTCTTATATTTGTGGTTTGAGTTGTATTTTGGAACCAGTCTTCAAAACAGTGAAAGCAGCAAATTATTCTTCTGAGCCTACAAGATGGGGGAAGTTTGCAAGGAGGTAAACACTGGTTATTTCTTTTCCTCAGTATAGAAATTTTCAGGAATGAGTGCTTATCTGAGAATACATACAATATGTCATCTTCATCGCCTATGCAGACCTCCACATTGGGAAATTCTAGAAGCCTCTGAAAACTCAAAAGTAGAAGAAGTTTTGCTTTGGTTTTCAGTAGAACAGATATCTTACACCAATGATTTTGGGGTGAAGACCCATGTTCTTAGATGAGAAGCACTTTAGAAGTGAGAAGTATATAACCAGTGTAATATGGGCCTTTTGGGAGAGATTCAGGGCATGGACTATTAATCAGATAAGCACGGGTTTAATTTCTATCTCTGCCATTTTTGGGGGTAAGTTACTTAAATATTCCAAGCTTTACTTTACACATATTTATAATGGAGGTAATAATATCTCTTTCATGGGGTTGTTGTGACAATTAAATACACATAAGTACATGCACACACACACACTTTTTTTTTTTTTTTTTGGTACTTAGTTCAGTTCCTAGTGGGAAGAGTTTAATAAGTAGCAATTATTATTCTTATTAAAGCTAAATAGCTTGTCCAAACTTCAGTGGTGGTACACAGAGAAGGAAGTGTTATATTCAATTAAAATAAAAAATCCAAACAAATATGATTGCCTAAGGTCTAGTCCTCAGTTAAAGCAAAATGGAGAAAAACCAATGTTTCAGATACTCTTGGCCTCTGTGGGCATAATGGAATATAGGCTGGTCTGTCTTTCTTATCCGGACATTGAGAACAGAGACAATCTGGGGGGAGAATTATTTCTTCCCCACCTCAAGACCTGGATCTGGAATAGAGTTATATATATATAAATTTTATTTTTGAACATCTGCATTAAGTACTCCTCATTGGTCATTGGTAGAATTTGGTGGCATTTAGATTGCTGAATGAAACCAGGTAGAAAATAAATGACATTCTGAATGACAGTTTGGGATCAATTGGGTTGTGTGTGTTTCAAAGAGTATTATCCCATGGTCAGAGGAATGAGTGAAGGGTTTAAGTTTTGGTTTTGAAAACTTAAAAGCTATTAAAAGGCAATAGAATTGATTTGCATTGTTCAGAAACAGAAAACAAGAAAGAATCAAAACTTTGTATTTTAATCTGATTTGGGTTTTATTTTTATGGTTTGACAAGAACTTTAAAATGCAAATAAAAAAAATGGCTCTGGGATCAATTTTGTTCACTTACACCCAAAAGATTCATCTATGCCCACTAAGGGGTAGGTAATGATCACTTGAAATGAGGAGATTCAAAATCCCACACAAAAGATGTGTGGCCATGCAGTAATAAAGAACATTAAAAAAATTTTGTGAAGGTTTATAGTGGAACAAGAAGAGATGTGAGCCTAGAAAATATACTTTAAGAAAACAAAAAGGCCAACAGATATGGTTTTCAGCTTATCAATATGTACAAAGCCCTATAGTAATTACACAATAAAACACCTTGCAGTTGGCATGCCCCTAAGATGTTTGCATTGTAATTTGGGGATTTGTAATCCTTTCTTATCAAATAAAATTTTCATAACAAAATTTGTCTGACTTGAGCAAAATTTCTGATGTGCAATGGGAAAATAAGAATCTCAAACAGTAAGAAAGCAAATCATGCTTGTGGATTTAATTGCCATTGACAGAAAAGGCCATTGGGCTGGAAAGATAATCATCGTTCAGCAAAAAGGCATTACATAGTTTGAAATTAAGGAAAAAATTTCTATTAAGTTAAAACAGCTGGAAAATGAAATCTAATAAAGAAAATATTTAATTTAAATGATTTGGTTTATTTTTATTTTATTTTATTTTGGGAGGAGTCAGTGAACTTTCACTGCAAATGTGACATGTATGACTAAATATCACATGTCTAGGCCAAGTATAAACTGATATTTATTGATAAATGTCAATCTTGCACGAAAAATAATTCATCTACTGCTTTTACGTTTATTGCGTTTCATACTAAGCCATTTTTTGGGGGGAGTGCATGGCTTAAGGAAAACTATTGGCCAAGGAAATCCATTCCTGGGAAGACATTTTAATACAACAGTCCACAGTAAAGAGATCCAGACAAGATTACAGCAAGTGGAACTCTCTCTCAATTCCTGAGTGGGACCGCAGTTCAGATAAAGGTATCTGTCCCTACAAACTGAAGCTGCCACGATGGCTCAGTTTTCTGTTTATAAAGCCTATTTCTTCTGTTTTCCTTGCTTCTTCTTACTTTGCTAGCTTTGTAAATATCTTTTTAAAACCCACCCACTGCCCATTGTAGACCACTTCCTCCCAGCCCTCAGCCCTCACACTGGAGGAATGTGGCAGGTAAGGCTTTCCAGGTGGGCCATGTGATTAAAAAAAATTGTAAAGTATTGAGATAGACATGATGTGAAATTGCTTGAGTTTTTTCTCCCTCCCCAGAGTCTGAGCCACAACATCTCTCGTATCCATATTTATAGATCCAAATGAGGTCCCCAGGCCAATATTATTTTAGCTATTAAGTCTTTCTCAAATCTCTTTTTTCCTAGGAGATATCAAGTCACATAGTTTGGGGATTTATTATTTTATGTACCTGTTCATTCATTTATTCATCTTGCTTTTACTAGGCACTTGTACCATTGGAAATATAAAGATTATTAAAAAGAAATTATCGTTAAAGGAAGACAATGGTGTATAGGGTAAAGTTTCAGATTTTCTTTCACAATTTCCCTAAGATAAGACCCTGAGTCCATCCACCTTAGACTCAGACTTGCCCAATCTACTTTTGCTCCTGCTCATCAAAACTCCCCCCAACTCCTGATGGGTACTCTAGCATGTTATCTCTCTTTCATCGTGTCACAGGAATGCAGGTCAGGAATTTAGGCTTAGTATTTGGAGATCAGGCAAGAAATTGTGGAAGACTGTATCTCACAGCTTTTATTTTCTCCATGAAGTGGGAGGCAAATTCAGCACCCAGAGATTAAGAAGAGTGGTCATGTGTAACCCAAGTCACTCTAGTTCTATACCTCCTTTTTCACTAGGTCCAGCAGCCCTTCAGAAAGCCCCACAGGTATTTCAGGAGTTACCAAAGACTTTCATATGCTCAGGGACATGATCATTCCATGATGTCGGCATCTCCATAATATCTCATGGGCACCATGTGTTTCCTGCACAGACAGGGACAAAGGCCACTCCTTTCACTCTATGCTGCTCCTTTGGGCTGTGGTTCTGCCCACTGCTTCTGCCTTGGCAGTTTCCAGCTGCTGGCTCCTCTGAGTGCTCTCTGTTAGCATGCTCCAAAGGCTTCATGGGCTTAAGTATGAAGAAAAAGAGCTCTTACAGTTTTTATTTTTTTCTCCCTTATATGCAGACTACTCACAGGCTGGCTTAGGCATACATTTGAATAATAGCCTCCTTGCTGTTCTCAGAATCTCTACTATGCTCCAATCACTAAGACTCTATTATTAGGTCAACATTACTGTGACTCACAAGACTTCTATCTTGAAGTCATCTGTTGATTCCATCATTTCCCACCTCACTCCACTACATAGTCTAAAACTTAGCTATGAACACAACCTAAGTCCCTGTGTCAGCACCTTTCAGAGAATCCTCTCTTAATAGTTCCCCCAACATATCCAGACATGCAAGAACATGACAGCAACAGATTAAGACTTAAGTTAAATTTAAACTCCATGCTAAGAAAGTTTTAGAACAGCTCTCTCTGTTATGGAAATTCTACCAGACCAAGGAAAAGTTTCAAAATTACTGAACTTCACTCATTGCTCAATGGAGACTGTAGACCTTCGATTGACATGGTACCTTCCAGCATCTATCTGTAATTTTTCCAGCAGTGTTGGGCAGCCCAGCAATAAAAAAGAGGTTTGAATTGAATGAGGGTTGGGGATGAGCAGGGCTGGAAGGACACAGAATTACAGAGTGAGAGGACTGAGAAAGTTTGTAAAATTGTTTTTAGAGTGATTTATTGAAAAGCTCAACTGGGTAGAGCAGAGAAGGAAGGGGAATCTGGGGAGTTGATGAAATCATTTGTTTAGCAAGCATTTGATCACTGACAATGTACCAGGCAGGTACAGGCAGAAGCTCTGGGAAAACTGTCCATGAGAAGTTTACAGGCTAGTTGGAGGAATAGATAGTACATAGTATATAGCATGCTAACTACTACAACAATATGGAGCTGGAGGAGTACAGAGAATGAGCATCTAACTTTGACTTGGAAGACTGAATGAATGAAATTATACCTACATGGAGACCCGATATGCAAGAAGGAGTTAGCCAAGAGAAGAGAGAGGACAGTATGCTCTCAGGAAGAAGGACCAACTTGAGTGAAGGCTTGGAAATGAAAGAGAAAGAGGATGGCAAGATCAATGCTGATGGCTGGGGCATAAAGGACTGCGGAGGAGTAGTGAGACATGCGATTGAGAGGTAGTCAAGGATCACATCGGGAAGGGACATGGGGTCTTGTAGGATACTTTCAGGGCTATCTACCCAGCCTAGTCCTTTCTCCTTCCACCATGATCATCACTAAAGTGCTTTACCATCAAAGGTGAGCCCAGAATCCAAGTTTGTATTACGTTGACTGCTTTCCTCGAGATAGTTGATTAGACCAGGGTGGACACCTAAGAATCATAATCCAGCATATTTACAGAGGAGCACAGAAATCTAGTTTATAGAGAGATAGAAATAAGACAAAATCTGCAGAAAAACCTGGAGAGAGAGATTGGAGTTGAGGAGAGTGACAGGGGAGTGGTGAGAGAGAGAGAGAGAGAGAGAGAGAGAGAGAGAGAGAGAATTTATTGATAGCCAACTGCTTGGCTTTTAAAGAGCTTATATTAATAACAAAGCTTTTGCTCTTATAATCAATTCCTTCTTTTTGCACGCAATCTAGCTCAAGCTGTTTATTCCTTCTTGCAACCAAAGGACTAAGCTCACCAGGGAGAAAATATAAAATAAAAAGAACCTAGGACAGAACTCTGTGGAACAGCAATATGAGTTGAGTAGTTTTGTTTCAAATAGTCAGTTATGTACTTTTCTAATCTAGGTTGTTGTTTCCTTGGCTGTACAAGTACTTCAAGTTTTACTGGGCTTTTTAAAAAGTTAATAATATTTTTTTATTTTTTAGTTATAGTTGGCATACAATATTATATTAGTTTCAGATGTATAACATAGTGATTAGACATCTATATAACTCACAAAGTTATAACTTAATAAACCTAGTGCCCCTCTGACACCATATAGTTATTACAATATTATTGGCTATATTCCTTATGCTGTATGTACTTTCTATCTCCATGACTATTTTATAACTACCAATTTGTACTTCTTAATCCCTCCCTTCTTTTTCACTGATCCCCAACACCCCTCTGATTTGGTAATTTTCAATATGTTCTCTGTATCTATGAGTTTGTTTGTTTTTTTTTTTTCCCCACTTCTTTGTCTATTTTGTTCTTTAGATTCCACATGTATGTCAAATCATATGGCACTTGGCTTTCTCTATCTGACTGACTCGTCAGCCCATTATCCTCTAGGTCCATCATGAAATATCTTTTTTCATCCCCTTACTTTTAGTCTCTGTGTGTTTTAATCTGAAGTGAGTCTCCTGTAGTCAGCATATGTCAGGGTCTTGTTTTCTTATGCATTCTGTCTTTTGATTGGAGCATTTAATTCTTTTTCATTTGAAGTACTCATTGATAGATATTTAGTTATTGCCAATCTTTATTTAAACTCTTGATACATATTTTTTTCTTCTTCTTAAAGAAATCCTTCCAACATTTCCTGTAATACTAGCTTGATGGTGATGATGTTCTTTAGGTTTTTCTTGCCTGGGAAGCTCTTTATCTGCCCTTTGATTCTAAATGATAACTTTGCTGTATAAAGTAATCTTGGTTGTAGGTCCTGGGTTTTCATCACTTTGAATATTTTGTGCCAAACCCTTCTGGCCTGTAAAGTTTCTGTTGAGAAATCAGCTGACAGTCTTGTGAGTGTTTCCTTGTACGTAACTAATTGCTTTTCTCTTGCTGCTTTTAAGATTCTCTCTTTGAATTTAACTTTTGGCATTTTAATGATGATGTGTCTAGGCATGGACCTCTTTGGGTTCATGTTGTTTAGGACTCTCTGAGTTTCCTGGACTTGTATGTCTATTTCCTTCACCAGGTTAGGGAAGTTTTCTATCATTATTTCTTCAAATAGGTTTTTAATTCTTTGCTCTCTCTCTTCTCCTTCTGGTACCCCTATGATGTGAATGTTATTATGCTTGATGTTGCCTCAGAGGCTCCTTAAACTATCTTCATTTTTGGCGGGGGGAGATTTTTTTTTCTTGTTGCTGTTCTGATTGTTTTCTGCTACCCAATTCTCTATTTTGCTGATTTGATCCTCTGTTTTATTCACTTTGTTAATTCTCTCTAATGTACTCTTCATCTCGGATATTGTATTCTTCTTCTCTGACTGTCTCTGTTATGTTTTCTATCTCTATTTTTTTTTTTATCTCTTTGTTAAAGTTCTCGCTGACATCTACTCTTATCACCGGTGTTTTGAGCTCTGCATCTGGTATATTGTTTGTCTCCATTCTGGTGAATTCTTTTTCTGGAGCTTTGTTCTGTTCTTTCATATAGGACACGCTTCTTTGTCTCCTCATTTTGGCTGCCTCCCTGTGTCTGTTTCTATGTGTTAGGTAGGGCTCCTAAGTCTCTTGGTCTTAGTAGAGTGATTTTATGTAGTAGGTGTGCTGTGGGGCCCCTTGGCACAGATCTGGGAGGGGTCCAGCTGCCGACCAAGTTCAGCCGCAGCCTGTGCACCTCTGAGGCCGCCTGGTAAGAGTCACAAGGCAATCTACATATGGATGCCACCCATGCTGTGCTTATAGGTGCCTTGAAGGGCCAAGTCAGAAACCAAGGCTGGCTGCCACTGCTGTGGGGCTTGAGGCTGCTCAGCAAGAGGTACAGAGCATGCTGAGGCCAGATACTGCTTCTTTGGGTTTTGTGAACCTTTCAGAGATTTTTTTGTAAGTTTCCTTCTTGAGCAGCTTTGCCAGTGCTAGAGCTTAGAGAGAGCGATTCTGTCAGTGAGTGAGGCCAGAAGTGGGCCCTTTAAGAGGGAACGTCTCTGCTTCCCATCACCCTCTGTCTCACTTAGCCCCAACCTCTGCTGGTTTTCACAACCAGAAGTTGTGGGAACTTCTCTTCCTGGCACTGGAATCCTGGGCTAGGGACCTGTGTGTGGCCAGGACTCCTTGCTCCTAAGTGGGGGAATGGGTTGTGCAGCCAAGATAGCTCTCCTGATTCTTGATTGCCACACATGGTTGTGACTGGGCCATTTCATGCCTCTGTTCCTCTCACTGTTTTGAGATGACCTGTTATTTGAGGCAACCTAGTTGTGGGTCTCCTGTTCATCTAGACCTCTGGCAACTCTGCATTTTGGTTGCTCTGTAGTCTTGTTACAATTTTGATGTGGTCACTAAAAGATGTGTGTACAGCCTCCACCTTCTACACTATCTTGAATCCTTTACTGGGCTTTTAATTAAATTCAGGGGGCACCAAACTGTGGCTTATGGACCAAGTCCAGGTCACCACTTATTTTTGTAATACAGTTTTGTTGGAACACAGAGATATCTGTTCATTCACATGTTATCTATGGCTGCTTTGACTACAACAGTAGAATCAAGTAGTTACAACAGAGACAACATAGCCTGCCAGACTTAAAATATTTATTATAAGTCCCTTTATACAAAAATTTCCTGACTCTTGATTTAGTTGATTACTCTTAGTTTCACATAGCCACATCCACAATTCTTTTCTAGACATAATTCTTAGAATTTTCTTTATTTTTTACATTGTAATCCCCACGACAACTCTTTTTTTCTCTCACTCTAATTGTCCAGTACCTTTAGATGTAAGCCTTGAGTATGTTTGTTCCAAGTCTGAATATAATTAGGTCCAGTCTGTGAATTTTAACTAAAGATTTCTTGATTTGTGTTGTAAGTTGCTCAATCTTGGTTGCATATTAGCATTGCCTAGGAAGTTTTAAAAACTGTCCATGTCCTGGCCCCACTCAAGGCCTAGTCAATCAGGATCTCTGGAGCTGGAACACAGGAGTATTTTCACTAATCTCTTTCAAGAGTATAGACCATTTAAGGTGATGTCAAATTTGTGCGATGAGTCTTATGTGGTGTGAGCTGTTTTCTGGTCATGCATAGTAGGACTATATGTTGGCTCATGGGCAGGGTTGCCATATAAAATACAGGAAGCCCAGTAAAGTTTGATTTTAATATATGAGCAAATAATATTTATTATGCCGTTAATGCTATTAATGTTGTTGATACTGTTTATTATACCAGGTATGCTCAATATTAAAATACTATTTATTATCTGAAATTTGAACTTGACTGGGTTTCTCATTTTTTATTTTCTAAATCTGGTAATTGGTATGAGAGATTAGCGAAACAAAATAACTGGTCCTTCACTATAGATTATTTGAAAAGAGCTGGTTGAAACACTCAAATGTTTGAGAGTGCTAATTTGGGAGGCAGTTCTAGTAAGGGTGGTTGGCTGGAAATAGCAGAAACCTGCTCTGGCTAATTTAAACAGAAAAGAAATGTGTTGGAAGGATATAAGGTAACTCATAGGATCAATGGGAATGCTATAGAAACAGGCTAAAAAAGGAAGGAATTAAGGGATTGAGAAGCCAAGTGCATGGCCAAGGCTATACTGCTGAAGGGTCTGGTTACGTAGGTGCCTCTGGAGCCACTGGCTCTCTGCATGTCCTTTGCTGGCTCTAGCTCCACCTTCATCAAAGTTTCTAATGATCTCTGCGCCTCTAATCTACTTCTTCAAGGTTCAAAGTCTCAGGTGGGCGTATCTGAGCTGCCTCACCTGGGCCATGCATCTACATCCAGGGAGTAGGAAGAGGAAGTAACCTTTGAACTGTCTAGGGAGGCTCTGCCTCCCACCGAGACCTATACAGTGGGAACAAATCTCTAAAAAGGAAAAAATTTTGAACTGGGGTAGCAAGAAATGACAAATATCTACCAAGGACTGAAGTGAACTTCTCAGAGCCCTGGCAGCTGTGAAAGTTAGAAAGTCTGTCTCTTCATCTGCACTGTACCACTAACTGGCTGGGGGCCCTTAGCTGGGGCCTTCATTGAGGTTCAGTTTTTTTACCTGTGAAATCAATGGTTTCCAGGTTTTGAATTTCATTTATCAATAAAAGTTCAAAGAGGAAGGGATTAAGAAATACAAACTGGTAGTTACAAAATAGTCATGCATAAAGTATAAAGTATAGCATAAGGAATATAGTTAATAATATTGTAATAGCTATTATGGTGTCAGATGGGTACTAGTTGTACACCTGAAACCAATATAATATTGTATGTTAACTGTAATTGAAAAATTAAAATCTATTTTAAAAATTTCAAAGGACATTTTAAAGGAAATTTTGGGGATGAATGTAGTTAGTCATCTTGCCAATTCTTTGCTTTGTCAAGTAGAGATAGTACTTAAAACCACTATCAATTACTATCACAATCATTTTATAAAATGAAATATATTTTAATACTAAAAATTAGAAAGAATAATATCTCAGAATACTGATTAGTTCTTAAGGTTGAGTTAGTTTATAAGAAAACTTACTACATTGGCTTTTTTCTGTTTTCTAACTTCATTTGGACCAGTAAAACTGGATTTACACCGTGGGTTTGTGTTTGGGAACCATCAGTCTTAATGGCTTTTTCAAGATTCTGATTCTTGAATTTCTGAAGGCTGGAGAGAGGGATTTTTGTATAGGCTTGTTGGCATTGCAAACTTTTTTCTTTTGATTCCTGAGCAAACCTTGTTTGGATGACCTTCAGTGCATGGCATAAAGTCTACTTTTAAATGTGCATTTAAAAAAACTCTTGAATGGCAAGAGGAAGCCTTTGGGATAAGCAACATCCAAATCTTTAGGTTGCTTAATTTTACTGTCTGTCATAGAGGTGCCCAGAGACCTTGGCAGTGAGTGCATTCCTATAAATCTTAAAAATCAATCAACTGTTCAATATGTAGGTAGGGCTGGTAGAAACGCCCAATTAGAGAACTAATTGCCTGATCCAGCTTGGCCTTTCTCATCAATGAGGAGACACTGATAATGGGGATATGTGAAGAATCTTAAAGATGACCCTTGTCTCTCTCTCCTTCCCATTCTTTGCAAAATCATGCAGCAGGGATCAAGGGAATTGAATATACACATTTTGAAGGAAAGAAACCACTGATGTGTCTGTAAATACCGAGGAGTAATAACGGAAGGAAAAGGGATAAGTTATTGACTGTGGTTGAAAGTATAGCAAAGAATAATGGGCCTCATTGAAATGAGGGAAACTTTTCAGCTATAAGGATCCAACTTTCTAACAATGGAGTAGGGAGAGGTTTGTAGATACAGACTGCTCTCTGGGTGTTCAGAGCCAAGCAGATGAAAAGCAAAAAGGTTTAGTGCAGTGAACAGTATTTCCTTCACCAGGGGCTTTATGTGGCTCCAGTGATTTGTTTTTTCTGACCTAAGATTTATAATTTTGTTTTTCTTTGTAGATTTTGTGTTGACTCATTTTGAGTTCTCCATTTCTTCCCTCCCCTTGCCCTCCTGTGCCTGTGGTTGTCTCCTTTTAAAATTTTATCTTGTAAGTCCAGTTTGCTTTCCTCTTTGTGCTGATCCTTTTGGTCCATTGAATGCATGCCCATGTTATTCATTCTGATTTTTTTCCTTGAAACTCTCTCTTGTTGGCATGGATGCTAGGCTATTTGAACACAATAACTACCTTTTTAAAAAAACCTTTCCTTTACTTACTTTCTTAGCCCAAGTTGCCTATTGGCTGCTCTTTGCAAAGCCCATGACTAAGAACAGTTGGTCAGTTATATTGTCTTTGTACATAAAGGATGCTTTTTTTTTTTTTTACATGTAGTACATTTGTCCTGGGACTATGAGGTGAAAAAAACAATTCTTAAACCAGCGCTTAAATACAAATACAAACAAACAAAAAAACAAAAAATCAAACTATCCCTCCTTATTCTAGTGCTACTGTCAAAGGTAAAAACAAAAACAAACAGACAAACAAAAACCTCTTTGCTCCTCTTTTGGAGTTGCCCTTAGCGCTTATCTATAAATCACACAAGAAAAGTGGTCCCATTGCTTGTTAATCACTTCTTGTTATTTGACAAAAAATTACATTACATAGCATTGTCAACCCATCTTATTTAATTAAATCTGCTTCATATGGTTATACACAGGGTGATATTCAAAATATTTGACAACTCAGGCCAATCTGAACAGATGCTGGTTATGACAGACAGGTGCACCTATAGTGGTATATATCCTCCGAATATCAGTTCTGCTTTATGTCATTCCAAAACATCTAAAAAAATAAAATATCCCATTTATGGTGAACTTTGGCATTTTTTACCTTTCCAGTGTCTGGTCCTAGCTGCCTTATTGGAAGAGTACCCCACTGTGTGTGACCTTCATGATACAGTGGGTAGTACCTGCCATTTCACTACTGATGGTAAAAGTCCCAAGATTTTCCTTTCCCTGCTGCCTGACTTCCAGGCATGTTGCAGAGTCTTGGCCAATTAGATATTCTCTTGAGCAAATCCAAACAAGGCAAAGGGATTTTAGTGTTCACTCAAGGCAGCGTCACTGGAGGCAGTGTCAGTGTCCTGGGTGGTGGCAGTGGTGTCTGATGGTGGTGGAAGAAGCATCTTAGATTATTTCTGCTAAAGGATAATTGTGCTTCCTGCTTCTCAGCCCTCAAAAAATGGTTCCTATACATTCTCCTAGCCTGATCACCTGGAAATATTTCAATTCTTTGAGATCCTAATTCCCTTTCAATAAATCCTCCCTTTTTAATCTAAGAAATGATTTCTGTAACTTATGGCTGAAGACATCCATTCAAGAGGTCCAGAAAGTTGGCCTTAGACTTTGAGATATTTTCATTAAATAATAATCGATATGATTATTGGTGGGCTGGGATGTGAGCCCAAACCAATGAGATGAAATTAAGCAGGAGTGCATGCAAAATTCTGCATTTGGATTAAAAACATAAATTAATTTCACAAGGTGGAGATACGACATCAACAGTTCATGTGACGGTGTTCTATGGTTTTTTCTTGACCTAAAGTTCAATGTGGGAGTCGCTTGATGTGACATCCTCATGGAAAAATGGTGTCCCTAGGAGTCTTATATTTGGTTCTGTGTATTTATTCCTTGTGAAACCAAATTAATTTTTAGGACAGCCAATCAACTCTCTACCCTTCCATTATAACTTTTCTAGCTCTAGTAATCTTTGCAAAATTTTAAAAATTTTTGAAAAAAAGAACCGTGTTTTAATCCCTTAAGATTATTTAACACTGTTGTGTACACCTTCCTTTGTGAAATAAAGAGACATTAACAGATTACAAATAAGGAAGAAAATTCCTTTTTTTGTATTAATTAGATGTTCATAAAATTGTACTCTATCATTTGCAAATCAATTTTGTATAAAATTTATTATTTTATCTTCCAAATACATACATACATACATACATATGTACATACATACATACATACACACACAAACTATTATTTTTCTTAGCTACTACTTATTAGCTCTACTTCTCAGATGGGGAAATGAACTCAGAAAGGTAGGTTACCTGCTCAAGGTAACACAGTCTGTGACAGAACTAGGATTTGAACTTAAGCCTTCTGACTTCAGATCTTATACTATCCCACAATATTGTACCTTGATTGGAGATTAATGTATGTGCATTAACAATATGGAATTTATTGAACTTGGGATTTTGATGTTTGAATGCTGAATGTTGTCAAGGAAATGCATATATTTAAAATGGTATAAGTTGATGTCAAAATAGAACCTTGGATTTATCTGAAATTTTCTCCTATTTATAATAATAAGTGTAATAACTTCCAGCTTCTGGTTCAACGTGTAAAGAGCTTGGAAGTCATCACTCTCCTCTTCACACTAGAAATGGGGAGTTATTTAATTCCAATGCCTCTTCCCTTCCTGTATCTTCACCTCCCCATACTGAGAACCACTGCCCTGGGCTCTGCTAAGCTCAGGCTTGTCCTTTCTACTGGGCCCTTCCACACTCACTGCCATCTTCTCTCAAGGGCCCCACTCTCTCACTCTGATTTGTGTCTCTGCAGGAACCCTAGTCTCTCAGATGTTCTGCATATGTTTGAGTCTCAATTGTGGGCTGGGTGAAAGGTCTTCTGGTCACTATGCAAATCTAGGGATGTGCCTGAGCATCTGTTCTAGGGTCAGCAAGCATTTCATAAAGGCAAGAAGTTTCTGGAACATTCTGAAAGGGTAACTGAGGTCAGGTTCCCCAGAGATGAGGATTTGGGTATAAGTGATTTATCAAGAAAAATTTCCAGGAAAAACTGGTAAAGAAGTGGAGAAGCAGGACAGGCAGGGTTGAAATTTCAAGCAGATCCCTGGGAAGGGTGGATCCCTCACTCTGTGTGAATCTGGAATGTGCAGGATCTACAGAGGTGTCCAGCTGGCAGTCATCGTCCTGCACCTACCAATGGTAGGTTAAGGGCTGCCATGGGGGTGAGGACTGTGGGGCATACATTCCTTGGGGCTCTGTGCTCCTATAGATAAAGTTACTCCAGTAGCCTGAGGAAGTCCCCAAGAAGAGGAGTCATGGGTGCACAATTTCAAAGACAAAGGGTTTTGAAGCAGGTGGAGGGATGCATGGAAAACAAATAAAAGAATCCTAGGGTATCTGGGTAGAGCAAAAGGTGGGTTCATGCCCAGAGTCCATGAAAGACTTATAGGGAGTGAGTGGTCTTCAAACCAACTTAACCTAATAGATTGGGCTGGGCAAATTTCAAATCCGGTTATCTGCTTACTTTTTGTTAATAAAGTTTTATTGGAATATCACCATTTTCATTTGTTTACACGCTTCCCAAGGTTGCTTTTGTGCTCTCAAAGCCTAAAATATTTGCTATCTCTGACCTTTTACAGAAAAAGTTTTTGAGTCCTGTAATAGATTCTCATTGTGACCACAGCTCCAAATACACTGTTGTTATCTTTTCACACTTCGGGTCTTTCTTCTGGACTGTGGAAGCTGATCAGGGTTTGGACATGAAGATAGGGAAGGAACAACAAGCCAAGAGAACACAAAATGTAAGGAGGGTCCTCTGGTTGAGAAAGTCGAGGGAGTGTGTGTACAAAAAACAGTGAACTGTCTCATGTGGCTAAACTGGTGATGCTTCTCACTCTTTTAGTTTTAGAGAAAGAAGGGACAAAGTATGTTTAAAGGAGAGAAACAGAAAGCAAAGGACTAGCAGGAGGAGAAGCAGGGTCAGTTGGCTGCTCTGCCAAGGGAAGAATGAGTGGCATTTGTGTCTCTCCCAGTGTTTTGCTTTCTGCAGGAAGTATAAATAGCCCCCTTCAGAGGTTAATGCTTTCTGTGAAGGGGAATAATGGAGAAATCTTTTGTTCTTATCCTCTTCAGAGCTTTCAGATATATCCATTTTTCCTTTTTTTTTGTTTCTCCTGAGGAGCCTTATAGTTCTAGAAGCAGAAATAAAGAATATATTCATGGCAAAAGCTTCAGCCCACGTACTTTTTAGAAAGACATGTAACTTCTCAGGAGCTGAGCCGAGAGGCTGTGGAGACTCCTTACATTCAAAGAAAAGTAGGAATTTGAACACTGATGGTACAGTGGGAGTGTGTTAGAAGGTAAGTATGAAGCTTACATTACTAGAAAGAAACAATTAAAAATATGTGATGATGGCAGAGAATGGTTTTGATGATTTAAGTTCTTTTTCCATGCGTTATATCTTAGATTGGTTTCTTATGAGGTGCATGTGTATAATGCTTAGTGTGTGCATTATATGGTCACAGAAGGTGTTGATATGGTTGGGGAGACATATATGAGTTGTTGATATGTTTGGAAGACAAAATCATTCTTTTAAAGTAAGGTGGAGGGTCTCACCTTAAGAAAGAGTCCACAATGTCAGCCACTACAGTCCTGTCAATACCTGGGGATGCATATCTCATGACTAAACCTACTTTTCTTCACTAGTGCCTCTTGATTGGTTATCAAAGACTGCATGGAAGCAGTCTCAGGATGCTGTATTTCCTTCCATGATGAGCTGCATGATGGGTTTAGTTAGGATTATGACTAAATATTTTTGAGTTTGAGCAACTCATGCAGCTGTGGTGTTTCATAGAGATGGGATTTCAAGATACACAAGTTCCATTTTTGATTTCCTAATTTATTCTGTCTCTGCATTCAAGATAATCATTTAAAACAGCCCATAAATGTTAAAATAAAGCAATATAAGAATAAATGATTGAACTATATTATGCTTACATTGGATATATCTTTGTTTCTTTGTATTTTCTAATTTTCTACAACAAATGTAGATTACTTGTATAATAGAAGACATAAACAACAAAAAAAACTGGAAGGAAAAACAAGCAAAAAATATTTAGTTAATATCTTTTCCTTCATCTGTAGTCATAGTTGTGGCCCAAATGGTGACCGTGAGATCTGAGTGGATTTGTCTGAGTCCCAGTGATCTACTTCAATGATGCATTAGTTAAGAGGTTTAGTCAGTTTAGAAGCAAGTAAGTCTTAATGGATCTTCCTCTATGAGAACATTTATTAGTAGCATATGTAGATCTTGACAGACCTCAAATCTCTGATAAAGAGTGCAAGATTTGGAAATGAGGACAGTAATATCTATATATGATAGGAATCTAGGAAGTGCTATTTGCTTGGACTCCTTTCAAAGGGCGGAACAATGACCAAGGAGCCCAGACCTGTGCGTGTGTGTGTGTGTGTGTGTGTGTGTGTGTAGCTGGTTTCATCTACTTCATGGCAGACTGCTTTTGAACTCTTTCCAACCATAGATTTTTGATTAAACTCATCAACTATTGTCCTGCTACACTTGCCACTGAATAGATTATATGTATATGGTTGGTTTAGTGGAAAATTATTATTGGAACGGCTTTTAAAATCATTTAAAACAGATACTGGTGATTGACTTGTCAGCCTAGGCTACTTCTACCCATTCATTTACTCTTTTGAAGTCAGCCTCAGAACTGTTTTTCATCATTTTAATTCTGAAATTGATATTATTTGTGAAATATTATAAGAAACATGAGATGATTTTAATTTCTAGAGAAATAGTACTAGTTTTTACACAATGAATATGACTTTCTTGAAGGCAAAGATCATTTTATTTATTTCTGAGTCCCCAGCACATAAAAGTTTCTGGCACATATGAATTACTTAGCATATATTTGTGGAATATGAAATTATTGAATTTAAATGATGATTATCTTTTTAAAGAAGACATTTTAGAGTTTTTAATACCTAACATATTTCATAATAATAGATATTATCATAGGCAGGACCTTAACCCAGAATATTTTTAGGGTATCTTAGTGGAAAGAAAGCTAGAGAATGACTTTATTTTGTCTTTTTCCACCCATGAAGGCAGAAGCATCAGCATTTTTTTGCTCCTCTTAAAATTAGTTGGGGAGCTTCCTGGTGACTTTCTTTGCCTATTTGTAATGTATGGGCATTCAGATTTTTGGTTCTGTTGCTTGCTCCAAAGCACTTCTTATCAATCATAACGTAAAGTTGATATCTCGATCTCCATATAGCATAAGAAATGTTTGCTAAACATCACTAAAAGTATGGAGATTGTGATTCTAATTAAAAAAAAGATTTTACTGGTATTTTTAGCAAGATGTTCTTATCTTCCTTTTGATAGTAAATTATATAGCAACAGTAACTCAACCCTTCTACCCAAATTAAACTTCAGGGAGGAGCATGTTTTAAATTCTAAATTCTAAATTTTCCAGAAGATGCAATGATAGGTATAACTTAAGAGTAGCAAAACCTCTTTCCCAGCAGAATTCTCTAAAACACCTGGCACATAGCTAGGTGTTAGTAGCAGTGGCTCTGAGTTTTGTCTACCTACTCTGGTTTCTCACTGTCTGTCTTCTGGGTTTCTTGGAGACATCTTCCTTCATCCCTGTGGTCCTGGGGAGTTGTTATCGTATAGGCTCCATATCCCTTACCACAGACAGGGGTGGGTCTGTGACCCCGTGTGGCCGATTCAAGTACATCATCCCCCAACATGATACTTAGTTTAGAGACAAGTATATGACTCAACGTCTGGGGTCTCCGTCTGAGAAGGAAGCCAAACAAGATAGGCTGACGACATCCTTGGAACCACTATATCCAGCTGTGCCTGAGGTCCACAATCAGACTTCCAATCAAGTCAAACAGTATAGTCTCTTTCTGTTTAATCAAGTTTGAGTTGGATTTCTGTTACTTGCATTCGAAGAGTCCTAATTCATATAATGTTTTATTTAAAATAATCATATTAACCAGTTGTTCTTGAACCTCTTCCTTTTCTTAACATATGCAGTTGTAACATATATTTATTTACATGCTCACAATTTAAATGACATATCTGAGTTCAAGACACATTTAGCCTAGAAGCTCATGTCAAACAATTCTTTATTTTTTATGGTACAAATTAAAAGTGACAGATCTGAAGCTGTTCAGAAAAACACAAAGTGCAGCTTTACTGACCATACAGATATTGCTCTAGATTAATTACAGTTTTGTCAGTTTTTTTTTAAACGTTAAGCAACCTGTGCAGATAAATCAGCTTTGGTTTCAATGTCAGAGCAAATAAGGAGCTTTTAAATATCCATTTTGGCTTCTTGGTCACAAGTCCATCATGTCAACTTCTCATCATGATGACTTTTCAAAACAACTCAGTCTGTTTTCCTGCCCTTGTTCCTACTTCCTGCTTCAGGCATGGAGAAGCAGCTCCTTTTTTAGTGTCTCATCAGTGACCCTGGTGACCAGTCTAGATCACAGCACGTAGGACAAAAAAAAAAAATCACTTTCTTAACAACAAATAAACAAATGTGCCTCACATAATTTCAAGTTGAAGACAAGCAAATCACATGACAAAAAGCTCATTACAAAATGTTATCCAAACAGATTTTACAGTCAAACACTGAAATGAAAATCAATTTCCTTTTTCTCCATTTTTTTTTAAGCTCGGTCATTAACTGGGTACAAGTAGAGTGCTGAGGTAAAACATTGATGAACAGTTTGTATTTCTTTTTTTTTCTTCTTAAAATAGGAACAGTTTAGTATTGCGAGATTGTCAGCAACATTTAGCCATATCTATACAATGTGCATATACCTACAAATATTGAGCTTTGGTCCAGCATAGAGAAGATGAGCAAAGGCATTTTACAATTTCTTTTTGGTTATAGCTTGAGTTCTTTGATACGCCTCTACTTGTTTTTTTTATTTTTTCCTAGCTCCTTTTACTTTTTTGTTCTCTCTTTTGTGTATGTGTGTGTGCGTGCATGTGCACGCGCTTGTGTGTGTATTCATGTGATTACAACATAAAGAAATCAAAACCTTACAATGCAATTAAAACTCTCAACTATTCAAAAAATTTTTTGGTTGAAAAAGAAAAAAAGCCCACAAACAAGTGTAAAATATAACATCAGTTGTTTCTCTTTTTTCACCAATGAATAAAATGAAGATGACAATAATTTAAAAATATGTAAGAAAAATATTGAAGCTTGAAATACAATCACATATGCTCGAAGTGGCTTTTATTTTTTATTAGTGGCAACCTTAACCTTTAGTTCATGAAAACATAAAAGACATTTAAATGCTATTGACATATGAGGTTGTTCATTAGTGGAAATACGAAATGTCCTAATAAAATTAAGAAATAGGTGTGGTCCTGAAAACTTGTGAGTTACACAGTATAATTTATATTCCTAAGAATCTGTTCAGGCACCTCTTTATGCCTTGTAGCAAAAATTTATCTGTAAAAAATTAATATAAGAAGCATTACAATACCTTATAAATAATTTATAAAATAATACAAAATTATAAAACTGTAAAAAAAATCACTGGACATGAATGGTTTTATGACTGTGGGATAAATATATTTCTTTTTCATTCCTTTCTGGAAGGCTACTTTTATTTTATATCTTCACTGTCCTAGTTATACCCTCCCAATTATAGATCTCCAAACTGAGCAGACCTTATGTAACAGCTGCTGGCATATGTTTAAACATTTAGTATCCATCATATGTTATCTTGTTAAAGTCTCTTCTTTGGGAGCTTTTCTTGATAGAATTTAGAGCAGATCCTAGGAGAATACAAAATTTGTTTAATCAATACATTTTTGGATTTCTGGGTTGTTGGCATTTGTGCAGTTTTCGAGGTGGCGAAATGGGTACCACAATGTCATTGGCATTGAAAATTAAGTTAGCTTTGGTCCAATTAGCATCAGACAGGCAAAATAGAAATACCTTTACAAGCAACTGGTTCTACTTCCAGGATTTTTCTTTTAGAGTTTCCTTGCTGGTGATGTCCTGATTGCTGCATGAATCATCTGGGTGGAGGGGGACAATTATACCACTGCATTTACACAACCAGCAAATAAGCCACAAGAAGAAAAGACTCAAACACTTATTGGGAAGGGAGGATGGCATTTCTAGTCAGTTGGGCAACTTGAGATTGGGTTTCTCTTTTTTCTTTCATAATTTACTTCTAGCTAGTATACGAGCATGCTCATAATTAATTATTCAGGAATATTTACATTTCAACAGCAGGCAAATTGATGGTTTTCTTTTGCCTGCTCCTTTAACTGAACACCTTTTTGCTTTACCTGTGGAAAACATCAATCACGGGTTACAAGTGCTCACCTGCACAGCCATCCTTCCATCTCAGCTTTTCCTTCTGGCTTATTTGGTTATTTTGTCCCACAGCTCTTTTGAGTAACTTTTTTTGAAAACTGAAATAATCCCTTAGTTCTAATAGTGAAGGCTATGCTGATATATTAGATAAGCCACGTCTATATTTTTCCTTTGAGTGGAGGCTCTTCATTGTTAAAACTTCTTTCCCCCTCAAGAACCCAGAGCCCAATTCCAGTTGTTTAAATCTGTCTGCCAAGTTTCTGCTCCGTTTATATATTCCAAGAACAATTGCTCCCCTCTGAAAAAAGTCTACCAGTGCTTGGAATGAAAGTAGTAGCAGAAAAGATGGGATTTACAGGATACACGAGAGCCTTTGAAGAACCAGTCACACACTCTCTCTCTCTCTTGGCCTGTTTTCTTTTTGTGTGTATATGGGTGTGTGCATGCTATGTGTGTATTTTGACTGAAATCTTGAGACATTTCTTTGGCTATTAGTCTTCTAAGAGAAATTGCTATGTTATACAGAAGCATAACATAGATGTAAGTATTGAACCAAATGTGCAGCTTATGTTTATATTACAAAATTAGTTTTGGTCAGCTCTCCATGTACATGGCTAACAGACTGAGAAAAATCTCAAGCTCTGTTGTGAACAGTGAGCACAATTACAGCTTATGCCAGTGTTGACAGTTCATTGAACAAAGCCCTAGTTATTTTGGAGTCTCTCCTGCATTTCACTGGAATCTGAGTGGAAAAGACACCATTCCCACTCTGTGGCCTTCCAGCAGACTCTGGAGGCTACGCATGAGGGAGATGGAAAAATGGAAATGAGAAATGCAAGCTCCGTTTTCTTTTCTCAAACCCACAAGTCATAATGAGAAGAAAGCAATGAATGCTTTGGCACACGATCTAGGATGCCCCCTCCCCCCCGCAAAACAACAACAACAACAACAACAACAACAAAAACACAACAACCCACAAAGGAAAAGAAAAAAGAACCACGTTCACCTAAAATAAAAGCAAATAGCCTCATGGAATGGCTTCAACAATGGAACCCACCTCATAGGTGGTGACAGTAGATGGGAAAGATGGGAAAAATCAAGCTTCCTGGTTTTCCATTAAGTACAAATGTAAAAATCTATAACACAACTTTACACGCAGAGATGAGCAGACTGACGATCCTGTTTGCAATACCATGGTTTTGACTTTGGTTAATAGGTTTCATAGTGAATCAGTACTTAGAACCTGAAAGAATTCAATCCTTCCTCCAGGTGGCAGGCTTGTATTCGCTTTGAACAGATAAAAGTTTTTGTTTGTTGTTTTTGGTTTAGTTTTGTTTCTCTTTTTCTTTCAAATGTGTTCACATTTTCATAATACACAGAAAAAAGTATGTAGTTATTTGGTTCATTTTAAGTCCATTAAAAACTGGCTTTGGGAAGACAGGTGGGGGAGAGACATCCTACCACACACACCTGCGATGTGGTGTATTTCTTGTTTAAGTATTTTCAAAAAATTTTTTTTTTCTTTTTGGAAAATCAATGGAAATTACCATTTCGTCCTCTTGGTAATTTTCTTAGTCTTTTACTTATAAGGAGGATGGCTGGGGCTATCATTTAATATTATTTTAAATTAATTAATTAATTATTATTATTATTTATGGTGATATCTCAAGGGTATAGTCTAATTTCTGTGGAGTTTGCTTCTGATTCTGTGTGGGTGTCCCTTTAGGAGTTTTCTTCCAGAGAGTCTGTTAAGGGCTCCAGAGGGACGGCTGAGGATGGCTCGTGCTGTTTTAAGCGTTTAATTGTGTTCTTCAGGGCTTGCCTCTTATTGCAGAACCAAACTCTAACTACTTCCCGATCATAGTTCAGCTTTTCGGCAATTTCGGTCATTTCCTGCCCCGAGGGGTGTGTGTTCTTCTCAAAGTGGGCATTGAGGATCTCAAGGGCCTGGGGCGTGAAGGAGGTGCGCCGCTTGCGCTTTTTGGACGGCTCACTCCCGATAAACTCGGTCAGGTTCTGCATGCCTGCTCGATGGCGGGCCTCAGCCTCAGCCATCCACCGCTCAAGCACCGGCTTGATCTTCTGGGCACTTTTAGGGGTGATGTCCAGCTTTTCAAACCTGGCAGGATACAAAAGGCCAGGGTTCAGTTTGGCTGTCAGACTGCTAGCTATAGTGTTCTCTTGGGCTTCCTGTGGTAGGAAAAAGTGGCTTCTCAGGATGGTGTGTCTGGGGGGAAAATTGAGAAAGAACAGTCTTACACTGAGTCCTCTGCCAGGGTGGGCCTCCTGCCTGCCTGCCTGACTGACTGGCAGAGCAAATTCACTCCAGATTAGCAGCCAGCTGCAAGGTAGCCATCCCCGCTCAAGCCAGCCCTGCCCACATGCTTCATGCCAGTGCATGCAGCCCACACACCCACACATAGATGAAGGTGAGCAAGGTGGAGACAGCACAACACACGAACCATCACGACGGAAATAAAACTCGCAGATCTTTTTCCTGTAAACTCTTAAGATCTAAGCTTTTGTTTTAATCATACCAGCACCATTTCCCCATCTTCAAAATCCTTAAGGCAAAAATTAACACCCGAAATGATATCAAAGACAACAGCTGTTACATTCTTTCATTTAAAATGATTCTTTTTATGTTTTACTTTTGGTTTTCCTTAAATTCCCCCCATTGACTTTATTGTAGAAATATTATATTATTATAATAGTGATGGCAAGTAGGACAAGTTTCTGTGTGACTCTCTTTTCATCTTTGTGTCTCATTTTAATCTCTCTCTCTCTCTCTCTCCTTTCTCTCTCTCTCTTTCAACCTCCACCCTCTGCTAACAAACAATTTTCACCATGTGTAAGTTAACAACATGTTCCTTTTTCAAATACAACATGGCTCCTTGCTACTTTCCTGGTGGATTCAAACAGCTGGACACATTGTAATCACTATGAATACTCCTCCTTGCATGTGCTAAGGCCACCTCGTGTTTTCCAAACCCGATCCAATGTAATGGTGTCCTTTTGCACTAGGGCATCAAGCTGTGTTTAATGTGTGATATCTACAAACTGTACTTGAATGATATTATTTTCTGTAGATGAGTACTTCTGTATATCAATTGCCATTAGCAATTCTTTGCTACATCTACTTTAAAAAATATGAAGCATCTTGGACAAAATTATATATAGAGTGTTTTAAGAGGTCATCCTGGTATCAAATTCATGCTTATTCTCAATGAAATACAGAAACATACCAATACGTTGTATTTGTTTGTTTATTCTAAATCCAAATTCACGAACTTCCAGTATGACAACTTTGGATAAATAGAATTCTCCTCTCTCTTTTAAAGTTCAGTGCTGTTGACGAACTGTCTGACTGCAGAGTGCATCTTATTACAATAGTCTGTTTTCATACAGCTAAAATAAACCTGCTTTAGTCAGTCAGAGAATGTTTTAAAAGGATGTTTGCAAAAAGGGATAAGCTTCCTTTATGTGCCATAATCTTATATTTGGAGCTGCGTTTTAGATATCTTATGTTGTGATAAGCAGTGCAAATAGTATCAAATTTTAATGTGATTCCCATAGCATCCCCTTCCAAGCACAGTTCAACGAGTTGTTTATTTTCAAAAAATCCAACTTCCAGTACTGGTCAAAGAGGGAAGGAGTACATTTTGCTTTCAATACAAAATGAACAAATAATTTAATGTCATTTAAGGAGCTTGTCACTTGTGGCAAGCTTCCCTGAGGCTCTCATTGTCTTGTTAATTGCTGTATTTCACATTTTACCATCATTCACTATAAAAGCCCCAAAGCTTAATCATTTGCTATCATGACAACAGGATTTACAGAGCCATGGCTGAGGACAAAGCTTATGATAGGGATGTGTACTGATGCTGTTTTTTCTTCTGTCTCTAATAAGAAGGGAATCATCAAAGCAATACCTGGGAATCTCTGCAGCTAAGAAGGGAGAAGTGACACCTGGGTGTGCAGGCTCAAATGCAGATTCCTTCCCACCCCTTAACTTAACTTGAATTGTTGCACGCCAGATCTTGGTTTCTTTCAAGACTTTCATGTTTTTCTTGGTAGTTAGCTCTTAAAACTACATCACAGAAACCTTAGAAGCCATGACACATAGCGAATTCTCAAGGTCTCTTCTCATTTCAGTCATAGTTTTTTTTGGCTTCCCATGGGGAAGACTTTAGAAATCAACACGTTTGTTTGGGAATGCCCAAGAAATGCCACTTGTGTTAGTGAAAACATTAGATAGCACTTAAACCAATAAAAGGAAATAAGATTTTAGGACTAAAAATGAGCCAAAGAGGACTTCAGTAACATAGCAAATTGGCAGCAACCTAAAAACTTGTGGCTGCTTTTACTGCAAGGCTGTCAAGATGAAACAAAATTAATGTTTCCCAACAGGGAGCAACAGTATTCATATCATTCATTGATGCTGTTTGTTAGTGTTGATGCTTCTGTACATGTTGTTTGGAATAACATATATAAGCCTTGAAACAAATTTCCCAGCAGTAGTATCCTTGTATAGACTGAATAAAGGTTATTTTCTACAGGGAGGTATCTTATAAGAAAAAACAGTAGGGGAGGCCATAGAAGTGAGAATCCTATGGCGCTTTTTGTATTTAACAACAATCAATGGGTTTTATGGAAAATCATTGAGCAAAATGTGAGCTGCAAGCTACTACCCCATACTGATGTTATTTATAACCTTAGTCTTAAACTGCAGGAAAAGTACACTTCCGTCCTTTGGGGAATACATTAAAAGTATAAAGAGCAGATAAAAAGACAGCATTTCATGGATCACCAAGAACAAAATCCACTTAAATGAGTTTGGAGTTGGTTTCTTGGCTTTTCCTGATGGAGGAGGACTCATAAGGCATTGCCCAAGAGGAAAAAGCTCTTACAGAAGTGCCTTTGCTACCTCATGCATAAACATGGGATTAGTGCAACACACACATGCACGCGCGAGATCTCCTTCTGGCGACTTGACCCAGATCAACTCGAACACAACCAAGGCTAGATTCTGTCATTTATTTATTTATTTTTTGGGGGGTGGGCAAGATTAGGCCAAATTCCCACTACCCTTTTCTGAACTATGTAAAGCAGACGGTTCTTTTTAAAAATGCGTTTTTAAAGGTGTGTTTGAGAAGGCAAGTTAAAAAATTCCTTCGAGGTCACAAGATGGTTGATTTTTTTAAAGGTGTGTTTTCTTGGAAAATCCTGATAGCCGCCATGAACAGAAATGGTGAAACTGTTAACACCAATTGCGACTGGCAGATTTACGTTTGCTTAAATCATCTATTTGTGGACGGGTAACAGTGGCTTTCAGTTGCATAGGAAGGTGAGTCCAGGAAGAAAGCCTCTGGCCTGGGAGAATATATTTCCAATGAGACAGCCTTGGAAGTTCTTTGTGAGTTGACAGGAGTTATCAAGCCAGGACCCGCAAATCTGCTTTAGCACCTTTAATTCCATCAATATCACCAATTCCAACATATAGCCACCCCAAACTTTGTTCCTGCATTTTACCCCTCCAGCTTTGCCCACCCAAAGAAGAAAAGCTGAGCTGTAAGGACAAACGAGGCCCAACCGGCTAGGAGAGATGACAGCATGCGGGCGCGGGTTACCTGCAGATGGCTGACTGGCTGTACGCAGGGCCCTCTGTAGCACTGAGAGCCTGTCCCACCTGAGTCTGGGTCAGGCCAAGAGACAGGCGCCGGATTTTAAAAGCTTTGGCAAATTCTCGGATCTCCTCCAGATTAACCCCATCCACCTCACCCGCGGCCGTTTGAGGATCTGTGGAGATGTTTTTAAAAATAGGATCAATACGTCAACACACATCGAGTAATATCTGTTTATTATGGTTTACAGGAAAGTGGCTCTCTTCAGTAGCAGAGCAGCAGGGAAACCAACATTGCAGAATGTTCTCTGTCTCCCACGTGAAGCACCCAAGCCCCGCTCCTCAACTCATTGCACCTCCACAAAACATTCTTCAAGATATTTCTATCCCAGATAAAACCACAGGCTACTCATACTGCCCCTTCCACAATACAAGAGTGTGTTCCTTAGGGCTTAACTAATAGTTCAGGAAGGCACCTGCTGTGGGGGAGGCAACTCCATTTTGCCTATAAATATGTTCAAATATTGTGCAAAAATATAAAAATGGAAAGGTTTCAGTTTGAAATGCCTTAATTGGAATCTTTAGTGCTAAAAATTGCCCTCGAAGTAAATAGTGGTTTGTGTTTTTCCTTCATCCGATCACTAATACAGCCAGACTAAGAGATGATAATGTTCTAATTTCTTATGTTCACATTAACCCTTCAGAACAGTGTGCTTGTGAAACTTTGAGACTATTTCCCCACCTCCTCACAACAATTTACTGACACAGATGCCTTTGTTCTCGGAAAGGGCACATAATAATAAAGGCCTACGGCAGGAAGGTTCCTTTGGTGCCAGATAACTTGGTAAATTTAGGACTTATCAAGGGAAATGATACAACAGCTGGAGAATAAACCCCCTCCCAACTGATCTCTGGATAAATGAAAGTGCACACCAAGCTGGAGCCAGCATGGGTTGGAGATGGAAGATTTCAAAGTGCTGCTCATTCCTGCCTGGAGTGAAGCCATTCTCCCTGCCAACTGACTCTATTGTTCTTCACCTCATTCTACAGACTTAAATGAAAAGTTTTTCTCTTCCTGTTTCTGCACAATAACCCATCAATTTCAGTAAATTCGAGTACTTGTCTAAGGACTGTAGTGGACTATATTATTGTTCTGGGCTCAGGGCTATAGGTACTCTTGTTATCAAGAAAAAAAATATTTGTATCTCAAGGGTCAATTTCTCAAGGACTTTAAAATGTTCAAATTTGTGGGTGGCTTGGAGCTTCGTGTATAAATTCTCTCATTACAGGGCAAATGGACTCTTAATAGAAACAGTAATATTGATGTACGCTGTACCTTGATCTTCACATTGAAAAAAAGTCCTGTAGGATTTTTATGTCATTAGTCATAATTTCATTATGGAAAGATTGAAAAGTGATATAACCACTGTAATCAGTCTGCATTTCTTAAGTGACTCCTGGGGGCCCTAATGAGTGGAGTGAGGAGGCAAGGGCAACAGAAGAGGCAGTTCTAGCCTCCATGGTGTTTACAGTCTATAGAGGGTTGAGGCCCAACACTATGAATGAGAAAAATTAGAGAAAAATACCAGGCAGAGTATAATCAAGAACCGATTATGTGACACCCATACTGGAATTTACAGAGAAAGGAGAAGTGACAGGAGGGAGGATTCATCTGGATCTTACCCAATGGGCAGCTTTCAGAGAATGGAGGGGCTGTGTTTTGGTCAGTGGGAACAACCTGCAGACAGGCACAGATACAGGGAGGAGCAAAGCCTGCAAGGGTTTTGGTAGGGTGGAGTGGTGAATATTTCAGTATAGGACATTGAGAATCTATGTGCGTGGGCAGGGGTAGAGGATTGCTATAAAACTGGTTTAGCTGTTAAGATTAATTAAAATTCTTCTTTTTCTCCCCAAATTCCCCCCTCCCACACCCTGAAAGGCAGCAACACTTGGTCAGTGAAAGACTTGCTTGGATTGTCCCTGATGGAGGCTACCCTCTGGATCTTAAAGCCCACCAGTGTAGCAGTCTGGAACAGCTCGAAGAGTTTGCTAGGGATTCTGGGAGGTCGCATCCACACACAAGCAGCTTTGAGCCCCTTTTCTCATTTCTTCCTTTAAAAATTCCTAGAGCAGAAGTTGCAAATGAGCAGCTTGCAAATAAAACTCAGCTTTCCTAATGTTTACATGGTTTTTGAATTACTTGCCAACATTTAAACATTGAGAGATTTCTAAAGAAAAATCTAGATTTTCACGTTCTTTTGAAATGTTAGGTTTGGCTGCACTAGGGCCATATTTGCACTTGGGAACATCGGCTGAAACAGACTCTGGCTGCCTCTTTGGCTGCTCATCATCTTCACCTTCAGCCCTCCTCAAAACTCCTGCTGCTTTGCTGAACCCATTTTGTGACCCTGCATTTGGAGAATGCAGGGGGTGAAACTGATTCTGGGTGGGGGTGGGGAAGCTGGAAAAGTCCTAGATAGTACAATGGTTGCTGCCCCCAAAGGGCCACGGTACATAAACAGAACAAGGTGTGCAGCGTATTTGTGATATTAACATTTCACAGGGGAAGGAGGACAATTATGATGAAAAAAGTGTAAAAGGCTCCTCGTGGGGTGGGAGTAGGAGTGGGAGTGGGGGGGTGGCGATAGTAAAATAACGGCTGAGACATTCGGTACAAAATGGCACAGTGAAAGAGGAGCCTGGCCCCCATCCAAGAGAGAGGGAAGAGGGGCTTGGCAGCCTTGCAAGCGTGGGCAGTGGAGATTCAAAACTGATGGTAAAAAAATGAAAGCCAGAGACTTTCCTTGTAACAATATGGCTTTTAGGGTGGTGGCTTTCTTAATATGGCCGGTGTAAGAGTCACCTGGAGTCCAGGGATGTGCATTTTTAACAAGTACCACAGGCAATTCTAGTGCAGGAGAACCACTGGCCCCACAGACACAGGCCTTCTCTGTGGCTCTTCATGACCAAGTTTGGGCATGCCACCCTCTGCAGGCCACTGTCTTCTTTGAAAACTTTACCACCAGGTTCCACTACACAGAAAACTTGCTCTACCCCCTGTATAAGACCAGTGAACCAGAAGGGACTGTGAGGAGGGCCTCCTGGGCAGGTGTCCAGTCCTTGCCCTTCCCACCCCCAGCCGTGCCATATACCACTGCAAGTGGCAAACGTCTGGGTGCCGCTGGGCTTTGGCGGCCAGTGTAATTTGGAGTTAGGAGCAGAATTTTTCTCTGACAAAGCTAAGTAGCCCCTGTAGAAATATTAGTCCCATCTCTAGATCAATAGGAATCAATTGAGTTAACCAGCATGTGAGGGGTGGGTCTTTAATCTGGAAGGATTTCCCTCATCTACTCCAGTCTCAGGGCCTGTGCTGCCACCAGACTTAGCAGTGCAGTACTGGGTAGGTTTATGACTTGGGCTAAATTTTCTGTAAATCCAGTCTATCTTATTTCTTCCTCTTTCCTTGCTGCCTTTAATGTTTGTCTCCTTACTAGTTCCTTAAGTACAGGAACTAAATTTGTGTGTGTGTGTGATTGTGAGATTGCTTTTTGCCAGATCTTTGACAATAACCAGAGTTGAAAGAAAGTTGTGGACTCTTATCCCCATGCATTGAACAGTGTTGTTATCGAACTTCACTCTGAAGCTCAGAGATGTGAGTGCCTCCCCTGCGGAGCCCAGTGGCTTCCATGAGCCCCACACAGACATTTGTTATACTTGGAGGCTGAATTCCTTCTTCTTCCTTTCACATATTTCTCACTCTTTTTCTTGGTTCTACTTATAGAGCTGAAAAGATAGAGTTTCTTGTGAAATTTAAACAGGGTGATGGTCTATTGGACAAAGATCCAAGGAAAGGAATCAGTATCTCTTTTTGCGCAATTTGTTGATTGCTGGAGATGAGCTGCCCAACTTTCTTTATATCGGTGTTCTTCTAAATCAAATCAGATGGCAAAATGTATTATTATGGTGTTGCTTCATGGGCCCAAAGACCACAAAATTCTCTCCAACCAAAGAAGAGGCTCACCCATGGAAAAATATTAGTTTTACCCTGATTATTGCATGTGTGATTTGTCTTCACACATTGAAATAATTCATTAGATGGTGTCTGTAAGATGTTTTGAATTAATAAAAAAGATGATGATATATATATGTATATACATATATATATGTATATAAACACACACACACACACACACATACTAATGAAAGGATATCCCTGGAACCAGGGTTTCTCAACCTTGGAACTATTGAGATTTTTGGATTAGATAATTCTTTGTTGGGGGGGGG